>NW_028270156.1:23682282-23988115 GCF_037043375.1 Chiloscyllium plagiosum
TCTCTCTCCGTCTTCTCTCTCTCTCCGTCTCTCTCTCTCTCTCTCTCTCTCTCTCTCTCCGTCTCTCTCTCTCTCTCTCTCTCCGTCTCTCTCTCTCTCTCTCTCTCTCTCTCCGTCTCTCTCTCTCCGTGTCTCTCTCTCTCTCTCTCTCTCTCCGTCTCTCTCCCTCTCTCTCTCTCTCTCTCTCTCTCTCTCCGTCTCTCTCTCTCTCTCCGTCTCTCTCTCTCTCTCTCCGTCTCTCTCTCTCTCTCTCTCTCTCGTTCTCTCTCTCTCCGTCTCTCTCTCTCCGTCTCTCTCTCTCGTCTCTCCTCTCTCTCTCCGTCTCTCTCTCTCTCCGTCTCTCTCTCTCTCCGCTCTCTCTCTCTCCGTCTCTCTCTCTCTCTCCGTCTCTCTCTCTCTCTCTCTCTCTGTCCCTCTCTCTGTCCCCTCTTCTGTCTCTCTGATTCTTGCCGACTCTCCTATTCGGGAGGTTCTGCAGACAGCTTACAACCTTGCAACAATAATTGCTTTCTACAGACTTTTCCTTATTCAAGCTATGTCCCAAGCCTGTGAATCAAGTGGATATTTTATCATAGAACATAGAAAGGTACAGCACAGAACAGGCTCTTTGGCCCACGATTTTGTGCCGATGTAATGTAAAATATAGTAACTTAACCTACGTACCCTCAACTCACTGCTATCCATGTGCATGTCCAGCAGTCGCTTAAATGTCCCCAGCAAGGTAAGCTTGCTAATTAATTAATTGTATTGGAACACTCAGAACTCCATTCTGTCTTGGAATCATTCATAATCATTCATAACACTGGGACATCCCTAACAACACCCTGAGAGATTTGGAGATGAGTAGTCTACCCACAGTGATGACAGCTGTTCTGGCCATTGTCAACTTCTTTCCAGTCAAACAAATAAGGTCGTCTTAACGTTAAATAAGTAATCCAACCAATCTTGTTGGGCAGAATGCAGAGCAAGCCTTATAATGCCCTTCATTGTGTTGTTTTATTCTAAATTAAAGAGTCAGTCCCAGAGCATAACAATTTTTGTTCTTAGTTCACACTTATAACAGTAAACATTGTAGGTATCAAGCCACTAAGCTCAAACTTTGAAATACTGTTGGTATCGTCAGTTTTATCTTTGTATGCATCTTTGCTATTCCCAATCCTGCTGAACATCTGTTAAGTTGCAATTTAGAGCACAATATTTGGTGCTGGCATTTGGAGACATGCTACTTTTACAATGCACCTTTAGGAAATTGGTGGACTAATCGAGCTAGTTTTCATGAGCCTGTCTTTGTGCAGTTTCCAATCGAGAGGTCAGAAGTGATGTGGACAGGAAGAGCCAATGGTGATAGACTCTTGAGGTGATTGCAGAAGTGAGAAAATAAAACTGGAGGCAATATGTAGTGCGGATGGACCATGGAATCACTGAGAGATGGTGGAGGATGGTAATTTTAGCTAAATTAAACCTATCTGAAGCGGCAGGGAGTACAAGGACACAAGCTATTATTGGTCATCCCGACCTGAAATGAACAAAATGGAATCCAGTGAAATGTCAACTGAGTCCTGAAGAACTTGTGGATAACTTGAAGACCTTGCAGGAGAAAAGGAACCTGAATGATGCAGAAGTTGGAAAGCTTTGAGCATTACGGGCGACACGGTGGCACAGTAGTTAGCACTGCTGCCTCACAGCGCCAGAGACCAGGGTTCAATTCCCGCCTCTGGCAACTGTCTGTGTGGAGTTTGCACATTCTCTCTGTGTCTGCGTGGGTTTCCTCCGGGTGCTCCAGTTTCCTCCCACAGTCCAAAGATGTGCAGGTTAGGTGAATTGGCCATGCTAAATTGCCCGTAGTGTTAGGTAAAAATGTAAGGGAATGCGTCTGGGTGGGTTGTTGGGCTGAAGGGTCTGTTTCCACACTGCAAGTAATCTAATCTTACCTAATTTGGAAGTACCATAATAGATTTGACAGTGTAGCACTACCTGAAAATATACTCATCAAACACAGAAGCAAAACGCTTGTTCTGATTTGTTTCACTTGTTCAACCAAGCCTAACTGCCCAGGTATTTTAATGCAGCAATTAATTATTTCTTTTTACTTAAATGGAGTTGTTAGCCTTTGAGCAAAAAACAATGTTCATCGGCTACCACCTAATTCAACGTACTTTCAGCTTCAATATCATGCTTGTATTTATGTATTATCTTTTCAAAGGCACCTTAATGTGTCTCAATTATCTCTTTAGTTGCTAACTGCTTAATGTTTGCTATGATCTGTGCTGTTCAGAAAGGCTGATTGGATATAGTAGGCATTCAACATTTTTGTGATTGGTCCTACAAATGATCATTGTGATGTTGGATTGTATGAAAGAGACCGAGCAGAGGTGGGGATACTACCACCGTGCATTGAGTCATAGAATCATACAGCATGGAAACAGACTCTTCGGCCCAACTCTTCGATACTGACAGGTTTCCTAAACTGAACTATTGGCGTCCATTTGGCCCATATCCCTCTAAACTTTTCCTATGCATGTACCTGTCCAAATGTCTTTTAAATGTTTAATTTTACTGGGTCCAACTTTACAGTCCAACACCGGCATCTCCAAATCATAATTTTACTGGCCTCTACCACTTCCTCTGGCAATTTGTTCCATACCTTGTTTCTTATAGGTTTGGACTTGACAGGAAACTCTACCTGTTGATTGATTGATTTAACTCTTAATTGCAGGGAATCATGTTTGGAGCCTTGGGTTTCTATTCCAGAAAGACTGGAAACCATCTTAATTGACACGATCCCATTTGAGAGCAAAGCTGACCTCTTGAGGTTGTGTGACTATCTGAAGGGATCCAACATGTTGGTGTGTAATAATAAAAAATGGATTTTGTTCAACTAATGTGGTGGATTGTGTACTTCTAGGCCATAAGCAGGTTTAACAGTCTCCTGCTATCTGTCATGCTCATTATTGTTCAGCCTGGGGAAGATGCAGTCTGACAGCAAGGGTTTGTGCTGGGTGGGTAATGTAATTCAACAATTAACTCTTTAATTCTGTGTAGCTTTGTTTTTGTTTATCTTTTGTTACTATCTTAACTACAAACAAACATATTTTAGCCATGCATGAAATTAGACAGCTTAGGTTCCAAAAAGAATGTGGTCTTTGGCATAATGTGCTAATGAGAAAATGGTACATTTAAAAAAAAGTCAGGCACCTTACTTGACGCAGTTAATTATAAGCCTACATTTGTCATGTTATCAAACTGAACCTAGTTGAGTCGTTCTGCAAGTCAAGTTATAAACTGGTGTGCTTTGTGCTCGAATATGTCTCTATCATGAGTTACAAATATGCATTTCAAACCTCATCCAGACTTGGTATTTTATGATTTATGACTTGGTGTAGTTTTCCATAATACACTGCAGGGTTATGTTCAAATGTTTAAGTTACTCACTTTAAAACTTGTACAATATGAATATGACAAGCATGTGCATTTTGTTTAGTTAGAATTATCTGGACAGGTGTATTTTGACATATGTTACGTCTAAAGTTAGTGATAGCATCTCGTTATGAGATCACATTAAAAACGTAGCAAGTAGGAGCAATAATAGGCCTTTGACCTTGCCTCACCATTCAATATAATGGCTAATCATCCAACTCCAGTAATCCATTTCCTTCTCTCTCTCCATTCCCTTTGATTCCTTTAATCCCAAGAATTATATTTGTTTTTTTCTTGAAAGCAATCTGTTTTGTTCTCAACTGCTCTCTACAACAGAGGATTCCATAGACTCACTCCTCTCTGGTGAAGAATTTTCTTGTGTCAGCCCTCAATAGTCTTTAAACTGTGATCCCTTGCTCTTGACTTGGAGTAAGCAGCTTGTGAGGCCTTGAATTTTTTTTAAAAGTTGAAACAATAGAAGCAGCTTGAACAGTTTGCGTCCAACTCCCACAGAACCAGGATCTTTAATTTTAGCTTTCTGCAGTTGCAGGGTTTTTGAAGCTGATTTCTCTCTCTGTTACAGCTAAAAGCTGGGATTCTCTTCCTGCTGTAAGAATTGCACGTGAGACAATCTATTTTACTGAATTTGCCTTTGCCAAGGGTGTGTTTATGGGGTGTTAGTAATATGGAACAGTTCATTCATCACAGTTAATCTATTTTATACATCACATATTAGTAGAGTTATAATTAAGCCACTTTTATTTTGCCTATGTTTTAACTGTAATGTACAAATTAAGTGTGTTTTACTTCAAATTCAGCAGTTTAACCAATCAAATTTCATCTGGAATGCAATGCCTTATACGTACCTTTTTAAAATAAGAACAAGTCTAGGCTATCTTAATATATTTTGACGGGGTCTGGTCCATAACACTCAACAGTACCTAATCTGTTTCGTGTTTAGTGTAAGATCTCTGCAGTTTAAGCTCGGTGGGTGTTCTGTATTCTCACAGTTCATTTAATCAAGCATAAAGTCAAAACTTCAGTGAACAATCAAATTAAATGCCACTACATGCTTAATAAGGAAAGAAAAATTCAAGGCAGATTAATCTTCTGCCTAATTAGCAAGGGACAGTTTTCCTCTGAGGGCAACTTATAATAATCTTGATGTGGTTGTATTGCACCTTGCAATGTCGGTTAGTCTTGATAATGGTTTCCAGCAATTATGTGTTCTGAACTGAATAGAAAGTGAGAGTTGCAGGTTGTCTGTATCACTAAGTAATGTTTCATGAAATTTGTATGAGGTTTATTTTCTTGAAGTGCTAGAATTTTGTCAGTTGTTCAGTGATGTTGTCTTAAGTGATGACCTATCCACATAACTACAGCATTCACTATGAGATGTATTGGTGTTCAATTACTGATACTCTTAAATTTAAGCGTGATTTGCCTCGACAGCACAGTTTATTCAGGTGCTGCACTGTGGTGAGTTTCGTGGAGTTGGTATAGTCACGTACCTTTTTTCATAATTTGGTAGTTGGCAATTTACGTGGAATAGATGCTGTGCATGTAATGGGTTTTAATGATGAGAGTATTGTTCCTTCTGTTTGTGGCAGCAGAATGAGTTCAAATGTTGCCTTAAAGGCACAAAATAGAGAAATGTATTGTAGGAGAGAGCGTTGCACAAATATGTTTTTCTGCTGATAGATTGATTTGATATACTCTTGACTAGATTTGAACCTAATAATTCCTTGAAGGTATTAATTATGTGATCATGATTTTATACTTTTAGGACATGACCATTCCTTTAACTGACATGTAGTGTGGCTCAAACGTAATTGGGTGATTGGAGCACAACATTTGAATATAGAAATTGGAATAAGCTGACCAAACTCTTGGGCGTATTGTGCTATGGAGTTAGATATAGAATATCTGTATCTCAACTCGATTTATCCGCTCATCTTCTGTAGTCTCATGATACCTGTAACATTAATGGATTTTTTAATGTTGGTCAAATTTTGTCCAAGAAACATAGACAACTTTTTACACGAGCATGTTCCTGTTTCTTTCAGAGTTGGTTAAGCTTCTTTCTTCAGGCAAGTAACTATTACTCTAAAGAAGCATTTCACTAACTTGGCAAAGCATTAAATAAAGATGTACCTTATTCTACATTTTGGATTGAACTCTGAATGCTTTTCAATAAGGGTGAAAGACAGGAAATTAAGTACTGCTTGTCACTCCATTTTTTTCAAGGTTACCTGTTTAATAGTAGCTGACATGTAGCAGATTTTTCTAACTTCCGGTCAGAAAGTGTGGCTGAACTTGTTTGCTGAGTTGCAAAATCTGGATTTATGTATTTCATGCCGAAATTTTTCATGATTCATAGCGAAGCCAATGATGTGTGCCCAATGACTTGATAGCACTCTGTTTTGAGCAGTTGATGGCCACCTAAATCTATTCTGGAAGTTGAGTGCCAGTTGTTTGACAGCAGCAGGAAAGAATTTTCATTCTCCAGTCAGACCAGTAGTAAGGCTTCAGTCTAACTTCCAGAGAGTGAGATAGTGTGTTCAGGAAATACTTGCAGATTTCAAGCATGTTAATAAATGCACATGTAATTTCAATGTATTGTATATTGATTTTCAATTCTCTGTGAGCTACTGGTGACTAGCTGGTGACTAAAGGTGTTTTCAGAAAATATTTTCCAAACATGTTTCCTCCGAACTAAAGGTTTTTTTTCTAGCTTGTTTCATAATATTTATTTCTTGGATTCCCCGTGTTGTGAAACTTGAAAGGGTTCAGAAAAGATTTACTCGCGTGTTGCTGAGGTTGGAGGATTTGACCTGTAGGGAGAGGCTGATTGTCTGGGACTATTATCCCTGGACTGTTGGAGGTTGAGGGGTGCCCTTTTGAAGGTTTATAAAATCATGAGGGGCATGGATAGGGATGGAAGAGATCAGAACTGGAGGACATAATATTAGGGTGAGATATAAAAGGGACCTAACGGGCACACAGAGGGTGGTGCGTGTATAGAATGAGCTGCCAGAGGAAGTGGTGGAGGCTGGTACAATGGCAACATCTAAGAGGCATTTGGATGTGTATATGAATAGGAAGGGTTTGGAGGGATATGGGCTGGGTGCTGGCAGTTGGGACTAGATTGGGTTGGGATATCTGGTCGGCATGGACAGTTTGGACCGAAGGGTCTGTTTCCGTGGTATACATCTCTATGACTCTATAACTGTTTAGTTTTCGTTGGTAGGTTCCTGCCAACTCAGTTTCACTACTTCCATTATTAAACTTTCTTTGTATTGACACATGGCATGTGGATGTTCCTGGCGAGACCAGCATTAGTGCCCATCTCAAAGTGCCTAGAGTCAACTTCATTGCTAAGGGTCTGGAGTCATATGTAGGTCAGGCTAGGTAAGGGTAGCATTTTTTTCCCGAAAGGATGTTAGCGAACCAGAAGTTGTTTTTTTCCAAAAGGTAACAATGGTTTCATGATCATAATTAGGTTGTTAATTCCAGATTTTTATTACATTCAAATTCCACCACCTGATTCATTTAATGTCCTTTAAGAAATCAGTCATCCTTAACTTGCCTGTTTAACATGACTCCAGACCCACAACAATGTGCTGCCACGTAAGCATGATCTACAATGGTATAGCAAACCATCAATCCAAGGGTAATTAGGGATTAGCATCAAATGTTGGCCGTGCTAGCAAAATCTACATTCCATCGAAGTAAGTGGAGTTGAAAGAAATGTTCTTCATTGTTATGAAGATGTGGTTGTACTGTACTTTTTTAAGGGAGTTAAAAGGAACAGACCTACCTGAAAAGAAATATAATGTAACATTTGGTTGAACAACTCGATTAGCTGGTTGCCTGGAAATGACAAAAGATTCAAATTAGGCCAATCAATTTAAAGCATACCCCGAAAAATACCAAACTCCAATCCAGTTTGAATTTAGTATATTGACTAAGTCAAAAGCCAATGACACAATCTGATGCTTTGGGGGTATAAGACCGGAGAAAATTGAACAGTTGAGAGGAGAACTGCCACGTCCCAGCATGTAAAAAAGGACTGCCCAAAAAATAGTGCTCTCAAAGATGTGTTTATTGATCAGTAACCTGTGAAGCAGAAATCCCGAAGAAGAAAAGAAGACAGGAATTCAGAGAAAACGAAAGCTGCCTGGTTTTGAGAAGTTTCGTTTTTTGTAAATCTTAATTGGGGAGTTTTATTAGACGAGTATTGTAGAAGGGAAGATAAAAGATAGGTTAGAGTAAGGAATTGTAAATAGTTGGTAGTTAATTATTCTCTCTTGTATTTTAAGAAATAAAGTTAATTTTTATTTTAACTAGTTCTTGGCATTTTCACAGAATATTGCAAGGGATAAATCCTTCGTGTTGCTGGTTTTAAATTAAGCAGGTGCGTTTACCCCGTGTCGTAACAACATTGTGTGAAGAAGTTTATTCAGGCAGAGAAGGGAGATGTAAACTGGTTAGCCCAACATTGAAAGCTGATAAATTACCAAGGTCTGAAAATCTATATACCAGAGTGTAAAAGAATTGGCCCAATAAATAATGGATCTATTGGTCGTCATCTTCCAAGATTCTTTAAACTGAGCTATGAACCTGCACTCCAAGGTCTTTGTTCAACAATACTCCCTCAGACCTTACCATTAAGTGTATAAGTCCTGCTAAGATTTGCTTCCCAAAATGCAGCACCTCGCATTTATCTGAATTAAACTCCATCTGCCACTTCTCAGCCCATTGGCCCATCTGATCAAGATCCTGTTGTAATCTGAGGTAACCTCTTTCGCTGTCCACTACACCTCCAATTTTGGTGTCATCAGCAAATGTACTAACTGTACCTCTTATGCTCGCATCCAAATCATTTATGCAAATGACAAAAAGTAGAGGACCCAGCACCTACCCGACTACCAATGTCAGATTTATTGTTCTACAATTCCATGTTTTCACTAACTCCTGTTTTAAAATAGTTGGGTTATATTATCCACCCTCCATATTGTGAGAATACAGAAAAATTCAAATTTCAATGCAAGCCAGCTGTCAAATTGTTTCTTTGCAGATTTGCTCTCCAGGTTGGTGTCGATGTTTTTTTCTGTGCAAACTCCTTCTCTAGACAGGTACCTTTCAGACAGTTCTGACTAGTAGTCTACATCTGTTAGTCTTTGGCAGTTCTCCTCCCACTGTTCAATTTTCCCTGGTCTTAAACCCCCCAAAGCATTGGATTGTGTCGTTGGTTTTTGGATGTCAGTATACTAAATGCAAACTTGATTGACATTTGGTATTTTTCGGGGTATAGTTTAAGCAGATTGGCTAAATTCGAATCTGTTTTTGTCTCCAGGTAGCCAGCTACACTAACTGCTGGACCAAATGCTGCATTGTATCTTGTTGAGAACACTTGGTGCTGTCAGGTAGTTGTACTAGCTTTTAACTTTCTTAAAGGTACAGTACACCCACTTCTTCATAACCGTATTGAGTTTGAAGATCAACTATAATTGCTATGAATGGCAGAGTAGGTTCAAGCGATCAAAGGCCGCCTACTCCTATCATCTATAAATCTGATCGTATACTTCCAAGTCAAGATGGTGAGTGGCTTGGTGAGGAAATTCAAGGTTCCCCAAAAGATTTTTTGTGACAGTTCGTTTCAAATTGATATTGCTTTTTATATCCCCTTTATGTGTAATTTGCTACCTGAACTGTTGAATAAGTATTTATACTTAATTCTATTTATAGCCATACTGAACGATTGTTCATAGTCAGTTAAGACATCGGTAGTCGGTTCACGAAGATCTGCTAAGATGTGAAAGAATATCATGTTCAATGTGTATCTTGTATTGTTTGCTCTTGAAAGATCTCCTCAGCATACATTCCTTGATAATGTTTCTTATCGTGTTCAGGAATTTCTTCCAGCCCCACTCAATGTCTGTTTTTAATTCCCGAAGTACTTTTGAATGTTGAAGAAGATGAAAATCATGGCACCAAAATGTGTAAAAGAGCAAGTTTCTTGAATCCCACTGTACTGTAACCAGTAAAAGTTCCAGTCTGAAGCGATTTAAAATCTGAATTTTGCTTATTGAACATGTTACTAGCCCAGTCTTCTGAATTTTCTTAGGTTGACAGTAAAAGCTAGTACTGAATAGGCCAAACTCCTTTTGCTGAATAGCTTTTAAGTCGAGGAGACTGTTAGATGGGATATCATTTTGTCAAAGGTATATTTGAGCTTCTTTGGAAATTTAATCTCAAGATGTCATGAATGTTTACTTGATCCTTACTCAAGTTTTTTAAAGAGGTAACAAAAGTTTACAGAAATAAATCAATAAATGTTGTTTATGTGTACTTCCAGAAAGCTTTTGATGAAGTTCCACACAAGACTATTGACTAAGGTGAAAGCCATCGGAATTCACGGCAAATTACTGATGTGAATTGGAATTAGTTAAGTGGTAGGAAACAAAGTTGGAATAATGGGTAACTATTTGAATTGGCAGGACGTGATAAGTGGTGTCCTGCAGGGGTCTCAGTTATCCACAATATTCATTAATGACTTGGATATTTGACTTTTTAATGCTATTAACCAAATTTGCTGATGACACAAAATTGGGCAACATTGTATACAGGGTGATAGATTAGGTGCAGGAAAGCTGTGGTAGATGAATTTTGATCTAATCATGTGTGAGATTATCCATTTCAGACCAAACAAGGACAGATCAGGGTATTTTTTGGAATGCAAATAGTTAAATGCAGGTGTCCAGTGAGATTTGGGGTTCAGATGCATACCTTTGTCAAATGCCACAAAAGCCAGTGCAGCAAATAGTCAAAAAGGCTAATGGAATGCTGGCCTTCATATCTGAAGGGTGGAGTAATAAGGATGAAAGTGAAAAGGAAGGCGGAGGACCCCAACACCTGATGAGGGTAGCAGCTTTAGCAGGAGCATCGGATGGGGAACAGGAGGTATAGAACCCATGCATCCATGGACCCACCCACATCGATCCATTTCTCTGGTAAGTTAACAGCAACACTTATTGGGTTTCACCTTTAACATTAGAGCTTACATGAGTGTTAGGAAGAAAATGCAATCCTAAGCCTTCTAGCATAAGGCAGGTTACCAAAAACATGACCAAAGGTAAGTTTGGAAGAGTGCCTTAAAGTAGGACAAGTGATGGAGAGCTGCAGTCTAAAGAAACTCTTGAGGTTTTGCAGCACTTACGACCACAGATTTTAAGGCCCTTTGTCAATTAAGTATGTTAGAATTCGTACTTTGCCGGCTCCCATAAACAACCAAGTGATAACAATTTGTTTTAAGTGATATTGATTGAGGGATAAATACTAACCACTATACTCGAGATATCTCACCACCTTGTTAAAATTGAGTCTTGGATCTTTGTCCACTTGAGAGAGCCACAGTAAAATGTCTCTTCTGAAAATCAACATCTTTAGTGTAGCATCTCTAAGTACAGCACTAAAATGTCAACTCTTGAATTTGATGTTCAAGCCCCAGAGGAGAGACAGCTCTACAGCTTTGCAGTTTGCAGTTAAGTGAGCTCCTAGATATGGCATAGCTGAATTCTAAGTGAGGGGATACCAGAGCTGAGGGCCTTGGAAGCAAAAGGCAGTTGCTATAGGTGAAGCAATTGAAAACTGGGCTCTTCAGCAAGGTGGAATTAGCGGAACATAAATGTCACAGGCTTTTGGGGCTGCAGGACCTTAAAGCTACTGAGAGTGAAGGACATAAAAGTATTTGAAAGCAAGGGTGAGAATTTTTTAAAAAAGGGAATGTTTTGAACAGGTGGTGTAGTGCAGGTTGATCAGACACAGGGATGATGAATGAAGAGGACTTGGTATAATGAAGAACAGTAGATTATCAGGTTCACAAAAGGTATGATGTGGGTAGCCAACTGGGCATATGTAGGAACAGTCTAGTGATGTGGATGTTGTTTCAGAAGCAGATGAGTTCAGGCAACGATGAAGCCAGGCAGTGTTTGAGGTAGGCATAACTTGTATCAATGTTGAGAGAGTGGTGCTGGAAAAATATAGCAGGTCAGGCAGCATCCAAGGAGCAGGAAAATCAACGTTTCAGGTACAAGCCCTTCATCAGGAATAACTTTTCTCAATGGCAGCATAGATATTTGGCTGAAAGCTCATCTTGGAATCAAAATGGCACCAAGGCTGTGAATAGTCGGCTTGTCTCAATTAGTACAGTCAAGGATGGTGTTGGATGTGTTAATGGTTATGGAATGAGACTTGTCATTGAGCTGTACACCATTTCTTCCCAATGTCTAGTTGGAAGAAATTTTTACTTGCTTTATGCCTCACAGTCTGACAAGCAGTATGACAACTTGGAAACAGTGGAATGACCAAGGGAGGTACTAATGATGAGATACTTAGTTCCTTTCATCATACATCTGGAAGCTTGTGTTTTTGTCTTTAATTGGAAGTGGGCAGCAAGATGAGCCTTTACTGCTAATCCTTAATTGCCCCTGGATGACTTCGAGACTTAGAAGGATAATTGCATCAGCCACATTGTTGTGGCTTTGGAGTCACATGGGCCAGGCTGGATAAAAATGTCAGATTTCCTTCCCTAAAGAACGAGTGAGTCAGATGAGTTTTGATAATAGATGGTACTGTAAGGGCCAATATTCAATAACTATGATGAGATAAGGTATGGCGAAAGCAGACCTGCCTTCCAAGTAGTTGACCCGGATTCAATTCCCAGACATTGTAGTGTTGTGGTTTCTAAACTGACATTTAGGGGCAGCACTGTGGCTAAGGGGTTATCACTGCTGTCTCACAGCGCCTGGGACCTAGGTTCGACTCCAGCCTCTGGTGACTGCGCAAGCTCCACACAGACATTCTCCCTGTGAATGGATTTCCTCCCACAATCCAAAGATGTGCAAGTTAGGTGAATTGGACATGCTAAATTGCCCAAAGTGTTCACATATGTGTAGGTTAGATGCATTTGTAAGAGGTAAATATGAGGTAGGGGAATGGGTCTGGGTGGGTTACTCTTCAGAGGGTCGGTATGGACGTGTTGGGCCGAAAGGCCACTGGGGATTCTAATTCTATAAAAGATGGGAACCAGGCAAGTAAGATCCTACCCAGTTATAGAGAGGCATTGGTGAAAGTTGTGATTAACTGTATGGAAGGCTGTGGACAGTGTAGGATAAGGAGGGATTGTTTACCTTTGTCGTAAGACATCCAAAGTCAATTATGACTTGAACAGGAATGATGGCAAATTTTGAGGAGAGAGTTACAGTAACTGAAGAATGTTTACCCATGTTAGTTAAATGTGGGAGCCAGGAAGGAAAGTTTTTGGTTTTCCACAGTTCAGTGGGAATAGAGTCTAAGGACTGGGGGATTGATGCTGTGGACAGCTTATTAGGACAGGAACTAGAGAAAGATTCACATTCTCCATTGCTCTGATTGATTTGCTCCATATAGTTAACTTTTTGTTTGTATTCAGAAACTGCTTTGTTAAATAAAAAGTTGCCGCCTTCATTTATGACCTGTGTCAGTTCCTTTTGTGTTGTTTTATTTGACTTTGCTTCTTTTCATTTTTGATTTCTTGTATTTGATTGCTTTATTTGTTCAGTTACTTTCTCCTGGAACATTAAATAATTGCTTTGGGATAAAAGTGTAAAAATTGTGTGCAAGCTGTTTGGCTGAAAATGAAGCTCCTGTTAAAAAGTAGTTTGTTTAGATTTGACATGTTCAGGTTGGATGGAGGTGAAAACTAAAAATGCTGCAATAATGTGGGAGCAGTATTTATGGGTTTTTTTTTCACAACAAAAGTAGATTAAGCCTGTTTTAAAATGGAAAAAGAAGCAACATTTCTATTTCATCAGTCGGAGGATAGATCAGCGACTGCCTTTCAGGGTACAGAACATGATTCATTAACCGGAGTAATGGAACTTGAAAGTTTAGTCAGTCTATAGGATGGTGATAAAGCTCAAGTGGACACTGGCAGCCTGGTGAAAAAGACTCCCGTATGGATGAAATTTAAACGTGTGATTGCATTTTTTGTGGGGTGAATGAGAGACAGTACATTCCAAAGATATAGTTTTTTAAAGGAGGTTTAAAAACAATGATCTGACAATGGTTGTGCACACCTTTTTGTGGGTAGCAGGGCAGTCTATCAAATTATGGGATCCTGTAATTTAGTGCAGTGTAAAAAAACAGGACATTGTGCAAAACCTGTTTAAAACAATAATTTAACCCTCAACTGCAGTGGTTGCTGATGCAGAGCAAGCCTTTTCCCCAAAGTCCTGAAGGCTATGGTGAGTTACAGAATAGATTTGCGAGAATGGCTCCAAAAAAGAGAGATTGCAATACCATACAAAAAGAATTGAGAAGTGCTGGAATGCTCTCTGACAAAGGCAAAATGATTTTGAAGGGCTAAACTTTCCTGTGATTCATAGGATATGCAAAGCCTCTTCCAAGTAAAAGGAATATGCTGAAACAGTTGTAAGACACCTGCTGATATTGCAGATGTGAAAACTGCATCCCACAGCACGAACCATTATTTCAAAAAATACTTTAACCACCTACTGCTTCATGTAAGCACATAAATCTGTATCTGGTATGATGACTTGTGAGATGAAAACAGCTTTGTTTTTAATCCCCTTGAGGTTTGTCCATTTTTGTGTAGCATCAGGCATGGGCAAATAGCAAAAATGCTTTAACTTGTAAGAAATAATGATTTGTTGATCTCCAGAATCTATGCACACCACTTGTGACCTGTCTAAATGACTCTTCCACTTTAGTTCCAAATTGTGCTATATATGTTGTAGTCTCAAGCTGGCCAGTAAATGGGTTAAGACTATCCAAGTTAATTTTATGTTGGACCCTCATAGCTGAGATTGAAGATTGCTTTCATGTCATGGCTCTGTTCCAATCCAGCTTGTGCTGGTGAAAGGCTAATGCTCAGCTGCTAAGCCACTAAGACACACCTCTGTGGTACCAGACATATTTATGTTAACAGCCCTTTCTCCCTGCCACACAGACCTGTCTTCTTGCCATATTTAGAACCACTTCATCTTGCATTTCCAGATGGTCCACTTGCGTCCTGCAGTGACTCCATTTGTCTATACCAGAGCTGTTGCTTCAGACCAGGTTGGAGGTTGATTGAAAATACACAGATCAGAGAATTTTGCCAACTGGGTGCTTCCTGATCAGACTAAAAGTGGTCAGAATCAGTGCCTTCCATTTGCTGTAACTGAACAGAATTGTCTTTGTTATATAAGTTAATTTAAGATGTGTGTTTCGCAGTTTCTGATGCAAGTGAAGGCCCAAAATTATTAACCTTCATGGGAGGGGAATTCCCTTTTCAAGTTGTTACCCTCACTTAGTAGGAAATTCTAGGTACACAAGTAGATGTGCAGTTCTTTCCTGCTGGTCTTGGTTTTTGATTTTCTTCCTTTTAAGTTTAAATTGTGGGTCTGATATTATTTAATTCAGTTTGTAAAGTCCTGCTGTTTCCAGATAAAACTTGACAGTGGATTGAATATCTTTAACACTGAAGTGAGTTAAAAACAAGTTCACATTTTGTGAGCAGGGTTTAACCTTTGAAATGTTTCAAGTTTTCCTCAAGAATACTATAAATGAGCAGTAAATAGTTTATTCGCGTACAAAATTGAATAGAATTAATATCAAACAAAGAACTGTGGATAGTGGAGGTCTGAAACACAAAATTGAATGCTGGAGAAACTGAGCAGGTCTGGCAATATCTGTGGAGAGCAAATGGTTAGCAATTGAGTCTGGTGACCCTTCAGAACCGGAAGAATGGGATTGTTGTGAGCATTTTTGAATGCACGGGCAAGAAGCAGAAGCTGGTAGATATGATCAGTTGATCAGGCAGTATTTGTACAGAGAAAACAGTTATTACAGGTTGATGACCTTTCTATTGAAATGTGAATTTGAAACATAACTGTCCTCAGATCCTGTTAGATTGACTGACTAAATATTTCTATCTTTTTTAAATGAATGTTTTATATTCGGGGTCTCTTGCTGTTGGAATAAGAGGGAATTGTTGTAGTAGAAGTTCTGTATTTGTATCCTGGCTGAGGGATACTAACATAATTTACGTTTTTGAAAGATTCTTCAAAATAGCTAACTGTTTGTCACCATTATTAAAGCTATTGTGCTAAACTTGCACATAATGTTTTTGGAAATGGTGATAAGAGAAAAAGTGTTGGTGTAATTTAATGTACACTTGCTATCTTGTGAGACCAGGAGGTGTATATGATTAGTTTATGGTTCTGAAATTTGAATAGAAGTAACATTTGGCACTGCATAAATGCTTTAGGGTAGGAAAAATCATTAGTCTTCATGCAGTTGGATTTTAAATTATTTAATTTAAAGTCATGTCGAGCAATAATTCCTGGCTTTTAACTATTGCTGTACATGGGTTGCTTGATGTTTCACTGTATGGTTTACAGAAAAATTCTCAATAATAAATATCGTAGCAACCCAAATTTGTACAGCCCATAGCTTTTATTGTCCGTAACTTGTTTAAGTGTGTAGATTTACTAAAGTCTGGGTTATTTTTAACAGATTGTCCTTTGCACAGCATAATATGATTCCACATGTCCCAGCAGCATATGGCTTTTTGTATTTTGTTTTTGTCAATCTTTAGCATTATTACTGAAAATAGCCCAGTATATATGAGTAGGCAAAGGAAATTTTATTGCTAAGTAATAATTACTTTAATATGGAAGTAATTTTGTTGTAATTTTGCTTCACTCAACAGCACTTGTCTGATCCTAAAGGTCTTGAATTGCTGAATGATATGTCACACTGCTGTATTTATGTGAACTTCCTTCTTTGACCTGACATAAACACAAATGTTTTTAGTTTTGAACTTGAGCCTTGTCCCCACTCCTCTTGATTATGAGTCAGTGGACAAACCCATGAGTATGGATTTTAAAAATTGTGTCAGTTTAAATTAGTGTGGATGTCCTGGTGTTGAATTGGGGTGGACAAAGTTTAAAAAAAACTCTCAATGCCAGGTTATAGTCCAACAGATTTATTTGGAAGCATTAGCTTTTGTAGCACTGCTCCATTATCTGGCAGCGCTCTGAAAACTTGTACTTCCAATTAAATCTGTTGGACTGTAAACCCAGTGTTGTGTGATTTTTAACATTTAAATGTGGTCAGTTAGGAGCTCAGGTTAAAAAGTAATTTGCTGAATGGTTTCTGGGGAGCAAGGAAAGACAATAGTAATAGAGACAGGAGCTCCTAGCTCTCCCAAGTAAATGTCTTTTGCAACAATACTTCAGGGACTGGGAATGATGCCTTGCAGACTCTCCATTCCCTCCTCTGAAGATCTTGTCCCCTCTAGCTTTTGTCCTTATTTCTGTTGCTTTTTGTCTGACTGTCCTGTAGTTGCTTGGAGCCACCCCTGAGGGTGTACAATTTTGGCTTCATTCTATTCCGCTTCCCTTTCAAATGTAGGCCAACCTGTCAAGCTGGTTGACTGCCAAGCAAGCAACAGAGCTTAAAAAAACTACCTCCATGGATATTCCCACTTGCCACATTGCTTCCCCACCCTCCCACTTGCCATCTCATTCCTGTCAAGGATGCAACATGTTCTTTTGTAATAATTCCCTTCTCACTGTCAAGAACCCCAAAACATCTTTCCAGACAAAAGCAATTTATCTTTTTCTTTTAACTTTAGTATACTGTATTCACTAATCACCCGATGGTTTGATCTACACTGGAGATACCAAACGCAGATTGGTTGATCGCTTTGTGAGGCTCCTTTGTTCGGTTCACATGTTGATGCTGAGTTTCCAGTTGCCCTTTTCTTATAGATCTCTGTTCTGCTCCCACTTTTATCTTTCATCTACTTCCAACATCTTTTTAATGATGCTCAGAGAATGGTCAAGGAACATTGCCTCATTTTTTTCATGTGGACAGTTCTGGACTGTACATTGGTTATAGTCTCGAATTTTCGAACCCAAGCCCCCTTCCCTGGGCAGCAGTTGTTGATTTTGTGATGCCATTGACAATACTACTTGACCTATCATTTGTTATTTTTACAGCTCACATTACCATTCCCTTTACTCACTTTTTAAAACTCTCCTAGTTTCCATCCTTTCAGACTTTCCATTTTATTCTTTCCTCCTCCTCCTCCTGCTTTGTGACTTTGTACTTGCTTAAAATGTTGTCTGTCTTTACAATGGCTGCTCTCCTTACATGTACAACAGAACATGACTGCAAATCCACTAACTGGCTTTAAAGTTCCTTAGAGTGTTTCACGGTTATGAAAGCAGCTATCCTGTAGTTATATAACACACAGGTGTTATGTCATGCCATCAACCTGATGGGTTAGCTTTGTTTTTTTTTCCTAGGTAAATACTGCCAGACCCACTGACAATTTTCAACAATTTCTATTTGTTTTCATGTTTCCAGCACTGCAGTGCTTTATTTTTTAGTATCCTTTAGTTGTCTGGGAGCTGATGCTTTTAGTTGGGCTGTACAGTGCTCAGTGATTTTGAACTGAGCTTGCAGTTAATAAATAAATCACTTAAGGCATCAACTCCCAAAAACTTGGGATGAATTGGTGGTGTGTAGACTGAATAATTGGGGTGCATTAGTACAGTTTGCTTGGGGAAAATCTCTTAAAAGCATGGCTTTTTTAAGCCTTTTTTTTTAAATCATTCAAACTTTGGAGGACATACCCACATGTTCCATGTTCTCCTGGCTTCTGTGTTTTATTCACTTTTAGCAAATCCTAAATCTAATTCTTGACAGGCAAAGGCAACTTAGAATGATGCCAAGAAAGTAATGTCCCGACACCCTGATATCCCTAAGGGCAGTCTGGTTTGTGGAAGAGTTTGTGCAGCTTGAATGAAGAGGAGCTTCGGGACAGGAGCTGATTTCTGTGCATGTAGCTACTGAGTAATCACGTGGCACTGAGACAAAAACAGAAGGTGCTGCAAAACTCAGCCGGTCTGGAAGCAACTGTTTTGAGTCCAGTGACCCATTGTCAGAACTGGAGGATTGAAATAATTACGTGGAAATTGAGACTCCCAATGTTTGTGAGAAGATTTGTAGCTCGGGTGCTCGTTGTTGTGGTTCTGTTCGCCGAGCTGGGAATTTGTGTTGCAGACATTTCGTCCCCTGTCTCGGTGACGTCCTCAGTGCTTGGGAGCCTCCTGTGAAGCACTTCTGTAATCTTTCCTTCGGCATTTGTAGTGGTTTGAATCTGCCGCTTCCGGTTGTCAGTTCCAGTGGTCGGTATATTGGGTCGGTATATTGGGTCCAGGTCGATGTGCTTATTGATTGAATCTGTGGATGAGTGCCATGCCTCCAGGAATTCCCTGGTTGTTCTCTGTTTGGCTTGTCCTATAATAGTAGTGTTGTCCCAGTCGAATTCATGTTGCTTGTTATCTGCATGTGTGGCTACTAAGGATAGCTGGTCGTGTCGTTTCGTGGCTAGTTGGTGTTCATGGATGCGGATTGTTAGCTGTCTTCCTGTTTGTCCTATGTAGTGTTTTTTACATTCAGGATACATTGGCAGCCTTTTTTGAAAATGGTAAGTAATTGACCAGCACGCTGAACACAAACATACTTGTGGCCTATAAATCGAGGTCTGATTTGTCCAGTGTAACCATCAACTGGGATCAGAATGGATGGAATCAGTAGCAAGAAACTGTTTCTTCTGCTTGAGAAGTTTCTCACGTTGGGTCACTATCTCTGGATCGGAGGGGCTGAATTCCAGCTCTGGAAGTGCCCGAACTGGTTGATTAAAATACTATAATTAAAAATTAAGAATGAAATTAGGAAACATGCTTTTCATATCAGTTTGAAAGTTCCTTTCATAATTATGGATGCTTGGTCAAATTTTTGGTTTTGACTCTTGAAGTTGCTAGATTTTGATTAATTGCAAGTATTGAGAGCACGCTGGTGTTGACGTCAGTTGACCGTTGTCTTAATAAATGCCGGAACAGATTAGAGGATGGTTGAATTCAAAGTGCATAAGTGGCTGGATTTATTGTGAGATGAGATATTTCCTGTTGTATCTCTCCTTTGAAGCTTTGCTACTGTAATTCGATGGCCTTTCAATCAGACAATTAAATGAGGAGGGAACATATTGAAGACTGTAAGGCAGCAAGGAGATGAATTTAAAATAGGCATCGACTGGAGAAAGCGTCTCTGATTAAATCAGATCTATTCATCTAGTTTGAGTCCCAAATCTTCCATAACCTTGACCTGAGTTCTACAGTTGATAGAAGTTGCAACTGGGAGAAGGAAATGCTGGTCTTTCCTCTTGGCAAAAGGCAAGCAGATAGTACGTAGCATTGGTGGATTGCTACAGCTTATTCAAGTTACTAGCAATTCTTGTCAGTTAAAATCAAGACTACAAGCAGAGAAATAGGCAGAGCGACTGGACCAAGAGATTATTTCAAGAAACCGAAGACAATTTAATCTGATCTCTAATTGCATTTCAAACTAGGTTCCTTTCTAGTATCATTTTAAGGATACACCGTCTGGTTGTATGGATTGGTAAAGATAGTTCTTAATATCACAGAACATATCATGCAGACCGACCCACCCCTATCCTAAATTTCCCATGGCTAATCTACCTAGCCTGCACATCTCTGAATGCAAATTAATCTGCATGTCTTTGGACAGTGGCAGGAAACTAGAGCACCCGGAGGAAGCCCAGGCAGACATGGGGGCAATGTGCAAACTCCACACACACTCACTACAGGGTGGAATCGAATCCAGGTCCCTAGCACTGAGACAGCAGTGCTAACCACTGAGCCATCATGTCACCAAATAGAGTATTTTTTTAAATGAGGTAGTTTGATAACAGCATTCTGTTTGTATAATTACTTAATAATTAAAACTGGATTTCTAAGGAAGCAAATCTTTTAGACATGTTAATTTGTCAGTTCCCTTCTGCAAGTTGCGCTGCAGGATCATTCAGACTTAGCTGGAGTGTGGAACATTACCAACATGGAGGTTTAAACATGGGAAATTGACTGAAAATTGAATTAAAAAGGGTGAATTTTGTGGAAAGTATATGGATGGTACACTGAAAGACCAGCTTGTCAGCTGGTGAAAATGACATTTGGAGCTAAACAAAACAGAAAATTTGAAGAATACAGATTTATTGGAATATTTTAACCTTTTTCTTGATCCTTTAAATGTCATTGTATTACAGCTAGCATTGCAATAGTGACATTTAGATGTAGGGTAGAATTTGACCTTTTTAAAGATGCTTCAGCGATAATGAACAATTGGAACTCAATTTTTCACTTAGAAACCAGGATTTTGTTTTCATTTTAACAGGGCTGTATTTATATGGTAAAATAAATGAGATTTTAAAATTTTAAATTCAAAGAGAAATGCAAATGGTATTTGTTTTCCATATTCATACAGAAATTCATCCTGTCTTAATAGCAACCACCTTACACTCGAGTGCACAAGATATGGGAACTTTGAGTCTGTAGGTTCTGACAGGGGCTTAGCTAAGGTCTGATCTCTTCAATGAATGATGGTGGAGTTTTGCTTCAGAGATTTACCTTGAACTGAGATTTTGTTCATGGAGAACTTGGGCTGAATGTAATTGTATTAAATGTTTTCGCAATGTTCTGAAACAGATTTCTCCTTCAACCAGACCATGTCAAGGTGAGATCTAATGTACTGAAAGTTTAGGGATGTTGTTGAATAAATAAGGAGAAACTCTTTCCACTTAGAGGGATCATAGTCAGAAATCACAATGAAGATAACTGACGGAAGCCAGTTTTAAAGCAACACGACACCACAATAAATCATAAATAACAGCAAAGGTAGGTCATTTGGCCTATCAGATGTGCTTTGCCATTCAGGAAGATGAAGTCTTCCACTGCATGGATAATAAGGACCATGGTTAGTGTGAATCAAGACTGCAGCAGTGTGAAAGGAAGGCTGAGTAAGTTGACTATATGGTTGGAACTTTGGTTCCAAGTGGAAATAAGGGGGACAACTCTGGTTTACTGCAAGAAGTAAACACTCAAAAGTGAGAGCTGAAAGGTGTGCCATGAGATGCCTACATGCAGTGGCACTGGGTGGCAGAGTGATTTTACATGTCATAGTATGACACAAGTACAGGGAAAGAAGCTGCTTGGTGAATAGGATGGCTGAATATTTCTAGTCTTCAAGTCGAAGTAAAGTCTTCAGTTTGTTTTAGGTCTTCAGTGTAAATTGACAAAATTCACGACTTCCTTTGTGTGCAGCATTTGGAACAGAGTAAATGAATTAATGGCACAAAGGGCAATTTTTGCCTTTATAGAGATGTGGTATAAGGAGATGTAAGCTGGGAACTAAATATTCAGGGGTATGTGACGTTTCAAAAGGCAACATATGAAAATATCATGGAGTAGCACTGGTGATCTGGATAAAATAGTGTGAAAGTAAGAAATGATCACTGATTGGAAGACAGAATCCATATGAGTGGAGATTTTAAAAAAAGACAACATCGGAGTCTTTTAAAGGTCCCTCAAAAGTAGCTAAACAGTAGGATAGGATAAATCAGGAGGTAACAAAGACTATATATTAGTTGTGGCTGACTTTAATCTCCATGTTAATTGGGAAAGTCAAATTGGCAGATGTAGCCATGAGAAATTCAGCCTATTTGGGACAGTTTCCTGGAACAATATATTGTTTATCCAGCTGGGGATCAAGGTATTTCAAATTTGATGATTTGTAATGAGGCAGGTTTAATAAATGATGTCAGAGTTTAAGATCTCCTCAGAAATAATGACCGTAAATGCTATAACTTCGTCTTCAGTTATTCATCTTAAATAAGGGTTATTATAAAGCAGTGAGGGCAAAGCTGGCTGGAGTGGACTGGAAAAGAAGTTCAGCAGCTAAGATGGTTGAGGATCAATGGCACACGTTCAAGAAAATAGTTCATGGTTCAGAGTGCAGTCAGTGAGGAAGAAGAATTCTCTGAAGGGGATAAGCCAACCATGATTAACCAGGTAATATAAGGATCGCATGAAATTGGAAGAAAAAACATTCAATTGGTGAAGATTAGTGGCAAGGCAGAGGATTGGAAAAGTTTTAAAAAAACAATAGACAAGCAAAAAATACTCAGGAAAAAGGTAAAGCTTGAAACTAAATTTGCAGTCTGTCTTGATATTACGTTCAATGCAGAATAAGGAAGAGAGAAGCCAAAGTGACCATAGACCCCTCAGTGAATTAGGTTCGTGAAATAATGGAGAGTTAAGAAATGGCAGAGCAGTAGAATAATACTCCGCAGCAGTCTCTGCAGCAAAAGCATTCCAAAATTCTTAAACATACAAGGAGCCATGGGAGGAGAGGGAAGCAATACTCTAACTATCGCTAGACAAAGTGCAAGGAAAACTAATGGGGTTAAAGACCAATTAGTCCCCTAGACCTGATGGGGATGAATCCTGATTCAAGGAAATAGTTATAGAGAGAGTGCGTACACATATAGTGATATTCACAGAATCCTGTTGATTCTGATAAAGTCCCAGGGGATTGGAAAACTGCCAATGTAATGCCTTGATTTATAAAGGGAAGGGGACCAAAACAGGTAACTATAGGCCAGTTAGCTCACTGCCTGTTATTGGGAAAATGTTAGTCTAGTTTATCAAACATTTGTAAGTGTTATCAATTAGAGTCCGTTTGACTATGATAAGGAGAAATAATCCCTGATAAACTTACAACAATTCTTTGAGGTGGTGGCAAGCAGGAGGGTAAAGGATTTATCATATTTGGATTTTCAGAAGGCATTTGATAACGTACTACACATTGGCCGACTTAAGATATTGGAAGTAGCACGTTTGCAAGGAAAGAGAATTGTCTCATTAATAAAGACGATGCATTTTTAGAATGGCAATGTGTAGCTTATGGAATGCCACAGGG
Organism: Chiloscyllium plagiosum; assembly: GCF_037043375.1. Classification (NCBI taxonomy): domain Eukaryota; kingdom Metazoa; phylum Chordata; class Chondrichthyes; order Orectolobiformes; family Hemiscylliidae; genus Chiloscyllium; species Chiloscyllium plagiosum. The sequence continues at coordinate 23,705,596 of NW_028270156.1, forward strand.
ATCTGTGCTGGGGTCACAATTATTTACAACATATTAATGGTTTAGATGAGCAAAGTGAATGTACGATAATCAGTTTTGAGGATGACACAAAAATAGGAGGAAAGGCAAGTTGTGAGGATGGCAGATTGCAGGAGGATATCAACTGGATTAAGGAAGTAAGTAAAAACTTGCCAACTGGAATATAATGTGGGGAAGTTAGACTTTATGCACTTTGGCAGGAAGAATACAGGAGCTGAACATCATTTAAATGGAGAAAGACTGCAGAAAGCTACAGAAGAGATGGATTTGGGAGTCCTTGTCCATGATGCACAAAAAGCAAGCATCCAAGTTCAGCAGGTAATATGGGAAGCAAATGGAATGCTGGCCTTTATTCCAAAGGGAATGTCATTTCAAAGTAGGGAGCTTTTGCTAAAGCTATGCATGGCACTAGCCAGATCACACATAGAATATTGTGACCAGTTTGGGTCCATCTTCAAAAGAGCAGTTTACTAGCATTGGTGGCAGTCTAGACAAGGTTCCCTAGGTTGATGCTGGGTATGGATGAACTATTTCATGAAAGATTGTGCAAATTCGCATGTACTGGGTGCTCAGCACTGCTGCTTCACAGCCTTGGGTGACTGTATAATGGTTGCACCTTCTCCCTGTATTTATGTGGGGTGTTCTGGTTTCCTCCCATAGACCAAAGATGTGGAGGTTAGGTGGATTAGCTGTGCTAAATTGCTCCATAATATTCAGGCTAAGTGAGTTAGCCATGTTAACTAAGAAATTATTTCAGTACACCCTTGGAATCATACAATGAATGGTATAGCATATTGGAACCCAATTAGGGCGCATGGTATTGGGGGCAAAGTACTAACTTGGATTGAAAGTTGGTTGGCTGATAGGAAACAAAGAGTAGTGATAAACGGCTCCATTTCGGAATGGCAGGCAGTGACCAGTGGGGTACCGCAGGGATCAGTGCTGGGACCACAGCTTTTTACAATATATAGAAGATGGTATTAGTAATAAATTAGCAAATTTGCTGATGATACAAAGCTGGGTGGCAGGGTGAAATGTGAGGAGAATGTTAGGAGATGACAGGGTGACCTGGACAGGTTAGGTGAGTGGTCAGATGCATGGCAGATGCAGTTTAATGTGGATAAATGTATGGTCATCCACTTTGGCAAGAACAGGAAGGCAGATTACTACCTAAATGGAATCAATTTAGGTAAAGGGGCAATACAAAGAGATGTGGGTGTTCTTGTACACCAGTCAATGAAGGTAAGCATGCGGGTACAGCAGGTAGTGAAGAAGGCTAACGGTATGCTGGTCTTCATAACAAGAGGGATTGAGTATAGAAGCAAAGAGGTTCTTCTGCAGCTGTACAGGGCCCTGGTGAGACCACACCTGGAGTACTGTGTGCAGTTCTGGTCTCCAAATTTGAGGAAAGACATTCTGGCTCTTGAGGGAGTGCAGCGTAGGTTCACAAGGTCAATTCCTGGAATGGTGGGACTACCTTATGCTGAAAGACTGGAGCGACTGGACTTGTATACCCTTGAGTTTAGAAGACTGAGAGGGGATCTGATTGAGACATATAAGATTATTAAAGGATTGGACACTCTGGAGGCAGGAAACATGTTTCCGCTAATGGATGAGTGCCAAACCAGAGGACACAGCTTAAAAATACGGGGTAGACCATTTCGGACAGAGATGAGGAGAAACTTCTTCACCCAGAGAGTGGTGGCTGTGTGGAATGCTCTGCCCCAGCGGGGACTGGAGGCCCAGTCTCTGGATTCATTTAAGAAAGAGTTGGATAGAGCGCTCAAGGATAGTGGAATCAAGGGTTATGGAGATAAGGCAGGAACAGGATACTGATTAAGGATGTCAGCCATGATCTTATTGAATGGTGATGCATGCTCGAAGGGCAGAATGGCCCACTCCTGCATCTATTGTCTATATTTTCGCCATCTAGAACATCTCTCCATAAGAAATCTAGTCAGTCGCCTTTACTTATACCTGCCTTATTTAACCCACAAAGGAGGAGCGGACGTCATAGGTCAAATGCCTATTCTTCCTATTTCTAGTGTTTCCTTTGTTTTTCTGTGGTCTATGAAGAATTGTAAACACTCAACTCCAGGGACCACTGGAGTAGATCTTCTCTGTAACCTTTCTAATGTTAATGTAGATCTCTCTCTGCACCTTATCTACAGCAATAACACTGTATTCTGCACTCTTCTGCTACCCTGAAACACTTTGTATGATACGATCTGTCTGTACAGAATGCAAAAAAACACTTCGTCATTCATACAGAGATACAGTGACAATAAATCAAATACCAGTGTGGTACCCAGTATTGAGAACACAGATTGGATTAGATTCCCTACAATATGGAAACAGACCCTTCGGCCCAATAAGTCCACGCCAACCCTCAGAAGAGTTACCCAACCAGACCCATTCCCCTACATTTACCCCTGACTAATGTACCTAACACCATGGGCAATTTAGCATGGCCAATTCACCTGACCAATGCATCTTTGGATTATGGGAGGAAACGAAGCATCCAGAGGAAACCACACAAACATGGGGAGAATGTGCAAACTCCACAAAGACAGTTACCCAAGGTGGGAATCGAACCCGGTTCCCTGGCGCTGTGAGGCTGCAGTGCTAACCACTGAACTACCGTGCCACCCTCACTGCTTGAGCTTTTTTGAAAAAGCTCATTGTTAACAGTGAACGTTCCCTTGGATTTTGTAATACCGATCGTTCTCCTATAACACTCATTTTGGCAACATGATTTGGCTATAACGTGATTGTTTCCCCAATTCACCAATCATTTTTAAAATGTGAACTCCCATTGGCTATTATGCGATTCCATCCCTGGTTAACTTAAGTCCACTCTAGGTGTTTACTACAGGTCAAGCAAAAGAAGTTGGATGACAGGGCAAGTTATTTCTGACCTTATTGTTGATTTTTCTTTTTTTTGAGGATGTTTTTAGAAATTACTGCAGGAGAAAAGATTTGGATTTCGAGATTCTCCTCAGTCTGGACAATGTACCAATCCATCCTCCCACCATTGGTGAGCTTTGTGAAAACATCAAGGTGCTACTTCTGTCTCTTTTCTTTGCACTCTGGTCTTAGGGCTAATAGCAGCTTCTAAAGCTTAATGCTTAAAGCGCAAATTCAGGAATCTGATTGCAGCTACTGAGGGCGATGAGGACAGTGTTCTTCAATTTTGGAAGAGCTTTAACATTAAGAATGCTATTGACATCATTATGGAGGCCTGGAGGCCTGTCAGTAAGGACTGCTTGCATGCTGTTTAGTGAAACTTGTCCCAGACTTTCTTGATTTTAAAGGCATTGAACCGTCAGGAGCTCCCAGCAATCAAGAACTTTGTGTCGCTCTTGCAGAGCAAGTTGGATTTACATGAGTGGAGACTGTTCTACAACAACTTGTTGCTACAGGGGAACTTGAAGTTTGAGATGAAGATGAAGTAGTCTAAGATTTAGCACCACAAGAATTTTCCACGTCTCTCTTGTCTTCTATCCTTTGAGAAGCAGTCACAACTGTTAGACAATGACTGCAATGCAGAACACAGCAAAAAAACAGTTTGTGGCATAAAGTCTTATCTAGCAGCCTATGAACAGCTTCTTCAAAGAAGAAAGTTGGCAAACCAGCAAAACTAGATGCCTTTTTTATGCCAACCCCAAAGAAACAGTCTGAGGACAATGAACCACAGCTATCCACGTCTGGACTAAATATTTTCTTTCATCGTAACCCTGCACCCGAAAGTCATGATGCTTATGATGACCCTCAGCTCCAGTGTTAATACAGTACTATAACTTAGCAAACACAGAAACCTTTGGTGTTAAACTTACTGTATTATTTCATTAAAATATGATTTTAACATTTACTTAGACTGTGTTGTAGTTTGTGTTAGGCTAGCTACGATTTTTGTTAAGATTTTTACTGATTATTTTTGGTGGTTCACCTCAACCCCGTTTTCTCAACGTTATTTCTATTGTGGGATTTTTTTAATAACACGAGAACACTACTGTGTTAAAACAGAACAGCCTGTATGCCGAATGCACTATGGTAACTTCCAGTACACTGAATGTGAATAATTTCTCACTGTGGGTTGCACCTTTTTTCCTTTATATGCAATGCACCTAATATGCCTTTTGAGGTCTTATCATCTTCATGAGTGCGAGGATGAATACTGTACAATTTTCAAAGTGAGTATGTTTGTATTATGGCATGGCCCATCAATTTTAAGAGCTGTGGACATAACATTTTCCAACCGATTGTTTGAATATCGCTTAATAATCTTTTGTTAATTATATGCAACCAATTGCAGTGGAATCTTCTTTCTTGAGCGAAGAGTCAAAGATGTACAGCATGGAAACAGACCCTTTGGTCCAACTCATCCATGCTGGCCAGATATTCTCAATTAATCTAGTCCCATTTGCCAGCACTTGGCCCATATCCCTCTAAACCCTTCCTATTCATATACCCATCCAGGTGTCTTTTAAATGTTGTAATTGTACCAGCCTCTACCACTTCCTCTGGCAGCTCATTCCATACATGAACCATCCTGTTTCCACACTAAGTAATCTCATCTAATCCTCTGCGTGAAAAAGTGGTCCCTTAAGTTCCTTTTAAATCTCCCCCCCACCCCCCCACCCTAAACCTCTGCCCTCTAGTTCTGGACTCCCATCACCCCAGGGGAAAGATCTTGTCTATTTACCCTGTCCATGCCCCTCATGATTTTATCAACTTCTGTAAGATCATCTCTCAACCTCCAACACTCCAGGGAAAACAGCCCAGCCTATTCAGCCTCTCCCTATAGCTGAAATTCTTAATCCTGACAACATCCTTGTAAATCTTTTCTGAACCCTTTCAAGTTTCACAGCAACCTTTTCTATGGGAGGGAAACCAGAATTGCACACAATATTCTAAAAGTGGCCTAACCAATATTGAATACAGCTCCCAACTCCTATATTCAATGTTTTGTCTCAAACCTATTTCTCATTTTTGCTTGTTTCACAAGAAGGAAGGCTCCAGAGTATGTTGTTTCAAAAAGCTGTCTTCTTCCATGTTTAGCAGTATTATGCACATTTGTTGGCTTTCTATTTCAAATAATGCAAGCTCATGAATATAAATTGAACAGACGTCTTTTTTTCTCCACCACTGATCGAAATTTTGCAATGGATACTGTGTATTGATGGGGAAAAGGATGAAACAGTGGGCAGCACAGATTACTTAAAAACTGGCAAAGCCAATGAGCCAGTGCCTTAGGAACTGCTGAAAGAGCATGGTGAGAACACTTGTCATACAAGTCTTACCCATAAGTTAACAACGATTTCTAACATGAACTTTCTGAATGTCTGTTATTTCTATTGTGCAATTTTCCATTACACGAGAACACAACTACTGAGTTATAGCAGAACAGCCTGTATACTGAATGCACTGTGGTTTGATACATGTACCTAACTTCCAGTACACTTAGTCTGAATAATTTCTCACTGTGGGTTGCATCTTTTTTTCCTTTATATACAATTCACCTAATATGCCTTTGGAGGTCTCATGACCTTAATGAATGAACACCAGTTTGTGATGAAATGCTCCATACTTCTCTTGTCAATAGTTTAAAGATGTTAGTTGTAAAGACAGTTATTCTGAAGGACAAAAGGTGATAGAGAAATCTACAAAACAGATCTGATTAATTAAAACTCCATGCCCTGCAGGAGCTTTCTCATCATAAATGCAACATCCAATCAGGCAGGAATAATGAAAAGGTCAATGACAATAATTAGATTCATTACAGGTATTTATCTCCACATAAAAAAATTATTTTGAATCTTTAATACATTTGCAGGTGTGGCAAAAAAAAACTTGAATACAATTGGTGCATTAAAACCTAAGTGCAGTGAAGGTCCGAATTTTCTTTGCTGCTGTTTTAGGGAAAATTTAGAAACATTGTAGTTATGCTGTTGGTTCTAAGAGCAGTTGACACCAACTCTTCGTTTCAAGAAATATCAGTCAAAGCTCATTAATAAGCAGCACTGCCTTAGAACAGTGAGAATAAAAGGACTTTTGAGTTACTCAGCTGCAGTGAAAGATGAGCAGTCATCATTCAAACTGACAGACTTCTCTAAATCTGCATGAGTCATGCAAGTGCCACATTTTATGACTGTTTGCATACACCCCCCAGATCGAGATAGCCAAACTGATCCTTTGTCAGATTATGCCCAAAGCATCCTAGCTTGGCAATGAAAATCCACTCAAATGTTTGCTAATGAGGAAAGGAGAAAACACATGTAGAGAAAAATTTCAGCTCCTATTGCTTCCACTCAAAAATCTTCATAATGGTTACATAATATGCACAATTAATTTCACATTTTCTGTATTTTCCTACAAGAGATATCTTCAAGTTTTAAAAATTACTTCGCTCCTCAAATCCCTCTGAGCTAATTTTCTTTAATATGTGGTAACCAGATCAGCAGCATACTGCCAAGTGGCATGTAACATCTGTAATGTGGATTATTTAAGAGTTAAATAATGAAAAAGTGGTTGACTTGTCTATTTAATGTACCAAGCATTACATAAAACATGACTTCTGCATCTTTGTCTGTTTAACCCTGTAAGGAAGATTTATTACTGCTTTAAGTAAATTGCAATATCGGATATTAAATAGAGATAATATTTTATATGCAGTTGAGAAATGGGAACTTTGGAATGTTGATTGCATAAGTGGAATGATGAGGCTTTTTGTCTGAGGTCCTTGCATGTTTGGTACTACAGGACTGGCAACACAATGTACAGGTATTTACAATACTCAGTATGCTCTGCATTAGAAAGTGGTCCAAATAATGTATTTCAATCTTTTAAATCAGAAGACATTAAACAGTAAAATGTCTTGAACTGTTAAATTAGTTCTTGGTCGAATGTTTTTGAATTTTCTAAGTTCTGGTATGTATCAAGCCCAAATGTTGTGGAGACTAAGTGCCTAACAGCTGCATCTCCCAATAATTTCTACTTAAATTCTGTGATACTTTCAAGATCAAACTGAAATCATCAGCTCAGGTGGTTACTTTGGGACATCCTGGATTTTCATTCCTAATATTGGTTGAGCTACATACAGGTAATTCTCCTATAATGCCATAGTTGCGTTCCAGCGAAACGTGGCTTAATAGAAAATCGCTTCATAGAAATGATGGGGTCTATGGGAAAAGTGGGGTTGTGGCAGACCAAAAAATATCAGTCACAATCACTCAAAAATCTCCCAAAAAGCTAATGCAAATTATAGCACAGCCTGAATGAAGGTTTAAATCATATATAAACAAAAGTAAATTTAACACATTTATGTTGAAAAATTATTGTTAATGCAGGAACAGTCATCATCATTACAACCTTCAGATGCAGTTGTAGTTGCAGAAGTGGATGGCTGTGGTTGATTGTCTTCTGACTGCTTCTTGGGATTGATTTTAAAAAAGACATCTAGTTTTTGCTTTGTCTTTTTTCTTCTGCCTTGAAGAATCTGTTCATAGGATGCCAGATAATATCTTATTGAATGAATTGCTATCTTGCTGTGTTCTGCATTGTAACTATTGTCCTCTTAAGAGCTGCAACTGCCTCTCAATTTCCCTGAGAATAGAAGACAAAAGAGAAGTGAAAAGCTCTTGTGGTGCTTCCTCCTGGACTTCACTTTTTTCATCTCCAGCTTCCACTTCCCCCTCAGTGACAAACTGTTGTAGATCAGCTGTAGAGAGGTTTTCACAGTGGGGCTCACGCAGTTTTTTAATATCCTTACTTTGCACTTCAAAGCCAACCTGTTTTGCAAGGGCAATACAATGCTCTTTGATTTTTGGGAGCTCCTCTGATAGTTCCCATCCATGTCTCGTACTGTACCCCACTCCTGCTCTGATAGCAGCTGACATCGGCACATGCACAGGATGACACAGAGACTTCAGTGCAGATATCAGCTCCTGCGCAGAAAGAAGCATGTGAAACGATCGCTGCTGGAATTGCGCTATTGCAAAGAGGTAAGCATCCTCAAATACTGTTCTGCAACTCTTCAGTGATATTACAGCAACATTGTGCTGCTGATACACACTTCCTATGAGAACTGTCTATATGTATTATATTTGACAAAGTGGGGATTAGTCCTCAAAAGGCCAAAACTACAAAACTCTAAATTTTTGAAGTTCAATTTCTAGGTAGGTTTAACAGCTAAGATGGGATAACATGAACACATTGCCCCATTTCTCTAATATCTGAAATATGGCAACATTAGAAATATGCTGAGACCATTCACCAACTTGAACATGGGCTGAGCCGCTCCTTCCTTCTGCTTCCACATCTTCAACAAAATGGACTGTCAAAAAAATTGCACAAATCTTCTACCAATCAGTAGACTTCACAAATTGTTTATCCTCTTTATCATGTGTGACAGTTTGTGTCGGGGAAGGAACAATATTTAGGTAAAAGCGAATTGATATTTTTAATAGAATATTTTTGATATTGGAAATCTGAAAAGGTGCACATAGGTTTGGACAGGGGCCAGGATAATTTGGTAGCAGATAAAATATCCCAACATTTTATCATTTATGGTGTCTTGCAATCATATGACAACAGTGAAATTAGGATAACGCAAAATAATTGTCTATTTTTAACTATTGTAGAGCTTCCTTTTGAAATCTCCAATTATTATGGAGATGATTTTGAATTATGGTATAAAGGCATTTATTGTCCCTTTCAATGCTGTTTCTTCTTCTTGCATAGAGTCATAGAATCGTAGAGATGTACAGCATGGAAACAGACCCTTTGGTCCAACCCATCCATGCTGACCAGGTATCCCAATCCAATCTAGTCTCACCTGCCAGCAGCCGGCCCATATACTTCCAAACCCTTCCTATTCATATACCCATCCAAATGCCTCTTAAATGTTGCAATTGTACCAACTTCCACCACTTCAGCTGGCAGCTCATTCCATACACGTACCACCCTCTGCGTGAAAACATTGCCCCTTAGGTCTCTTTTATATCTTTCCTCTCTCACCCTAAACCCTTGCCGTCTAGTTCTGGACTCCCTGACCCCAGGGAAAATACTTTGCCTATTTATCCTATCCATGCCCCTCATAGTTTTGTAAACCTCCAAAAGGTCACCCACCCCTCAGCCTCGGACGCTCCAGGGAAAACAGCCCCAGCCTGTTCAGCCTCTCCCTATAGCTCAAATCCTCCAACCTTGGCAACATCCTTGTAAATATTTTCTGAAACTTGAAAGGGTTCAGAAAAGATTTACAAGGATGTTGCCAGGGTTGGAGGATTTGAGGTACAGGGAGAGGTTCAATAGGCTGGGTGCAGATGGAGTATTAGTACACAGCCAAGTTCAAAGCCTTTCCTCACTATGTCAACTAGGTAAAAACAAGGACTGCAGATGCTGGAAGCCAGAGTCTAGATTAGAGTGGCGCTGGAAAAGCACAGCAGGTCATGCAGCATCCGAGGAGCAGGAAAATTGACGTTTCTGGCAAAAGCCCTTCATCAGGAATAGAGGCAGGGTGCCTGCAGAGTGGAGAGATGAATGAGAGGGAGGTGGGGGTGTCCAGCAGTGTTTTCAAAAAATAAGTAGCACTTAACCATCATTGTGCATTATACACTGGTGAGCCTTTCAATATTACATGTACAAATTGATCTTTGTCTTATAATTATAGACCGGTGAGCCTTACTTCTGTTGTAGGAAAGGTTTTGGAAAGGATTATAAGCGATAAGATTTATAATCATCTAGCAAACAACAATTTGATTTCAGATAGTCAACATGGTTTCGCCAAGGGCAGGCCATGTCTCACAAGCCTCATTGAGTTTTTTGAGAAGGTGACCAAGCATGTAGATGAGGGTAGGGCAGTTGACGTGGTGTACATGGACTTCAGTAAAGCCTTTGATAAGGTTCCACATGGTAGGCTGTTGGAGAAAATGAAGAGGTGTGGAATTGAGGGTGCGTTAGCAATTTGGATTAGAAACTGGCTTTCTGAAAGAAGTGGTTGATGGAAAATATTCAGCCTGGAGTCCGGTTACTAGTGGTGTGCCACAAGGATCTGTTTTGGGACCACTGCTGTTGGCATTTTTATAAATGACTCAGACCAGGCATAGGTGGATGGATTATTAAATTTGCAGACAGCACTAAAGTCGGTGGAGTAGTGGACAGTGTGGAATAGTGCTACAGGTTGTAGGGGGACTTGGATAAACTGCAGAATTGGGCTGAGAGGTGGCAAATGGAGTTCAATGCAGCTAAATGTGAGGTGATGCGCTTTGGGAAAAATAACAGGAAGGCGCAGAGTATTGTGTCAATGGAAAAATTCACGGTAGTGTCGATGTGCAGAGGGACCTTGGAGTCCATGTACATAGATCCCTGAAAGTTGCCACCCAGGTGAATAGTGCTGTTAAGAAGGCATATGGTGTGTTAGATTTCACTCGTAGAGGGATTGAGTTCCGGAGCCGCAATATCATGCCGCAACTATACAAAACGCTAGTGCGGCCACACTTGGAATATTGTGTACAGTTCTGGTCCCCATATTTCGGGAAAGGATGTGGAAGCAGTGGAAAAAGTGCAGAGGAGATTTACCAGGATGTTGTCTGGTCTGGAGGGAAGGTCTTATGAGGAAAGGCCGAGATACTTGAACCTGTTCTCATTGGCAAGAAGAAGGCGAAGATGGGATTTGATAGAGACATACAAGATGATCAAAGGATTGGATAGAGTATACAGTGAAAGTCTTTTTCCTAGGATGATTACTTCAGCGTGTACAAGGGGGCATAACTACAAATTGAGGGGTGATAGATTTAAGACAGATGTCAGAGGCAGGTTCTTTACGCAGAGAGTGGTAAGGGTGTGGAATGCACTACCTGCTAATGTAGTCAACTCAGCCACATTAGGGAGATTTAAACAATCCTTAGATAAGCATATGGATGATTTTGGGATAGTGTTGGGGGACGAGCTGAGAATAGTTCACAGGTCGGTGCAACATTGAGGGCCGAAGGGCCTGTTCTGCACTGTATTGTTCGATGTTCTCATTGTTGCATAGCTGCATTTGCATTTTACATGCAAATATCCCGTGCCTGTATTTAAAGTCAAATACCCTCAATCTTAATATTTGGCTAGGAAGATGTTATGGAGGATTTGTACCCTTAAGTACTGCCACTAAGATCAGATGTCATGTCTGGCAGGTCCCCTACCCAGCAAGCAATTGTTGGAAATAAGTCCGCAAGATAAGTTTTTGCAGGATATTGAACTGTAAACATCATAAAAGATTCTAATTTTATTATCCATTAAAGGGAGAGATGTACTTTTAGTCTATCTTCCCGTGATGGACAAACATCATTTAGATTATGAAGTTAGTCCATGTAAGAGAAAGGTAATATTCTTTAACGTAATATAGCTTTCAAAGAAACTGTCACAAAGATTTCAGCCATTTCTCAGCAGCCACAATGTCATTGAAGAAGTGGGAGATGGCTGGATTTTCTTATCCGCTTCAGGTGGTAATTGGCCAGTATTTTTATGCTGTGAATTTTATCTGCTACTTGCCAGCTTGTGTAAATATTATCCACACACTGCTGTTGGCTATCATGAGCTACTTAATTGTAACTTAAATTAAGCAACAAACTCCTCATTCTCAGCCTCCTAATGAATTAACTTCCAAATTATTGTGTTAACAAGGCTAGCATGAGAAATACCTGTACTAACTGTTATCCATCAATCATGTCCCTTCTCCCTATTTTTATCTTTTTGGAAAGAAGATCGTCTCCAAATCTAACTGAATACAATCACAGGAAGATTTTTCAGTTGGCCCTGATTGACCTGCATTTTGCTGGGGCTGCCTGCAATGGTGTGAAAAGTACACTTTATTCTGGCTGACAGAAATGATGTAATAAACTTTCTCAAGAACAGAAGTGATACTGGTATGTAAAAACCTTGGACACTGTTGAGATAGTTGGCCCTTCAGCAGGTGACTGAGAAAGATTGATTCCATTCTTTTAAAGAAATCAATCTCAATTTCCATGGTGAGGATAAATTTTGTAATCCCATTGTGCATCTTGACTAGGGTCACTGCATTCAGAGGGGGATAAAATAGCTTTGAAGTTAACATTTTCTATCAAATTGACCTGCAAAGAGCAATTGAAGTGCTAGCACATTAAAGTTGAAAGATTTCTCCATGACTGTGTTTTCACCAAACAGAGATTCGGTGAATTTTGTACAAACATTCGAAAAAGGAGTTAACTTTAATTGCCGTCTGAATTTCTGTGTTAGTGATTTCTTTGCATTTTACTATGGGAAGCACAATTGCAAAATAGAGATGTACTATGGAGCATAGCCAGCAACAAGTCATTTCTACTTACGATTACTCAGTGTGCTTCAGATTTTAACAATTTCAAGCAGGAAAACAGGAGCAGTATTTGTGTTTTTCATCCATTTTCACTTTGTACCTGTGTTTTTTTGCAAGCTTGGAAAAGGTAATTAAATAGCAAAAGGAAAATAAATGAATTGTGCAGTGTTGGAGCTGGTTGACCCACTGTAGCAATACCATGGCTTTAAGAGGTGCATTTTGTCCATTTTTTAATGGAGAGCTCAGTACAGAGATCCCGAGTGGTCTCTTCCAAGCCAATAAAGTAAACAGCTTGTTAGGCCTTGGGTTTTTTTTAAAGTTAAAACAATAGAAGCAGCAGGAGGGGGTTTAGAAATAGCATGAAAAGGTGGGGAGCAAGCTCCCACAGAACCAGGATTTCAGTTTAACTTTCAATTTCTGTTGGGGTTTAAAAGTTGCTATACATCTCTCCCTGCTGCAGTAAAAAATACTTGAGTTCGTTCTCTCTCAGAATTTTTTTTCTGACGTTCTTTCCTCCTGGATTGAAGAATTGTATGTGAGACCATCTATTTTACTGAATTTGCCTTTGAAAAGGTTGTGTTAATGAGATGTTACTATATTGGGGCAGTTGCCATTTAGTATTTAAATAATCCATCAGTCTGTGAAGGTTTCCAATAGAAGAGTTATTACAAGTCACTTTTGTTGCTATCTTAACTAGAGGGTAAGAATAAAGTGGATTTTGTTTCAAGCCTGGTAATTTGACCAATCAAATTGCATCCAAAACAGAATGCCGTACACTTGCCTTTAAAAATAAAAAGTTGGGATCGAGGCTAACTTGATATATTTGGAGTGCTTTGGTCTCGTGCATACCAGCGCTTCCTCCGCAGAGAAATTAGGTTTATTATGTGCCATCAGCTAAAAATGCAAGTTCTACTAAATGAAAAGCAAGTGTAAAACCCTGAGGTAATATAGTACTGAAAGTAAGTTCAAACCATTAAATCAGTGGTCCAAACGATCATTTCAAATCACAAGGAAATAGACTTATAATTTTGTGAGGTTGGCGTTATTTTGAGAAAGTTGCTTCACACTTATTTTTATCCGTGATGCAAATAATGAACTCATAGATGTTGGAAATCTGAAAGAGTGAAAGTGTTGGAAATCATCAGCAAGTCTGGCAAAATCTGTGAAGAGCGAAATAGGTTAACATATCGTAATTGCAGAAAGTTAGAGATGTCAAGGCAGGAGAGAACATAAAATGGATGATAATGGGGCCAGGACAAACTCAAAAATATTGCAAATAGCTTTTGCCTGGAAAAATGTGTCCAGTGGTTATGAGCACCCAATTGTTGAACTCTGGATAGCTTTCTGGAAGCAATACTATGTTTGAGTACAGGATGGGATTCCATGAGCTTTTGTTGAGTTTCATTAGGGTAGTACAGAAGAACAAGGACAGCAATGTCGGAGGGGGCTGTAAAACTAAAATGATGGGTAGTGCTTGCCATCATTCAAATCAGGGTCAGGCTTGCAGACTGAACAGTGTACGCAAAGCCATTGTCCAGTCATAGTTCGTCTCCCGTTCACTGAAGAGATCACATTGTTAGCAGCAAATACCGTGTTGCAAATTGAAAAAAAAGTGCATGTAAGTTAGTTTTTCGTGAAGTAGTAGTATTTGGGGCCTTGAGTGTTGAAAGCGAAAGGACAGATGCAGTTGAAATTTGGTAATTCAAAATTGGTTCATGTTAAAACATCATGAACATAATGTGTGACAATAGCTAAGCCTAGAGGGAAAGAGGCATGAGTGCAGGCTTCAGCAGCGGCTGAATTGAGAAAAGGGTGAAGAGGGGGCAATGTTAGGGGCCTAGAAATGAATTATCTTTAAGGCACGAGTAAGTTTGGATGCTCATTGAGAGGACAAGTGAGATACCGATGTTGCAACAAACTGGCTTAACCTGAGACTGTAACCAGGGAGAGGAATCAAGTCAACATATATTGAATGGAGTTTTAGGCAACAGACTCCCCAAGCAACGATTTCCCTGGATTTTTATGGGAAAACTCTTCTTCTACTTCTGGCTGATCCCACTGAATGCCAAATGTGAATGCGAAGTAGGACAAGATCAAAAATATATCCTTAGATATATATCCTTAGGAGCTATTGGAAACAGAAAATAAGAACATTCATAAGCCATTTGCCCCTTTTGAGCCTTCTCCACTATTCAATATGATCATGATTTGGAGGAGCCAGTGTTGGATTGGCATGGACAAAATTCACACAATACCAAATTATAGTCCAACAGGTTAATTTTGAAAGCTAGTGCTTCCAAATAAACTTGTTGGACTTTAACCTGGCAATATGATCATGGCTGATCATCCAACTCCATGCCCTGTTCATGCTTTCTCCCCATATCCTTTGATTCCTTTAGCGTTAAGAATTACGTCTTACTCTTCCTTGAAATGTTCAGTGTTTTGGCTGCCAATGTTTGGATGGCAGTGTTCACAGCCTCACCATCCTTTGGATGAAGAAATCGCTTGTCATCTCAGATCTTTGCACTGTGACCCTTTGTTTGCACTCTCCAGTCATCAGGAATATCCTTCCTCTTTACATTTCTGCCAAAATGTGATGCTTTGCATTTCTTTGTATTGGTAAACCACAATTGTCACCTGTCTATCCACTGTTAATTTATATCGTTGTAAAATTCCTTGTATGGTTTTCCATTACCCAAATTTAGTATCAACAGACTTTGATTTAATCCTCTTTATGCCATTGAATAATAATTAATTGAAGGGCTTATTTTAATTGTGTGACACAAATGCATTGATTTCAGCACCATGTAACTATATTGAGCAAGTAGCCATTGTTGAATTTTACTTACATCTCACCCGAACGTAGGGGACATGTAGCAAAATGCTCAGATCTTCTATGCTACACACCCTCTCCACTTTAAACAAGAGCTCATACGTGAAAATGTAAAGCGGCACATGTGCGCAGTTTCATGGACAATCAAATCAACAACACCAGTTCAACAGAGTGAGCTTCTTACATTTTTTACAGTACTTTAATCACAACCAAAACACATGGTTGCAATCCATTACTCAGGAGAAAGTGAGCAGTGCAGATGCTGGAGGCCAGAGTCGAAGAGTGTGTTGCTGGAAAAGCACAGCTGGACAGGCAGCATCCAAGGAGCAGAAGAACGATATTTGGGGCATAAACCCTGATGAAGGGCTTATGCCTGAAATGTCAATTCTCCTGCTCCTTGGATGCTCCATTACTAAAGTTCATGTAATGATTCATAAAAATAAACAAAATCATAATCTGATCAAGCCGAGACAACAGAGCTTTGTGAAAAGGAAATGATTTTTAATTTGTAGATGGTTTTGAATAAAGAAAAACAGATTTGATAAATCTATTCACTGATCCATAAGGTCCATTGACTGCACTTCAATATTAATTAGAGTGATACAGCAAGGAAATAGGTCAAACCTATCCATGTTGACCAGCTATCCTAAACTGAACTAGTCCCATTTTCCTGCATTTAGCCCATATCCCTAAATCTTTCCTAACCATGCAGCTGTCCAAATGTCTTTTTCAATATTGTAACTGTACTGCATCTACCACTTCCTCTGGAAGCTTTTTCCATGTATGTAGCACCTTCTATACAAGTTGCCCCTCGAGTCCCTTTTAAATCTTTTCCCTCTTGCCTTAAACCTGTGCCTCTAGTTTTGGACTCCCCTAATTGCCCTGTTCTTTCCATTCTGTCCAGTTGTTTACTTCTAACTGCGTGTAAAAGAATGGCTTTGCATTGCAAAATGTCACCTGTGCATTGTCCTTTACCTTGTCTTCAGCATTGCGATACCTGATTTAATGGTTTTAGTCTCCTTGCTGAAAGATGACTTTGTGCTATTTTGTAATCTTTGTTAGTGACAGACACTCTTGTACTGATCTAAAGTATACATAATCAGGCCAAGTGAGCGACGAAATAAAGAACTGTGGATACTGTAAATCTGAAATTAAAATTGCTGGAGGAACTCAGCAGGTCTGGCAGTCTCTGGAGTGAAAGCAAGCTCAACATTCTCGGTTCAGTGACCCTTCAGAACCAGTTGAACCATATTTATGTAGCCAATTCCTTCCTGCTGGGGAGATCCCCCTCCACCCTGCCCACTACTAAGAAATAATAGGAAGCCTCATCTTATTCCACTTTCTCAGTAATGACCTAACATTGGAACAGTGTTATTGGCCTAGCTCATCAGTTTTGCACTAGTTTCATAAATGGCAATGTGACTGGAGGATTGTTTGCACCCACATTTGGAGTTAACATAACAGCTGTTGCTCTGTTTCAACAATCAAAGTAATTTGTTTATCTCCAACTTTCATTTATTTTGTGGTGCTTGTTTTATTTTCAGCTTTCTTCTGTTCATCTTCCATGTGCTGTCTTTTTAGCACAAAATGAATACAACTCTTAGTCTTCTTGTTCCAAGTTCAATTTTAAAATCGATCATGTGAGCATTCAAGATTTTTCAGACTCCTGAAACAGCTTTAGATCTGCCACAGTGGAAACCTAGTATTTGGCAGCAACCTGAACTTTACTATGACCAATTTCTCTGTTCTTGCAGACCATCTGGATATGATACTTGCCCACAGATATGAGCTGGAAGTAGATACATTGTATTAGTTGGAGACTCCCCTCAGCAATGGTGGAGACATAGAGAGATACAGTATGGAAGCACTCCCTCCGCGACTCCCTTGTCAGATCCACACCCCCCACCGACCCAACCACCACTCCCGGCACCTTCCCTTGCAACCGCAGGAGGTGCAACACTTGCGCCCACACCTCCCCCCTCACTTCTCTCCAAGGCCCCAAGGGAAACTTCCATATCCGCCACAGATTCACCTGCACCTCCACCCACATCATCTACTGCATCCGCTGCAGCCGGTGTGGCCTCCTCTATATTGGGGAGACAGGCCGCCTACTTGCGGAGCGATTCAGAGAGCACCTCTGGGCCACCCGGACGAACCAACCCAACCAACCTGTGGCACAGCATTTCAACTCCCCCTCCCACTCCACCGAGGATATGCAGGTCATTGGACTCATCCACCGCCAAACCACAACAACCCGACGGTCGGAGGAGGAGCGTCTTATCTTCCGACTGGGAACCCTCCAACCGCAGGGGATGAACTTGGACTTCACCAGTTTCTTCATCCCCCCCTTCCCCCACCCTGTCTCAGCCGGATCCTTCCAGCCTGGCACCGCCTTCCTGACCTGCAGTCGTCTTCTTGACCTCTCCGCCTCCACCCTACTCCGACCTATCACCCTCACCTTGACCTCTTTCCACCTATCACATTTCCAACTCCCCTCCTCCAAGTCCCTCCTCCCTACCTTTTATCTTCTCCTGCTGAACACTCTCTGCTCATTCCTGAAGAAGGGCCTGTGCCCGAAACGTCGAATCTCCTGTTCCCTGGATGCTGCCTGACCTGCTGTGCTGTTCCAGCAATAAAGTTTCAACTTTGATCTCCAGCATCTGCAGACCTCACTTTCTCCATGGAAGCAGACCCACCGGTCCAACTTGTCCATGCCAACCAGATATCCCAAATAAATCTAGTCCCATTTGCCAGCATTTGGCCTATAGCCCTCTAAACCTTTCCTATTCAAGTACCCATCCAGATGCCTTTTAAATGTTGTAATTTTGCCAGCCTCCACCACTTCCTCTGGTAGCTCATTGCATGCATACACACATACAACCCTCTGTGTAAAAAGGTTGCCCCTGAGGTTTTTTCTAAATCTTTCACCTCTGACCTTAAACCTATGCCCTCCAATTTTGGACTCTCCCACCCCAGAGAAAAGACTTTGTCCATTTACCCTATCCATGTCCTTCATGATTTTATAAACCTTTGTGAGGTCACTCTTCAGCCTCTAATGCTCCAGGGAAAATAGGCTGTGCTTATTTACCCTCGCTCTATAACTCAAACCCTTAACCCTGGTAACATTCTTATAAATAGTGTCTGAACCCTTTTCAAGTTCCACAACATCCATCCTGTAGCAGGTAGCACCTGAATTTCTGATTTAAATCTGGAGTTTTGGCAGCCATGGTTCTCAGTGAAATCTGATGGATCACCCCTGCCGACCTAGAAAAAAAACATGCAATCTGCAACTTCCTTTCAGCCATTTCCTCAGCTATGGTCTCTGTCAGCGTATTGACTTTGCTTTCTATTGAAAAGCAAATTCAAAAATTGAATTTATGCATTGGTGCTTAATTACAAGCTAATCATTAAATCTCTTGAGACTCTCAGAAACCTTATGCCACCTGTTCAAAATCCAAAGTTCCAAAATAAATGCTATTAAAATACACAAACTGCATACCTTCCACTATCTATGGTCATCAATTTTATTTATTTTCAGCCAGATTTGTAACCATTTACCATAATTACAACAGTCCTCGATGGTCAGGTTAGATTTCCCATTGTCCCAAATATGCCATCAGCAATCGTTTTTTCAATTTTGTACAATGCTGAGTCAGTGTCCTGAACTAATATGTACTGCTTGTGGAACAATCTTTCAAGCCTCCTTCAAGATCATTAGGGGTTTCAAGCTTTTGTCATAATGTTGTTCAATCCTTTTTTACAAATGGAATGTAAGGAAAAATTCTATCTCATCCTCATTGTCATATTTGTTGTTTATTCCAATGAAGAGAGCAAAATGTGAATCCCTATAGAACCATCTGTAGTTCAATCATATGATGGTGGCCTTGTTGTGCAACCCCAGGCTATAGAAGAATGGCACTTTAGAAACCGTGCTTAAAGTGTTGATGTAATTACATTGCAGCCAATACACACTTTAAAAGAAACGGTCTCCAATTCGTCAATCATGTTATAACGAATTCGTGTTAACAAAATGTGTGTTATTGTAGACTGACCTGTAAATTATTACATTCCCCCAACAGAGGGGAAATAGAACCAAATGTTCACAACTTGCAAAATACTGCACTGCTGATCAGAGTTGCCTCAATAGTTGAGAGTGTGTTGCTGGAAAAGCACAGCAGATCAGGCAGCATCCGAGGAACAGGAGAATTGACGTTTCAGGCTGGAACCCTTCATCATGAAGGGCTTTTGCCTGAAACGTCGATACTCCTGCTCCTCGGATGCTGCCTGACCTGTGCTTTTCCAGCAACACACTCTCAACTCTGATCTCCAGCTTCTGCAGACCTCACTGTCTTCTAGTTGCTTCAACAGTGTCAGTAAACTATCAAGACTGGAGTTTATTTGGGATGTTCAAAAGAAAGTAAGTTTCTCATGTTCTTGGTTACTTTCATCAGTGTGAAAAAAACCAGTTAAAGGTGATGGTCATGAAGGAATCTTTTCAGTTGGGGAGGAGGAGGTGGTGGAGGAGTCGTGAGTCTTGCACTCTGTGTGCTTATGTTGTCTGTTCCCCAAAAAATGTATTTTTACTTGTTAATCATTTTATCATCTTCAAAAAAAATGCAGCTGGCTGGTTCACTTGAAGAAATGATGGCACTGTTCAATAATGCCCGCAGAATTGGGTTGCCTTTTCTATTAGCACTCTTATCTTCAGAATTCCTTTTTCTTAAAGAAACTTGCTTTTAAAACCCTTCCCAGCCCTCAAAAATTACCTTGATTTCTATTCTTTTTTCGCCCTTACTCATGAACTTTTGGACACTTCAGTGTCATGCACACACCATTAACTCAGATATTAACCCATATACTTAGATATTTATAGTTTATTTTATTGCAAATGTGACTACCTTCATTTGGGGATAGGACGTTGATTAAAGCGGTGGTCACAAGCGTATTTCGCATCCAGTTCGATGAGCTTAATATGGAAAAATTGAAGGCCCACTGTTGTAATTAGCTACTACTGACATTTAATATTCTGATTTGAAGATATTGTCCTGTCAGTTTATTATGTTCTCAAATATAGCTTACAGTAACAATTTTCAGATATTGCCTTAATGGGTCTATTTTATGAAAGCATGCTATTGAAGTTCTAAATTCAGATTTTTCTTCATGCACTTGAAAAATTAACTCTGGACATAGTATTGTTAAAGCAATACACTAGGAAGAGCAGTGCAATCAAAGCGCCTTTAATAATGAGCGCTGAATGTAGAGGCTAACTGATGTCATAATCTGAATTATAAGATCAGTATTTGGTCATAATAACGTAATTAACAGCATCTTTTCAGAAGTGCAAGTCCAACTGTAAGATCAACTTGTGGTAAATTGGTATGATACTGTGATAATATATGCAGTTTGACAGAATTCTGATAGATGTGCAATGCAGAAAATAGTAAATGGCTGTGAAATGATAATACCTGCAAAACATTGAGTGTGATGGTTATTGATAATCTTATGGTTAGATTTGGTAAGAATTGATGTCTAGACTGTTGACAAATCATGTGGCTTTCAAAATGTTTTGAAATCTTCACATTATAATTCAACATAATTCTTCAGAATTGATCATTTGAACTCTGTTTACTGACACCCTCTCAGTTTTGACCGATTTGTAAGGTCTTATTTATTATCCTTTGTCATTAGGATTTCCATAGTATTATTTATGTGTACCCTTCTTTGTTATTTCTTGGGGTTGAGGAAAGCCAGCATTTAATGCTCATTCCTAATTACCCTTGGAAGATAGTGCTAGGTCACCTTTCACTGTAGCATTTCATCTGATGCAGGCACACTTGTGCTGTGGTCGAAGGGAGTATGTGGAATGAAGATTACCAACTTGAGACTTGGAGAAAGATTTCTGATATTGCTTTCTGTTTTGAGTACAACTGGAACAGATTTGCTCCTTGCAGCAACAGAGTTATATTTACTGATACTGGTTGCAATGAGCAGATGCTTAGTCTTTCCCCATAAAACCACCTTGTGCTCTTAAGTTATAAAATATCTCCAGGTCCGTGGCATTATATCATTATATCAATAGAAGGTTCTCCATATCTTGCAAGATCTGGTCAATATTCATTTCTCGGCCAACATCACTAAAGCAGATTATCTGGCCATTATCACATTGCTGCGCATGTACAAATTGGCTGCAATTTTTTAAAAAAACTAATCACTGAAGATCTTTAAGAAATGTGGAAACCATAATGGGTGCTACCCACGTACAAGCCCATTATATGAACAGTGCTTTGATTGCAAAAATCACTCCGATTTAAGCAAGCTGTGTTTGTCATTGCCAGTTGACTATTACAGCGGCTGAATGAAAATACTGAATTTGTAACTGACTAAATAATCTGAGGGACTTTGAACAGTTTGATTTAGTTTTATTATTGCTATAAGTTCATGAAAATATCAATATTGTATACATTAGTTTGAAGTCAGTGCTTCTGGTGCAAGAGAAATGGCAGCTATTTTATACTAAGTTTGATATGTTGGGACCACTAAATTGACAGAAACATATATTTAACTACTGAAATTATGGGACATGAGTAATGCTGCCTTTTCCAAAATTCATCTGTGCTCCTGTACAATCAACTACATTGTGGGAAAAAGAGTTTGCACTGTCAAAACTTGAGTCACAGTTCTAACCTTGTCCCAAAATGTAAGTGTGCTTCCTGCACCCACCATGTCAAGTCCTTCAGGGTTGTACATATTTCTATAAGGTCACTCCAGACTGAATATGGTCTTACTAAGGCCTTGAACGACTGTAAGATCACTTCTCTACTTTTATATTTATTCCATTCCTCTTTCAATAAATTAAAAACCTTCTGTTTGTTTTGCTAATCACTTGTACCTATGTACGAATGTGGATGATTCATGTACTAGTGCATCCATATCCATCTGTACCTCAAGTTCTGTCTGCTTTGCTATCCTTCCTGCCGAAATTAATATTTTCACAAGGTCCCATATTGTATTATATCTGCCAGTTGTTTGCCCACTCACTTAACTTGCCTTTATTTGGACTCTGTATGTCCACCTCTTAACTTTCTTTCCTGCCTATCTTTGTTTCATCTATAAATTTTAGCAATCAATCTCATCCAATTTATTGAAATAGATGATAAATAATTGACAAAAATAAATGCTGCACACTTAAATGTATGAAGGATTTTAAAACAGTCAAGAGCATGTTGCAGAAAGCCATAAGGTGATTGTTAGTAAAGGAGACTGTTTGACCTGTTAGCTGGTCCAACTTGTCACCTTGTTCCCATTGTCCTGTCAGTTGTTTCTAACTCAATAGTTATTCACTTCCTTTTTGAAACACTGTTATTCTGCTTTTACCATGTTATATTCCTGAAAGCCAGTTGGTGAAGAAGCACATGATAGCTAATTTTTACTCTGTCTTAATTATTTACAAAGTGAAATATTACAGCTCAGGATTCTAGGCTACTTGTCCAGTGACATTAGCACTATACCATTGTCTTTGAATTATAGAAGACAATTGCCTTTTTCAGGTTTTTATAAGATTGTAAATGGGTGATCTTAATAATTTGCATCAGTAATTATTTATCAACTACATGTGAGAAAGGTTGTTTCTTTGAGATGAGAAAAGTCATCAACGGTAATATTATTGTATAATTTTAATTGTGTGTATGAGACTTTTTTCGTAATCTGTGTTTAAATCAGGGGTATTCTTGCCTGTCTTGGATATAAATTTTGATTTGAATCTGTGCACTCAGTGTCATCCTTGTATTGTCCTGGATTAATTAAAGTAACTGATTTAAAACTTGGAAGAAATTTTTGGAAGGGCAAGTCAGGTGACAGTTATGACTAGTGCTATTGTGTGATAAGCTTAAGTGTATTTCATTGCACTTTACTTTTCATTTTCTTAATTTATAGGTTAAGGTCTCGGAATGAATATATTATGAATGTTCTTTCAATGCTGCCTGCTCTTATTTATAGTAATCATATTTTTAAATCATTTCCATAGAACCCAAAAAGGATCTTGGCATACAAGAGCCAGGAATGATCTGGAAAGTGACTGGTGGACTTTACAGTATCACGAAGGGAGCGGTAGGTGCAACACTTGGAGGAGTGGCTTGGGTTGGAAGCAAAAGTCTGGAACTGACCAAAACAGCAGTAACCACTGTGCCAGTGGCGGGTGCTGGCTTGGTGAAGGGAAGTGTGTCCGCAGTGACCGGTGGAGTCAGCGCTGTGGGCTTGGCTGTTGCCAGCAAGGTTCCTTTTACACCCAAAAAAAAGGACAAATCTGATTGACTAAGTTTTTCGGTATGTTTTCCTTAAAGAAAAACATCATGACTTCAGTGTACCTGGGCATGCCTGGATACTTGTACGTGCTTGGTATTTTTTTTTCAGAAGGGCAACCAAGTAAGTTTTTGTGTGTACAGAAAAGCTTGCTCCCTGCCTCACTTCACCAGTGCAGTTCTCATGCCACATCTTTTCATTGTGTGTGCTGTAAATGACACTGAGCCATTGTTTCCATACTACAGTCAGCATTAATACTGTATAGCTTTGTGATTCTGACTTTTTGACATAAACATTGGCCACATCAAAATTGACAGTCATCACACCAGATGCATAAAGACCATATCCCCAGTGATGATTCTTTCAACTGAAATGTACAGAATTTTTCTTTTGAGCGGGGAATGAAACATTTTGTCGTGATCAAAAAGAAGATTTCTCCACTCTGCCACCAATGTATGTATTGGTTCCTGCAGTATTTTGTATGCTTGTTTTGATCCTGTTGTTGATAATGGGGCTAATTTTCCGACTGCTTTTTATTTGTTTTAAGCAGGATATTATGGGGTGAATGTTGCTTCAAATGTGTCAGTGGCAGAAAATTTTGAATATTCTATTGGGTAAAGTTAGTATCCAGTTTTAAAAGTATTTCCTACATGCAGCAAGTTAGCTTTTTGCTTGTTTGTACTATCCTTTTATCTGCCTAACTAGCTCAGTACTGAGAGTAACATACAACACTATAATGCTTTAGCATAGGTTACATGTTGGTATAGCCTTATTCCTCATTATTGTTTGACTCTTGTTACTTGCTATAAATGACTAGCTCAGCAGGTTATAAGAATAAAATTTGGACTATGACCCCATTTGCAATTAGTGCTGTTTTCCTTTCTGTTGTGCTTTACATTTACCTTTCCATCACTTTTCTGCATACCTGATATTTCTGTAATGTTTATGTATTAAGACTGAAGCAGAAAATTGATTGCTCTTGACCAAAATGCAAAACATTTAGTTTTTGTCTATAATAGAACTATTTTTGCAAATATGACACCTGAAAGCAATGAATTAGACTGTAAGTCTGTATTTTAATGGAAATAAAGTTTGAAAATCACCAACTTCTTTCTGTGTTGAACTTCATATAATTTTTGCATTATAGGAATTCTTAAGTATCAGTATACTTGTGTTGGAAAAAGCATTTTGTGAATTAATTTGCAGTCTTCTTTCCTTTCAACATTGGGTATAAGTCACATTTCGAATGCAATCACTAACAAAGGCAGAATTTGTGTATGTTCGTAAAGGGAATGCAAATGTTAATTCTGAAATATTATTTAAAATGAAAATGCAAGAAAGTAACAGGCAACATTGGTTAATAAAGCGAAATTTGAACCAAAAGCATGAAATAATTCTCTCAAACTGATACACATATAGAATAACCTTCCAGAAAGAACAATGGAGGTGAAAACACTGAAATCTCTTTATTAACAATTAGCTGCTGAACTGATGGGAATTTAGAATCTCTCAGGGCGGATGAATTAAAATCAGCCAATTGACTTCCTTCATCTTTAATTATATTGTGGAAAAATCTAGCTCCAAGAAGTGAGTTTAACCAGTATTTCTAGAGATTATGCTGCCCTCAGCAGCATTACCACTGGCAGAGGGTCATGCCCTTCCGGGTCACTAACTACTATCTACATATGTTTTACATAGAACATAGAAGAATACAGCGCAGTACAGGCCCTTTGGGCCCTCGATGTTGCGCCGATCCAAGCCCACCTAACCTATACTAACCCACTATCCTCCATATACCTATCCAATGCCCGCTTAAATGCCCATAAAGAGGGAGAGTCCACCACTGCTACTGGCAGGGCATTCCATGAACTTACGACTCGCTGAGTGAAGAACCTACCCCTAACTTCAGTCCTATATCTACCCCCCCTTAATTTAAAGCTATGCCCCCTTGTAATACCCGACTCCATACGCGGGAAAAGGTTCACACTGTCAACCCTATCTAACCCCCTAATCATCTTGTACACCTCAATCAAGTCACCCCTAAACCTTCTTTTCTCTAATGAAAACAGCCCCAAGTGTCTCAGTCTTTCCTCATACGATCTTCCTTCCATACCAGGCAACATCCTGGTAAACCTCCTCTGCACCCGTTCCAGTGCCTCCACATCCTTCCTATAGTATGGCGACCAAAACTGCACACAATATTCCAGATGCGGCCGCACCAGAGTCTTATACAACTGCATCATGACCTCAGGACTCCGGAACTCAATTCCTCTACCAATAAAAGCCAGTACGCCATATGCCTTCCTCACCGCACTATTTACCTGGGTGGCAACTTTCAGAGATCTGTGTACATGGACACCAAGATCCCTCTGCTCATCCACACTACCAAGTATCCGACCATTAGCCCAGTACCCCATCTTTTTGTTATTCTTCCCAAAGTGAATCACCTCACACTTAGCTACATTAAATTCCATTTGCCACCTTTCTGCCCAGCTCTGCAGCTTCTCTATATCCTGCTGTAACCTGCCACATCCTTCCTCACTGTCAACAACTCCTCCGACTTTCGTATCATCCGCAAACTTGCTCACCCAACCTTCTAACCCCTCTTCCAGGTCATTTATAAAAATGACAAACAGCAATGGTCCCAAAACAGATCCTTGCGGAACACCGCTAGTGACGGCACTCCATGAAGAAACTTTGCCATCAACTACTACCCTCTGTCTTCTTCCATCCAGCCAATTCCTAATCCAAACCTCCAACTCACCCTCAATGCCATATCTCCGTATTTTCTGCAGTAGCCTACCATGGGGAACCTTATCAAACGCCTTACTAAAATCCATATATACCACATCTACCGCTTTCCCCTCATCAACCTCCTTCGTCACCTTTTCAAAGAATTCAATAAGGTTTGTGAGGCACGACCTGCCCTTCACAAAACCATGCTGACTATCCTTGATCACATTATTCCTATCCAGATGTGCATAAATCCTATCCCTTACAATTCTCTCTAAGACTTTGCCCACAACAGAAGTGAGACTCACCGGCCTATAGTTACTAGGGTTATCCCTACTCCCCTTTTTGAACAAGGGAACCACATTTGCTATCCTCCAGTCTTCTGGCACTACTCCTGTAGACAAAGAGGACATAAAAATCAAGGCCAATGGCTCTGCAATCTCCTCCCTTGCTTCCCAGAGAATCCTAGGATAAATGCCATCAGGCCCAGGGGACTTATCTATTTTCACCTTTTCCAGGATTTCCAACACCTCTTCTCTACATACCTCAAAGCCATCCATTCTACTTATTTGTGACTCAGTATTCACATCGACGACAATGCCCTGTTCCTGAGTAAATACTGAAGAAAAGTATTCATTCAGTGTCTCCCCAATCTCTTCCGCCTCCACACGCAACTTCCCACTACTATCCTTGACTGGACCTATTCCTACCCTAGTCATTCTTTTATTCCTAACATACCTATAGAAAGCCTTAGGGTTTTCCCTAATCCTACCGACTAAGGACCTTTCATGTCCCCTCCTTGCTGCTCTTAGCTCTCTCTTCAGGTCCTTCCTGGCTACCCTATAACTCTCAATCGCCCCAATTGAACCTTCACGTCTCATCTTGAGATAGGCCGCCCTCTTCCATTTAACAAGGGATTCCAATTCCTTATTAAACCACGGCTCCCTCGCACGACCCTTTCCTCCCTGCCTGACAGGTACATAATTATCAAGGACACTCAATAGTTGCTCCTTGAACAAGCTCCACATATCATTTACACTCTTGCCTTGGAGTCTACTTTTCCAAGCCACACATCCTAAGTCATGCCTCACCGCATCATAATTTCCCTGACCCCAGCTATAACTCTTGCCTTGTAGTACACACTTATCCCTCTCCATCACGAGAGTAAAAATCACCGAATTATGGTCACTATCCCCAAAGTGCTCACCTACCTCTAATTCTAACACCTGGCCTGGTTCGTTACCCAGAACCAAATCCAGTATGGCCTCACCTCTTGTTGGCCTGTCTACATATTGTGTCAGGAAACTCTCCTGCACACATTGAACAAACACTGACCCATCTAACGAACTTGAGCTATAGCTTTCCCAATCAATATCAGGAAAGTTAAAGTCCCCCATAACAACCACCCTATTACTGTCACTCATCTCCTGAATCACCTTCCCTATCCTTTCTTCAATGATTCTAGGACTATTAGGAGGCCTGTAAAAGACTCCTAACAGGGTGACCTCACCTTTCCTATTCCTAACCTCAGCCCAAACTACCTCAGATGGCAAGTCCTCATCCATCGTCCTTTCCACCACTGTAATACTATCTTTGACAAGCAATGCCACACCTCCCCCTCTTTTACCCCCACCTCTGACCCTACTAAAACATTTAAATCCAGGAACCTGCAACAGCCAATCCTGTCCCTGTTCTAGCCATGTCTCCGTAATAGCCACAACATTGAAGTCCCAGGTACCAACCCACGCTGCAAGTTCACCTACCTTATTTCGTATACTTCTTGCATTGAAGTATACACACTTCAAGCCACTTTCCTGTTTACAGACACCCTCCTTGGAAATTGATGCCATGTTCCTAACCTCCCTACACTCCAGGCCCTGCACCCTGAAGCTACAATCTGGGTTCCCATGCCCCTGCAGAGTTAGTTTAAACCCCCCCCAAGAGCACTAGCAAACCTCCCCCCAAGGATACTGGTGCCCCTCAGGTTCAGGTGTAGACCATCCTGTTTATAGAGGTCCCACCGTCCCCAGAAAGAACCCCAGTTATCCAAAAACCGGAATCCCTCCCTCCTGCACCATCCCTGAAGCCACGCATTTAAGTGTTCTCTTTCCCTATTCCTCGAATCTCTATCACGTGGCACGGG
The DNA here is from genome assembly GCF_037043375.1 of Chiloscyllium plagiosum. Taxonomy (NCBI): domain Eukaryota; kingdom Metazoa; phylum Chordata; class Chondrichthyes; order Orectolobiformes; family Hemiscylliidae; genus Chiloscyllium; species Chiloscyllium plagiosum. The sequence goes on from NW_028270156.1 coordinate 23,733,955, forward strand.
TAACAAACCAGAGACAACAACTCTGTTCGTTCTAACTATGAGCTTCCAACCTAGCTCCTTGAAAGCCTGTCTAACATCCTCGGCACTCCTCCTACCTATGTCGCTGGTGCCAATATGGACCACGACTTCGGGCTGCTCCCCCTCCCCCTCCAGGACCCGGAGGGTCCTTCGCGCTTTTAAAGGGGGAAAAAACCTACCCAGGTAAGCTTACACTAACTGCTTCCGGGTCTCGGCTGCCCCTCTGGTCGTCGTCACTTCCCCCTGGTGCTCCCACTCTTTCTGTGAAGAGAGAGAGAAAGAGAAAAAAAAACACCGCTGCCCGCTACCGGTAAGCACTTTTAAAACCAAACGGTCTTACCTTCGCTGCTGCTCGCACTGGAAATGACCGACGGCTTCGAAGGGTGAGTATAAATACTCACCGCTTTCCTTCCCGGCTGCCCCTCTGGTCGTCGTCACTTCCCCCTGGTGCTCCCGCTCTTTCTGTGAAGAGAGAGAGAAAGAGAAAAAAAAAACACCGCTGCCCGCTACCGGTAAGCACTTTTAAAACCAAACGGTCTTACCTTCGCTGCTGCTCGCACTGGAAATGACCGACGGCTTCGAAGGGTGAGTATAAATACTCACCGCTTTCCTTCCCGGCTGCCCCTCTGGTCGTCGTCACTTCCCCCTGGTGCTCCCGCTCTTTCTGTGAAGAGAGAGTGAAAGAGAAAAAAAAACACCGCTGCCCGCTACCGGTAAGCACTTTTAAAACCAAACGGTCTTACCTTCGCTGCTGCTCGCACTGGAAATGACCGACGGCTTCGAAGGGTGAGTATAAATACTCACCGCTTTCCTTCCCGGCTGCCCCTCTGGTCGTCGTCACTTCCCCCTGGTGCTCCCGCTCTTTCTGTGAAGAGAGAGTGAAAGAGAAAAAAAAACACCGCTGCCCGCTACCGGTAAGCACTTTTAAAACCAAACGGTCTTACCTTCGCTGCTGCTCGCACTGGAAATATGTTTTCACTTAGTGAGGGAAGATGTACAAGCTATTTGAAGGAGATTGAGAAATTGAAGCTTAAAGCCCATAATGTGTGCAGTTTTACTGGTTTTCCTCCTGCTGCAAAATTAGATTCACACTTCAAATCAACAATAGAATGATTATGGTCCTCGACAAAACCTAGAAATTGAGAGTTCAGCATCGCAAGGTGTGACTTTAAATCCAATAAGTCTGTCTATTGGTGTCCTAGCATCAAAATATAACACCAGCTATCTAACTTTTAAATAAATCTTTAAAAATAATGCTCGACATGCAGGAAAGGATACCAGTTACCCTGACCTCGTCTGGCCAATACTCAACTCTAGTGCTATTATGTAGTGTAATTTGTAATAGTATACCACTATGAAGTAGCTGAAAGTCACTATTTCATTGTACTAACACATCATTTCTACGGCAAGAAGGTGGACCCACCAGTTTCTCAGAAGCTGGAACTAAACAGCATATATAACTTGGTCAGTGTTTTCCAGAAGCAGAGAACAGTTAATCAAAGTAAATACAGAAGGAATTGATTCAAGGACTGTTAACACAACTGATTGTATGGAGTTTGCACATTCTCCCTGTGTCTGCATGGGTTTCCTCCGGGTGCTCCGGTTTCCTCCCACAGTCCAAAGATGTGCAGGTTAGGTGAATTGGCATTGCTAAATAGCCCGTAGTGTTAGGTGAAGGGGTAAATGTAGGGGAATGGGTCTGGGTGGGTTGCTCTTCGGAGGGTCAGTGTGGACTTGTTGGGCCGAAGGGCCTGTTTCCACACTGTAAGTAATCCAATCTAATTATAAAACCTTATGATCTAGTACTAAATTTAATAGATCCTAACTTACAGAAGTAGATTTTTTATATGACTACAGAAAGGCTGAAAAATGTGTTGCTGGAAAAGTGCAGCAGGTCAGGGAGCATCCAAGGAGCAGGAGAATCGACAGCTCGGGCATAAGCCCTTCTTCAGGATTCCAGCAACACATTTTTCAGCTCTGATCTCCAGCATCTGCAGTCCTCACTTTGTCCACCTGTATTGTATTGACATATTTCTGGTTAAGCCAGTTATTATGTTTCAGAATTCCAGTAGTGGAAATACAAAATAAAATGTGATTAATATGGATTTTTTTGTCTTGAAGGTGAATGAATGGGGGAAATGATTAAAAACTACAGATTGGTTTGTTGCATTTATTTTGCAATGCATTGATATTAGATGTCAATATTTAATGTTTTAAATGTTTGAAAACATTGTGTTTTCCAAATGTTTCACTTCTGACTTGCTCCTCAGTAATTTTAGTAACATGACTAATTTCCTAATAGATTTTTTGTGCTAACTCAGTTTCTTGCCCAGGACAGTGTTGATATTTGCAAGCAGCTACCTGTATACAGAATCCTCCCTCAGGAAGTGGTCTTAAATTAGCTTCTCTCTGCGCTTATCTCTATGACAACCAAATAGGAAGGTAATGATTGCCGTGACTGAAGTACTTTTGGATGTTCTGCAGTTGTGATGGATGCAATACGATGCAAGTCTTTTGAATCTTTTAATGTTGACAATGCAGTTTAATTCAACTATTTTAACAGCTAACCAATACAATGATTGCATTGCATATAAATAGTGTCTTGACACTAACCTTTCAGTGCACTTCGAAGATGGTATTGGTCAAAATGGATCACTGACAGAGTGGCAATATTCGTTGGGTTGGAAACTGGCTTGGATTTTAAGAGTCATGAAGGAAAGGAAAATTTTAAATGTGAAGGGGTTTAAGGAGAGTATTGGAGTGTGGAGTAACAATAGCTGAAGAGTCAGAGATATACAGTACGGAAACAGACCCTTCAGTCCAACTTGTCCATGCAGACCAGATATCCCAACCCAATCTAGTTCCACCAGCCAGCACCTGGCCCATATTCCTCCAAACCCCTCATATTCATGTATCCATCCAGATGCCTTTTAAATGTTGCAATTGTACCAGCCTCCACTACTTCATCTGGCAGCTCATTCCATACACGTACCACCCTCTGCATGAAAACGTTGCCTCTTAGGTCTTTTTTTTATATCTTTCCCCCTCACACTACACCTATGCTCTCCAGTTCTGGACTCCCCGACCCAAGGGAAAATACTTTGTTGATTTATTCTATCCATGCCCCTCATGATTTTGTAAACCTCTATAAGGTCACCCCTCCGCCTCCAACACTCCAGGAAAAACAGGCCTAGCCTATTCAACCTCTCCCGAGAGATCAAATCCTCCAACCCTGGCAACATCCTCATAAATCTTCTGAAGTTTCACAACATTGTTCCGATAGGAAGGGAGACCAGAATTGCATGCAATATTCCAACAGTGGCCACACCAATGTCCTGTACAGCCACAACATGACCTCCCAACTCCTGTACTCAATATCTGACCAATAAAGGAAAGCAAAACACATGCTTTCTTCACTATCCTATTACCTATGACTCCACTTTCAAGGAGCTATGAACCTGCACTCCAAGGTCTCTTTGTTCAGCAACACTCCCCAGGACCTTACCATTAAGGGTATAAATCCTGCTAAGATTTGCTTTCCCAAAATGCAGCACGTCGCATTTATCTAAATTAAACTCCATCGGCCACTTCTCGGCCCATTAGCCCATCTGATCAAGATCCCATTGTAATCTGAGGTAACCTTCTTCGCTGTCCACTACACTTCCAATTTTGGTGTCATCAGCAAACTTACTGACTGTACCTGTTATGCTCTCATCAAAATCATTTATATAAATTAAGAAAAGTAGTGGACCCAGCACCGATCCTTGTGGCACTCCACTGGTCACAGGCCTCCAGTCTGAAAAACAACCTCCACAGTGCCCTCTGTCTTCTACCTTTGAGCCAATTCTGTATCCAAATGGCTAGTTCCCCTGTATTCCATGAGATCTAACCTTGCTCACCAGTCTCCCATGGGGAACCTTGTCAAGTGCCTTACTGAAGTCCATATAGATCACATCAATTCTCTTCGTTACTTCTTCAAAAAACTCAAGACATGATTTCCCACGCACAAAGCCATGTTGACTATCCTTAATCAGTCCTTGCCTTTGCAAATACATGTACATCCTGTCCCTCAGGATTCCCACCACTGACATCAGGCTCACTGGTCTATAGTTCCCTGGCTTGTCCTTACCACCTTTCTTAAAACAGTGCCACCACGTTCGCCAACCTCCAGTCTTCCGGCACCTCACCTGTAACTATCAATGATACTTAAATATGCAGAGTATTTGGAGCAAAACACAACAATTAATTGCACAATACATATGATGTTATGACCATTATAGTTAAAAGGGGTTCATAGCTGAGAACTAAGTAATTATGGGTATGTAATTTTTCAAAAGGACAGTCAAGAAGGAAAACATTCTGGGCACCTATCGGATAGTATAAATACGCTGGCAAGAAATGATCTTGAATTGAAAAAAACTAGAATACATCTAAATAGAGGTAAAAAGGGATTGACCGCTTAAGCTAGTGCCTTTGGATTTTCCGTTTTTAATTGGAGAAAATTGTGGATTTGCCTGTACTGAATGTCAGACAAATAGCCTGATAGCACAGATGTAGTCGAGTGATCTGGGTGTTGATTAGCAGGTGGATAAGAGTGGAACTAAACATGGCCTGGGAAATAGAGTGGAGTTGCAAGAGAAACATGGTGTGGTGAGTTGTTATGCCTCTTCTCTGGATTAAAAGATTGGAATCAAGTAGATTTCAAAGACTTTGCACAATCCGAATTTGCAATTCGGTGCTACAGCAATCACTGCATACTGACTTACAAATTCGATAAAAATTAAATTGACATACATATAAATGAAGATCAAATGTTCCATGATTTAACTACCTCCATACCATTACAGAAACTTGGAAGATTAGACTTGTAACTTTTCTCGTTAATAAGCTACATAAAAGGTTAGTTTTCCACTGTGATTTTGTGTATCAGGCCTATCTTGGGTATGTAAGCTGGTGGAAAGAATTTTGTTTATAATTAACATTTCCATACTTATTCTTCTCATTGTTGCTAGAATTCAATATTTGGAAGGAAGAGTAGTGTTTTTGTTGGAAATCCTGGAGTCGAGGTGAAACGGCACATTTGTACTTAGTGCTTTTCTCACTGTCAGTGCTGATGAGATATCAAGATGAAAGCTCACTGATCCCTCCAAGGAGAGATGAAAATTGGGCAGAAAATTGCAACTGGGCTGCTTTTACATACTGATCAATTTTAAAACAGCAATAACTGACCATCTTAAAAGTCAGTTGCATAAATGGCACTTGGCAAAGGTAGATTTAAAAAAAAACACTAAAAGCTTAGAAATTGATATACTCACAGAAAGTTTTGATGGGAAAACGTGTGTAGATGATGTGTTATGTAGCATATTTTCTCGGGTTTCATTTGAAAATAATGCCTATTGATACGAAGGGGAGGTTGAACCTCTCTGATAATTAACCCAAACTGTTACGGTAGGAGTAGAGGTCCCGTCTAATAATTAAACCGGAAACACCTGGAAAAGCTCACCTCACCTCTTAATCTGTTAAATGAAAGAAATCCTTGATATTCACCTCTATGAGCAACAAGTAACTATTTATTTTACTCTAACAGTGAGCAAGTTAACAGAATTACGAACAAACCAAAAAATTCTCCCCAAGCACTAACTACTCCCTAACTAAACAAAATTCTAATAGTATGCTGTTCCAATAAAGCCCAAGTAATAAGAAAACAATAAATTAACACTTAGACTCAAACTCCACACAGAATGTCTCTTCCAGAATGTCTCTTCCACTGTCTCACCTATCACAAATATCTTTCTTTCAGGGATGATTTCACTGGGAGTTTTTTTCTGAATGTGTTTCCGTAGAATTTTGGTGTCAGGAATATTATCTAAGGATACCCTTTATGAATAGATGGTGCTATTTTAGAGAGTGTGGCAATTTCTGAAAGAGATGTTTTTCTCTGGCAGTTTGCTGTCACTTCAGATGGCAGTTGACTCTCCACAATTTCCAAATGCTTTCATCTTTTATACCCTTGATGACCTATTAATTTCTTTATGATCCGATTGGTTCCAGGTAGTCAAACAATCAGAGTTAAATTTTGACAGGTTTTCAGTATCTGAGGGCTTAGTTTAAATTAATTGGCTGATTCAAACTAGTTTCCAAAACATCAAAACAAGCCTAAGGTTTCCAATCACACAGGAAATTGTTACATGTTTCAATTTTAGAGCTGTCTGTACATCAGCTGCTGACAGACATTTCCTGGTTTGAAACTCCAAACTTAGAAAATGACTTTGTCTTCACGGGACCAAGCACGCTTTCCTCCTCTCATTTTACAAACAAGTTCCACCTTCCTGCTTTCCACTTCACAAGTACTCTACACAAATTTGTAACACTGTATATTCCAACGATAAATGCTCTATAACAAAAGGGAGTAGAGATCAGAAGGATAACTAGTTTACTTCTGGCATGGAGGTGTTATTGACTTTAAAAGTTGATTAAATTCAAACACATATATCACTTTTTATAATTAAGTTGAAACAATACAAAGTTCTATACCATTGGAAATCTATGTAATATTGTGTATATTCATAAGTCAAATCATAAAAATCTTTGGATTTTGAAATACTGAAGATTTGTGATAAAGGGTTTACTTTGTGACCCCAGCTTTAGTTTTCCTCTTTCTGATTCTGATTTCCGACATGCTAAGAGACTGAAACCAAGCCAACTAAACTTGATGGATTCAAATTTGAGGAGAGTGACAAATGATAGTATAGCCGGTGTGTTTGAGCACAAATCTAGTGATTGTAATTGTTATAAAAGTGACTAGAAGAATCCTATTTGGGCTATCAGGTCCTATTATGTTTCAGAGATCGTAGCGATATCTGGGCAAGAGAATTAAAAGTTAACTGTGAAGCTAAAGAGTATTACTTTTATTAACTCTGAAGCTGAAGACTCAATTGCTTTCTGTCCCTACTCCAAACTCCATTCTCCAGGAACCAACTTCATCCTTCTTGCTGGCAAAAATCTGATATTAAGCCAATTTGTTCACAACTTTGGTGTCCTATTTGATTCTGAATGAGTTTCTGAACTCTCATTGATGTCATCACTATCTATTTCCTCATAACCCTATCTCAGTTCAGCTGCTGCTCAGTTCGTCCATCACTTGATTATTAGTGCATTCCTGGCTTCCCACATTCCACTCTCTGTAAGTTTAAGACCATCCAAAATTGTGTCTTAAGTTGCAGTTAGTGCCATTTGCTGTAAACACTCTGCTCACCTACATAGGCTCCCAGTCAAGCAAATTATAATTTTAAAATTCTCATTCTTTTTAAAACCCTCCATGTCTCTTGCTATAATCTCCTTCAGCTCCACAACCCTCTAGAATATTTGCATACATTTAATTCTGGCTGCTTGTGCATCCTGATTTCAAATGCTTCATCATTGGCAATATCTTAAGTTGTGTTGGCACTAAGCAGTGGAATAACCTCCCTCCACCTCTCGAAATTTGTTTTTCTGATTTAAGTCACTTGTTAAAACTTAACCAAAACTTTAGTTTAACAGTTACCTGTCCTAATATCTCCTCTTATGACTAGGTGTAATTTTATAAAGCATCTTTGGGTTTTTTTTATATTAAATGCACTATATAAGTAAGTTGTTTTTGAGGTGAAGATGTAGGGAAAGTATTACGGCAATAGGTTTCTTCCTGACATCCCCAGAGTCATAGATGTTAATCTTTAGCCAGTACGATTCACTCCATGTGATACCAAGAAGTGGCTGACTGAGTTGGATCCTGCAAAGGCTTTGAGCCTGTCAACATGCTGGCAATAGGACTTGTGCTCCAGAATTAACTGCAAACATAGTATTATGACACAGACGTAAAACCCCTCTGCTAATTAAAACTAACAACTCAGAAAAGCTTGTCATTTACTAAAATTGTGAGTGAGTGAAAGAAAACCCCTGATTTCCACTGTTTACAGTAAAAATGAATTATTTTCCTAACAGTGAACAATAAACAGAAGCTATTATAAATCCGAGCCCCCTTTTTGTTAACTCATCACTATCTGGCCCCAACTGTATTAAAAGATGAGTGTGTGTTGCTGGGAAAGCACAGCAGATCAGGCAACATCCGAGGAGCAGGAGAATTGACGTTGTGGGTATAAGCCCTTCATTAGGAATCAAATCAGGCTTATGCCCGAAACCGAGGCAGTCAATATCAACAGCTTCCTCCATTTCTTTCTCCCCCCCCCCCCCCCCCCCACACACACTATCCCAGTCCGAAGCCTCCAACTCGGCACCGCTCTCCGGATTCTGGATCAGTGGTGCTGGAAGAGCACAGCAATTCAGGCAGCATCCAACGAGCAGCAAAATCGACGTTTCGGGCAAAAGCCCTTCATCTCCGGATCCGTCCGTCACTCCCCCTCTGGCCTATCACCTTCTCCCTCACCTTCATCTACCTATCGCTTTCCCAGCTACCTTCCCCTCCCATTTATCGCTCAGCCCGACCCACAAGCCTCATTCCTGATGAAGGGCTGATGCCCGAAGCGTCGATTCTCCTGCTCCTCGGATGCTGCCTGACCTGCTGTGCTTTCCCAGCAACACATTCTCGACTCTGATCTCCAGCATCTGCAGTCCTCGCTTTCTCCTTTATTAAAATGCTGCTCCAATAACACAATGGTTAAACATTAAATCTATTTAATCTCTCAAAGTTCATACAGTCTATTATTGTTTTCTTCCTTCTGGTCTTCAGAATCCGTTTCCTTCCATCTTTCTGATTCTGCTGTCATCTTCCTGGGTCGTTGTCTTACTGTTTATTGATTTTATTGGAAAAGATACCTTTTGATAGTGCCTTCTGAGAGATTTCCTTTCAGATGATGTGTGCTATCGTGTACGATGGCAGTTGCTCTGACCAGTTTTCAAAATGCCCTCATCTTTATATCCCTGATTACACCTGAAATTATAGTCTGATTGGTTTCAGACTGTCAACATCATCAGATTTTAAATTTGATTGGTTTTGAAGGGTTGACTGTTTGGCTTAATGCAATTGGTCAGCTTTGAATTGTTGTCAAAGCAACAACCAAAACTCAGATATCCACTTACCAGCCAATTGTTGCATGTATCTGTTTTGGAACAGCCTGTCTCCCAGCTATTCGGTATACACAGGCAGCATTTAATGTATCATAAACTCCGATACGCACTTTGTCTTAAAGTGACCACGTACTCTTTTGACTTCATAACAATAACCACGTTATTTCAGTGCATATATGCATTATTATCTTCCTGGCAATGAAGAAGATTTTCCACAAGTGTCACGTCCACAACGAGTGCAAAAACCCAGCTCAGTTGCAAGGTATCATCAGTGGTATTCTTAAGAGGCACCTTCTCCACAATAACCTGCTCACTTACACTCCGTATGGGTGCCATTCAGGTCCTGACCATTTGCAGCCTTGGTCCAAGCATAACAAAACTGGAGTTAATGAGAACTGAGGGGAACTCTCCATTTAGTCGGACCATACCTCGCTCAAAGAAAGGTAGTTGTTTATTGGAGAGCAGATACCTCACTCCCAGGCCATCATTGTAAGAATTCCTTAGCAGAGTATCCTAGGTCCAATCATCTTCAGTTGCTTCATCAATGGCCGACCTTCCATTATAAGGTCAGAAATATCGATGTTTGCTAATAATTGCACGCTCCCTGCAAACATCCCAGGTACTGAAACAGTATTTCATATCCAGCAAGACCTGGACAATATCCATTGGGCTGACAAGTGGCAAGTAATATGCATACCACAAATGTATGGGACAATGACCATTTTCAACAAAAGAGAATCTAATCACATCATCTTGACATTCAATGACATTACCATTGCTAAGTCCCTCTCAATATCAACATCCTGGGAGTGGCCATTGCCAGAAACTGAAACTAGATCAGCCAATTAAATACTATGGATATAAGAGCAGGCCAGAGGCTAGGAATTCTGTGGTGAATAACGTGCCCCATGACTCCCCAAAGACTATCAAGGAGTGTGATGAAACTTAGTCCATTTGCCTGGATGAGTGCAACTCCAAGATTACGCAGGAAGCTTGACATATTCAGGACAAACCTGTCTGCATTATTAGTACCTCATTCAATTTTCATTACTGACACGCAGGTACAGCATAGCGAGTAATGTGTGTGCCATCTACTGGAAGTCCTTCACCAACTCATCACAGCTTTGACTGCACGGCATCACGTGCATGGGAGCAGGACAAACTTGGAACTATTTTATTGTTTCTTCATTGTAGTGGGTCAAAATCATTAAACTCTCTTCCTTACAACACCCCAAATAAAGGTTTAATATGGCAGCTCACTGTCTGTCAAGGGCAGTTAGGGATAGACAATAAATGCTGGCCTAACTCGTGCCACCCACAAATAAATCTTTTTAGAGTACCACAAGCTCCACCTTAAAAAAAGGGAATTAAAGTAGAAATTGCTGGAAACATTCAGCAGACCAGATAGCATGAGTAGGGAGAGAAAACTTTAATATTTCAAGTCAATGAACTTTTGTCGGGACTTACAAAAGAGAGTTTTCTCTGCCAGTTTAGATTCAGGTACATTGTGCGGGGATAATGGAAGGGTGGAACATAATCCCAGTGGAAGCAGATAGACATACAAGGCATGAACACGTACAATGCCCATATCCAAGTTACAAAATTTGTTGATCCTTAGGAGGAATAGGAGCAGTCAATCCCCGGGCACACTATGCTATCTCAATCTGAGAATGATCTATTTATCATGATATGTTGCTAACACTGTCCTTTCATTTTAATATCTCATGTCACCAAAGGTTTTTCAGCTGGCATCTTATGGTCTTTATAAGTCTGTATATTGTATATTGATGGTTCTATTTTTCGCTGTTCATTATTGTTAATTAGAAGAATACCTTCCCAATTTTCTGAACCCTACCTTTGAATATTACTCAAAATATCCTAAAGGTTGTAAATATTTAGGAGATCACTACTACAAGTGAATTAAACAATCTGGAGATCCAGATTTGGGTTTCTAAATGATGCTGAAAGTGATTTTGATCCTCTGACAGATTCATAATTTTGGATGAACACCAAATCGTCAGCAACTGAACAGCATGTTACCATGGAAATCTGCTTTATAGGGACAGAAGAAAATAGCCTCACTGTCCAATCTGCCATTCTCACTGAACCGAAATTGCCTACTGAAATTCATTAGACTGGTCGGATTTCGGATCTCACTGCATAAACTTGAGTTGAAAATCATTTCATAACCTATTTCATTTAGATGTGATTAATTGAAGTGCACCACCACTCAAAAAACTAGAAGATTAAAGATGATAAATAGTATTTATGGAATTTACTTAAATTTTTGTGATTCTAGGTGAGGAGATGGGTGGGGGGGTGTTGAGCTTGAAAGATTCTTGAAAAAATGTCAAAAAAAGCTTGTATTATTTGAATCAATTAACTTTTATTACAGTCACTCTGTATTTCACAATTCTAATGTTGAAAACATTTTATATCATGTTCAAACCCATGCTGTGATTTTACAAATGCATTTTTCTTCCCAAAATGAGATTACATCGTGAATCCAGCATAATTGTTACTGAACTGACCTTGCACATCATGATCAATTTACTTTTTCAATTACCATAAATGACACTTCAGTATATCTAATTGTATAATTAAATCTTTTCCTTCTGGCATGAGTCCATAGGACACAAAACATCCATGGAGATGGAGGTCAGGTAAAAGTCACACTTCAGCAATGTAACCCCTTGTTCAGATCAGAACAGCATAAGAGAATATTGGTCCTGGAGAGAATCCAGGTCCTGCTAGTAGCCATTCTGATTTCCCATCATTTCACTACCTATTATGAAAGATAAGTTGTTATATCATGAGCAATCATGATTCCTTAAACAAATTAGTAAACCATTGTGCTTTAACAGGTTGCACCCAATGAACTGGAGGCTGAGCATTTGGAATTTACAAAGGAATGAAACAAGATGGTTTCAGTCCTACTGCTATTGACTGCAGCAATGATTTGGTATCAAGAAAGCACAACGATAAGGAAGTGTGACGAAGATTGAGTGCTAAATTGGGAATTTTGTAGAGGTAGTAAATGAAATGCAGAGGGAAAAAATCTCCTTTGTGTAATGCTTTTCAGGCTATGGTAGTAGTTTTTGTATATTCTCCAAGCTTGGACAGTACGGTTTCAGCCTGTGCTGATGCTATCTGAGCTTTTCCACCCCTACATCTATTCACTATTTTTAATGTATATATGAAGAACTATGTAATGGTAAAGTTACTATAGTCACAAAAGACCGTTGTCTCTTTACAGAGAGACAACTGGTGGTGAGTTTTATCTGAGGCTGTCACTTCCTCAGAGATCAAGAAAGTGGAACCTTCATGGTGACCTCTGCCAATGCAAGAATTGATCCTATGCTATTAGTGTCACTCTGCATCACCCAGCCAACTGAGCTAATTGCAGAATTTCTCAGCTTAGATCTGTTTTTGTTGCCATTGCATTTATACAGTAAGCTCAGTTCAGGTAACCCCAGGCCATTGACAGTTGGTAAGTCAGCAATGGTAATGTAACTGAATGTCAAGAGATGGTGGTTAAATTCCCTCTTGATAGAGATGGCCATTTGTGTGGAATGAATTGTTACTTGCCACTTGTCAACCCCAGCCTGGACATTGCTCAGGTCCTATCATATTTGCACATGGACTGCTTTAGTGTCTGAGCAATCCTGAACATTGTGCAATCATTAATGACTATCCAGACTTCTGAACATCTGATGAAGGGAAGGTTTTGGATAAAGCAGCTGAACACCTGGGCCCAGGACACTGAGATATTAAAGGGTTAATTTGTTCTGTTGACCTGTAGGAAATTGGATGTCCCGAGGCTAGGGTGGGATGTCTCTGTCTCACAGGTAGAATGTAAGAAATCCGTTGGCATTCAGAGCCATTTATATGGCCGTTTCCTAGTTATTGAAAGTAAAAGAATTACATTCTCATCCCTCATTCAGAAATCAATAAGAACATTGCAATTTAAAAATTCTGACTAATCCCTGTAGTTAAGAGATAATTCAGAACAGATTTGGCCATTAAGGGATGATTTACATTACATTATTTCTGAAGATGATCAGATCGCTGCATTGTGTCTTGAGTGGTATGTGACTGTGGGGGGATGACTGGGGGTTGTCTTCTGGCCATTATGGACTGTGATGTCAAGATTTTGTATAAAGGAAGGACTGTTTCCTTTGTTCAGAGAGAGATCTTTGACATAGCTCTGCAAACCCTGTGAAGTGTGTTAAAGGGTTTCTCCAAAAGGCTTGTACTGTACTGTGCTGAATAAATTTTGGTTTTTCACAGAGGTTAGTGTATTGCAGTTGCATCAAGTGTGTAAAAATCTCAAGAAAAAGAAGATAACACTGAGGACCTCTGAATCAGGGGGTCTGATTACAAATCCCGTCTGCTCCAGAGGTATGTAATAACAACTCTGAGCAGTTTGAGAAAAATGTACTCTGCATTTATGTGCTGGAGCTGAGATGGTTGACAACCAAGTACATCAACAACAATCTTCCTCTGTGCCATGTATAACTCCAATCAACAGTGAGTTTTCCCCGATTCTCACTAACTCCAATTTTGTTAGGACTCCTTGATGCTACACTTGGTCAAATATGTCCTTGATATCAGTGGCACACCCATCTCTGGAATTCAGGTGTTTTGTCCAGATTTAAATGAGGTCTGGAGCTGAGTGTCCCTGGCAGAACCCAAACAAGTTATTGCTTGTTGGCACTGTTGATGAGACCTTCAGTCAATATGATGATGGAAAGTGAGAGACTATTTACTTTGATCATAAGAACAGAAAAAAAATGTTTTTTAAAAGGTGTGAAACCTGTTAAGAATGTTCAGAAGGAGTTGGATGTGCATATACAAGGATCTCAGAAAGTTGGCACACGATTACAAAAATTAGGCAAACGGCATGTTGACCTGTGATGCAAGTGGAGTTTGGAATTACAGGAATATAGAAGTCATGCTACAGGGTTTTAGCAAGATCATATTTAAAATGTGTAATTTTTGGTCCCTATTTATGAAAGGATGTACTTGCATCAGAGGCATTACTATGTTGTGAGGTTGGGTAGAGTATTTATGGATTGGAAGACAGGATGTTAGAATTTGATATTTGTAAAATGATGGAAGGGGAGAAAGAGTGCATGGCCCCTTTAAAACAAGTTTGTTTTTCTATGCTTAGCGATTTTGAAAATGTGTGGGCAGCAGTATGCCAGCACTGAAAGTATTCAAATTGAAATATTTTTATCAAAAAGTCGTGCAGTTAGCAGGTAAAGCAGCAGTTTTGTTATCAAGACATCAAATTTTGAATTTAGCGACTTGAGTCAAGCCCTTAGACATTAAAAATCAATTAAATTTAAATCTGATGGCTTTGACTACCTAGTACCAATTCTACTGTAAGAAATTAATAGGCCATCAAGGATATAAAGCAAGAGGGCATTTGAAAATCGGTGCCATCTGCTAAGCAATAACAATTTTTAGCTCTCAGAATAATAAATAAAGGTACCGCAGCAATCTTAACTAAACAAACAGCAGAATTCACAGAACATTCCTGACAAGAATGGACATAAGAATTTGAAAGAGAAAGGCATTCCTAAAAAATGAACCGAGCAGAGTGCGAGGAGCATTCTGGAAGACATAACCTGGCTGAAATTTTGAGAGTTTAAATTCTAAGTTTTATTTTTACTTTATGTAAGTGGGACTTGTATTTATTGAACCAGCATACCATTAGAATTTTGTTTTATTCGGGAATAGTAGTTACAAGGGAATTGTTCAGTTTGTTAGTGGTTCTGTTAAATTGTTCACTTTTTGAGTTAGATTAAACAGATTGTTACTTGTTGATTATAGAGTGAGTGAAAGGATTTCATTTCATTTAGCCACTCCTTTATAACAGATTGTGGGGTGAGAGGTAGGTTATAGCACTTTTTGCACATCTTTTAACAGATTAAAAGGTGGGGGGAGCCTCTCTGGCTGCTTTGGTTTTAGTTAGCAGAAGGGGTTTGACCTCCGCTTTGTAACAACTAGATTGGAATGATAAAGTTGCCCTGCGAAATAGAGTCAAAGAGACGTACAGCACGGAAACAGATCCTTTGGTCCAACTTGTCCATGCCAACGAGATATTCCAACTCAATCTAATCCCATTTGCCAGTGTGATGAGAATAAATTGGGCCCATATTTTCTGGAGTTTAGGAGAATAGGCCTGATCTAATTGAAAGATGCAAAATTCTGAATGGATTTGACAGGGTCAACATTGAGAGGTTGCTTCCGTTGGCCAGGAAATCTAAAGCATGGTGGCGCTGTCTCAGATTAGGGAAATGATTATTTAGCATCAGATGTGTACCTTTCAGAATTGTCTCCTCCAGAGAGTTATAGATAAGCTGTTATTGGATATATTTAAGGCTGAGATTTTTTTTTCTCATGGAATCAAATCATAAAGGAAGTGGTGGGAAAGTGGAGTTGAAGCCCACAATCAGTTATGGTGGTAGAGAATGGTGGAGCTGGCTTGACGGACGACATTGACTTCTCCTGTTTATATCTCTTGTATGTCATTGTGATAGTCTGGTTTTGGGGTGTATAACCAAGTCTCAGTGTCATCATGATACGTAGACAAAGTGTTATTGTATCATGTATCATGTACATGAAAAATGGAAATAGCTTAGTGTGCCATCTGGGGCCTTACTGAAAATAGCCATAAAGAAATCAAACATGGAGACTATCCACAAGCCACTACAGGGAAATTACAATATGGGACTTTGTGCATGCTAAACCAAAACAGCAGCTTCCTATAAACCAACAGATCACATCAAAGCTCTGCATTCCTGTCTCATTAAGTTGTATATTGTAGTGGGCAATTGTATAGCTAACTGGAGGAGATAAGGTTCCATGCATCTTCAATGCTAGTGGAACCCAGGCAATCTGTGCAAATTCCAGGTTGAAGCATTTGCAATCATTTTCAGTGGATATTCCAGCACAGTCTCTCCTTCAGGTTATCACCTTTATAGATATCAGATGTCAATCTGTTAGCGTTATTCCACAGGATTATGAAACAATGGCTGAACACACTAAATGCAACAATTGAAGTCCAGACCTGAATCCTGTCTAGATCCTGGGCACATCTGAAATCATGTATACAGTACTGAACATAATACAAGTATCAACAAATGTCTCCATTTAAGCTTACTGACTCAGCACGGAAATAGACCCTTCGGTCCAACTCATCCATTCTAATGAAGTTTCCCAAATTAAACTAGTCCCAGTTGCCTGCATTTGGCCCACATCCTTTTCAATCTTTCCTATTCACGTATCTATCAAATGTCTTAAATATTGTAACTGTACCTGCATTTACCACTTCCTCTGGCAGTTCTTTCCAGGTACTAATGATCCTTTGTGTAAAAATGTTGCCCCTCATGACTCTTATAGATCTTTCTCCTCTCACCTTACAATTATGTCCTCTAGTTTTGAACTCCCCAACCATTTACCTTATATGCCCCTCAAGACTTTATAAACCTCTGAGGTCACCCCTCAACTTCCTGTGCTCCAGTGAAAAATGTCTCAGCTTATCCACTCTCTCCACATAACTCAAAACTTCAGTGCCAATAACATCCTTGTGAATTTTTTCTGCACCCTCTCCATCCTCTGACAGGGTAACCAGAAATGTACACAGTACACCAGAAGTGGCTTCAGCAACCACAATGTGACATTCCAACTCCTAACCTCAATGGTCTGAGCAATGAATGTAAGCGTACCAAACACCCACAGGTTATTGACACATCTGATATAGTTTAGATCTGGGATACGACCTTGTGGAGCTTCTGAATTGATTTCCTGCAAATGAAGATAGTTGTGATTGCTTGAGGCCGAGCATCTTCACTGATGACTGTACAGCTGAGACCTTGTGCTCCAGAAAGACAACAAACAAGTCAGGAGTGTGATGGAGTAGTCTCCGCTTGCCTGGATTGGTGCAGCCCACTAACACTTAAGAGGCTCAGTAAATGAAGGAGAAAACAGTCTGCAAGCCATCTACCATCTTCAACAATTACTCCCTTGATCACGGATGTCCAGTAGCATCAGTGTATGTTATCTGTAAGATACACTACAGTAAAATAGCAAGGCTCCTTTAATAGCACCTTCCAAACATCTGCAAGGACAAATGGAACAGATGCAAGGAACCTCTCTCACCGGCAACTTCCCCTCCATGCCACACACCATTGTGATTATGAAATATACCACTATTTATACAGTGTTATTGGGTCAAAATTTTAAACACCCTTCCGAACAGCACTGTGGGATTATCCCTTCACCACAAGGACAGGCATTCAAGAAGGCAGCTCACCACCACCTCCAGGGTAATTAGGGTTGCAAAGGCAAATTGGAATAACATAATGCTGACATAACCAGCAACACACCTATCCCATGAATAGATTTTTTAAAAAATCTAAACTCCCCTTCTAGTGAAACTGGTTTGGTGAAATTAAAGTGCTGGAACCTAACCAACAATTTGAGGTATTGCCCAAGTATGTCCTATTCTTAGAAAACAGGGCAATTCTCAGCTTAATTGGTTTTGTCCTATCAGTCAACCCTCAACCAAGTGTTGGAAAGAACACCAACACTACTATCTCACAGTCCATTATCATCGAGAACCTGCTCACTGATGCACAGTTCATGTTCGGTTATTGGTTCAATCAGAAAAAAAAGGTTGAATTCAAGAGTTGCAATGAGATAAACTGCCCTTAACATCAAGGAAACGTTCAACCAAGTTTAGCATCAAGGCTCTGCAGTAAACTGAGAGCAATGAGAATCAGAGGGACAACTTTCTTTCACTGGCTAATGTCATACTTAACATTAGAAGATTGTTATGGCTATTGGACACCACTCATCTAAGCCCCAGACATCACTGCAGGTGTTTCACAAGACCTGTGCCTTGTCATCTTTAGCTGCTTCATCAACAATATCCCTCCATCATGAGGCCAGAAGTGGGGCAATTTTCTAATTACAAAATGTTCAGAGCTGTTTCCAACCAAATGATTTCCATCTGTGCCTGCAGGAAGTGAAACCTGGACAAGATTCAGATTTCGGCTGATAAATGGCAAATCTTCAGGCCATCCAAGCACAAAGTAATGATCAACTTCAACATTAGGTTGTCAAATCACCTCCCCCAGAGACTCAATGGAATTATCGTCACTGAATTTTTCAATGTCCTGGAAGTGAGGGAAAAGATTGCTGCGCCTTTGGCGATGATCTTCGCATCCTCACTGTCCACCGGAGTAGTACCAGATGGTTGAAAGATGACAAATGTTACTCCATTTCAAGAAGGGGACGAGGGATAACCCTGGGAATTGCAGACCATTAAATCTTACATCAATTGTAGGCAAATCATTGGAGAGGATTTTGAGAGATAGGATTTGTGATTATTTACAAAAGCACAGTTTGATTAGAGATAAAGAGAGCTTTGTGAGGGGCAAGTCATGCCTCTCAAGCCTTACTGAATTCTTTGAGAGTGTGACAATACACATTGAAGGTAGAGCAGCGAGTGTGGTGTATATGAATTTTAGCAATGTGTTTGATAAGGTTTCCCATGGTAGAGTCATTCAGAAGGTAAGTAGGCATGGGATACAGGGAAATTTGGTGATTTGGATACAGAATTGGGTGGCCTACAGAAGACAGTGAGTGGCATTGGATAGAAAGTATTCAGCCTGGAGCTCAGTGACCAATGATGTTCCACAGGAATATGTTCTGGGATCTCTGCTCTTTGTGATTTTTATAAATGACTTGGATGAGGAACTGGAAGGTTAGGTTAGTAAGTTCACCGATGACATGAAGGTCGGTGGAGTTGTGGATGGTGTGGAGGGCTGTTGCACATAGCAATGTGACACTGACAGGATGCAGAGCTGGGCTGAGAAGTGGCAGATGGAGTTCAACCTGGAAAAGTGTGAAGTCGTTCATTTTGGAAGGTCAAATTTGAATGATGATTATAGGGTTAAAGGCAGGATTCTTGGCAGTGTCCATATCCATAGATCCCTCAAAGTTGCCACACAGGTTGATAGGGTTGTTAAGGCTTATGGTGTGTTGACTTACATTAACAGGGGGATTGAGTTTAACAGGCGCAAGTTTATCTTGCAGCTCTATAAAGCCCTGGTTCAACTACACTTGAAATATTGTGTTCAGTTCTGGTTGCCCCATTATAGGAAGGATGTGGAAGCTTTAGAGAGGGTGCAGAGGATACTTACCAGGATGTTCCCTGGACTGGAGGGGATGTTTTATGAAGAAAGGTTAAGGGGGCGAGGTCTTTTCTCACTGGAGTGAAGAAGGATGAGAAGCATAGATAGAGTAGGTAGCCACAGAGACTTCTCCCCAGGGCAGAAATGACTGTCACGAGTGGACATAATTTTAAGGTGATTGGAGGAAGATTTAGGGGAGATGGCAGAGGTAGATTCTTTACACAGAGTGGTGGGTACATGGAATGCACTGCCAGTAGTGGTGGTAGAGTCAGATACATTAGGGACATTTAAGTGACTCTTGGATAGGCACATGGATGATAGTAAAATGTAGGTTAGTTTGATCTTAGAGTAGGATAAAAGCTTGGCACAAAATTATAGGTCAAAAGGCCAATATTATGCTGTACCGTTCTATGTTAATATCTTGGAAAATTAACTGGAATGAGCACATACATGCTGTAGCTATGAGAGCAGATCAGAAGCTGCAAATTCTGTGCGAAATAACTTGCAAGTCAGGAGTGTGATGGAATACTCATTTGCCTGGAGTTCCAAAAACAGTGAAAGATCTGTCCACGGGAAAGCACTATTTAGTTGGCACCCCATTCATGAACTTACTCAATCTCATGTAGTTTGTAATTTGTATTGTCTAGCTGAGGATATCTTTCTTACTTGAAAACTCATTGCCATTCCTCCATCAATTCTGCTTCAAAATCATAAAAGCCCTTTGTAAAAAGACAGATTGCTGCAGTTCAAGAAGCTGGCTTTTCATCACTTTCAGAAGGGCAAAAGAAGGGCGGCACCGTGGCACAGTGGTTAGCACTGCTGCCTCACAGCGCCAGAGACCCGGGTTCATTTCCCGCCTCAGGCAACTGTCTGTGTGGAGTTTGCACATTCTTCCCGTGTCTGTGTGGGTTTCCTCCGGGTGCTCCGGTTTCCTCCCACATTCCAAAAATGTGCAGGTTTGGTGAATTGGCCATGCTAAATTGCCCATAGTGTTGGGTGAAGGGGCAAATGTAGGGGAATGGATCTGGTTGGGTTGCTCTTCGGAGGGTCGGTGTGGACTTGTTGGGCCGAAGGGCCTGTTTCCACACTGTAAGTAATCTAAAAACAAATATGGATCTTATCAGTGATTCATAGGAACGTAGTATCATAGATGTTAAGTCAAGAGGAGGAAGAGGCTGAAGTGGTCAACTGTACTGAAAATTATGGAAAGGTTGAGCAAGGTTTAAAGAAACAACTGCCTAGTAACTATCACAAAGAATAATCTTAGTGGCTTTGACCAGAACGATTGAACACGATAGTTGGAATTAAAACCAGGTTGGCTACAGATGGCTACAGATTTGTGTAGTCATGGACTTGGCATCTTCAAAAACAGAGATGAAGAGGAGGTTAAACATTGGAGCTCAAAGAAAGTTAGAGTAATTTGCAAAGTATAATCACACTGTTATAATATCTGGGCAAATCTGCAGGCGTCCATTGTATTAATGTATGCAGAAAGCTTATTTATATGTATTTATATAGAACCATTTGTGATGTTCCAAAGTAGTTAACAGTCAATGCTGTGTAAGTAACTCTGGCAGCTAATTCTGTGCACAGTAAATTTCCAGAAAGAAAAGCAAATTAGTTAAATGACAAGTTTAACTGTTGTTAGTGATTTTGGCTGTATTATATTGACACATTGTCTGTTGTGTTGAATAATGTTACAATCATTAGGTAAGTGTATTTTCTGACACCATTAACTAATATCATTGGAGATCTATTAATATAACATTGTTCAGAATACACTGTGTTGTGCAAGATCTGTCTTGGCTCCAGGTCTGTTAGGCCTGTCTGATTTTTACTGATTGATAATTGTTCCATTTTATAGTTAGCATGTGACATCCCAGAATAACCAAGAAGTGTTGGTAGACTGACATTCCTACACCCATTTCATATTTTTTAAACATAAAATTAAACATTTGTGGCTTTTGTAATGTATTGACACAGCATATCAATTAAACAAATGAAAGATACATTGGTTAGTAGAAGAGATATGGAAATGTGTTGCTGGAAAAGCGCAGCAGGTCAGGCAGCATCTAGGGAACAGGAGAATCGACGTTTCGGGCATTAGCCCTTCTTCAGGAATGAGGAAAGTTGGTCCAGCAGGCTAAGATAAAAGATAGGGAGGAGGGACTTGGGGGAGGGGCGTCGGAAATGTGATAGGTGGAAAGAGGTCAAGGTGAGGGTGATAGGTCAGACTGGGGTGGGGGCGGAGAGGTCAGGAAGAAGATTGCAGGTTAGGAAGGCGGTGCTGAATTTGATGGATTTGACTGAGACAGGCTGGGGGGAGGGGAAATGAGGAAACTGGTGAAATCCGAGTTCATCCCTTGTGGTTGGAGGGTTCCTAGCCGGAAGATGAGGCGTTCTTCCTCCAACCGTCGTTTCGCTGTGGTCTGACGATGGAGGAGTCCAAAGACCTGCATATCCTTGGTGGAGTGGGAGGGGGAATTGAAATGTTGAGCTACAGGGTGGTTGGGTTGGTTGGTCCGGGTGTCCCAGAGGTGTTCCCTGAAACGCTCCGCAAGTAGGCGGCCCGTCTCCCCAATATAGAGGAGGCCACATCGGGTGCAAAGGATGCAATAGATGATATGTGTGGAGGTACAGGTGAATCTGTGGCGGATATGGAAGTTTCCTTTGGGGCCTTGGAGGGAGGTGAGGGGGGAGGTGTGGGCGCAAGTCTTGCACCTCCTGCGGTTGCAGGGGAAGGTGCCGGGAGTGGAGGTTGGGTTGGTGGGGGGTGTGGATCTGACGAGGGAGTCACGGAGGGAGTGGTCTTTATGGAATGCTGATAGGGGAGGGGAGGGAAATATATCCTTGGTGGTGGAGTCCGTTTGGAGGTGGCGGAAATGGCAGCGGATGATGCGCTGTACATGGAGGTTAGTGGGGTGGTAGGTGAGGACCAGTGGGGTTCTGTCCTGGTGGCAGTTGGAGGGGCGGGGTTCAAGGGCGGAGGATCGGGAAGTGGAAGAGATGCGGTGGAGAGCATCGTCGACCACGTCGGGGGGGAAATTGCGGTCCTTGAAGAAGGAGGCCATCTGGGATGTGCGTTTTTGGAACTGGTCCTAACCTGCATTCCTAACCTGCAATCTTCTTCCCGACCTCTCCGCCCCACCCCAGTCTGACCTATCACCCTCACCTTGACCTCTTTCCACCTATCACATTTCCGACGCCCCTCCCCCAAGTCCCTCCTCCCTATCATTTATCTTAGCCTGCTGGACCAACTTTCCTCATTCCTGAAGAAGGGCTAATGCCCGAAACGTCGATTCTCCTGTTCCCTAGATGCTGCCTGACCTGCTGCGCTTTTCCAGCAACACATTTCCATGGAGGAAGAACGCCTCATCTTCCGGCTAGGAACCCTCCAACCACAAGGGATGAACTCGGATTTCACCAGTTTCCTCATTTCCCCTCCCCCCAGCCTGTCTCAGTCAAATCCATCAAATTCAGCACCGCCTTCCTAACCTGCAATCTTCTTCCTGACCTCTCCGCCCCCACCCCAGTCTGACCTATCACCCTCACCTTGACCTCTTTCCACCTATCACATTTCCGACGCCCCTCCCCCAAGTCCCTCCTCCCTATCTTTTATCTTAGCCTGCTGGACCAACTTTCCTCATTCCTGAAGAAGGGCTAATGCCCGAAACGTCGATTCTCCTGTTCTCTAGATGCTGCCTGACCTGCTGCGCTTTTCCAGCAACACATTTCCATCTCTGATCTCCAGCATCTGCAGACCTCACTTTCTCCTCCTAGTAGAAGAGATAGTAGATCTGGCATAATCTGTGAGACAGACAAACAGAGTTCATGTTTCAAATCGATTATGACTTACTTGGAACTGGTTCAGAGCTCATCTTGAAGCATAAACTCTATTTCTCTGTCCACAGATGCTGGCATAGATGCTGAACTTCTCCACACTTTGTTTTTATTTTAGATTTCCAGCATCTGCAGTACTTTGTTTTTACTTGTGTGATGTCCTGGACTGATTTCAAGCATCTGAGGGGGATTGAAAATGAACTTTCCAGAGATTTCTTTTTTTCCTTAGTCATTCTAATTCTTTTTCCTGTACATTTTTACTCTTCTAGGAGGTGACATGACTACAGGGAAGGGTGCAGATGTAGAGGTCTGATCATGATACTTCACTTATCATACGTGGCAAGCTTGATGACCTTTTCTTTTGCTCAATTTCATATGGTTTTTGATTGACCTTCCTACATCCATTTCATTTTTTTAAACATAAAATTAAACATTTGTGCCTTTCGCAATGTATTGAAAGAGCATATTAATTAAACAAATGAAAGATACATCACTTAAAGGGATAAAAACAAGAGATAAAAGTGGTGCAACTGTTAACAAAAGAAATTAAAAATCGTATCAGATTAACAGAAGAGGTTTATAATGTAGCCAAAAATGATAAATTATTCACAAACAGAAAACCGGATTTTGAAATCATCCACAGTAATAAGATTAAAAGAGAGATTAGTGAGCATATTGTTTCTTAGAGGCAGTGACAGGAAAGATTACAATGAGGAATAAGGAAATAGCACAGGGGCATGATTCAGATAGTTAAAATATCTTCACTACAGAGGATATAAAAAGCGATGGGGAATAATGGGCATGTGAAAATTAGGGATTTAGCACATTAGATAATAAGCACATACTTAATTAAAAGCCACCAAATCCCCAAACCAAATGGTCTACATCCTAGTGCTTTAAAAGAGATGGATACAAAGTCAGTGGATGCATTAGCTTTAATCTTCCAGAATTCCCAAGATTCCAGGTAAGCCTCCTCATGAACTGGAAAGAACCTGCCATTAAATAAAAGGAGAAAGAGAAACAGAGAACTATATATCACTAAGTAATCTAGAATTTATTGTATGGTGTGTATGATACGGCACAAAATTATTATACCATTAGGAAGAGTTAATGTAGACTTATTAAATCGAAGTCTTGTTTTTCAAGTTATGTTACACAAAAGTAAGAACCATGGGATTTGGGCAATGTCATCATGTGGTTTTAGAATTTGTTAATGAACAAAAAGCAGACTGCAGGAATAAATGGGTCATTTTTGGCTAGTAGACAATAAGTTGCGAAATACTGCAAGGATCAGAAGTTTAGTCTCAGCTGTGTACAATGAATTAGATTAGGAAACCAGATGAAATGTATCCAGATTTGTTGACAATGTTTGGCAAAAGTAAGCTGTGAGGAAGAGGCAGAGACTGCAAAGTGATTTAGATTGGTTAAGCTAGCATATGGCAGATGGAATATAAAACGAGCGCAATATTATCCACGTCTGTTGGAAATTGGTTTTAAAAATGTATTTTTAAATGATTGAGGAACTGAGAAGTGTTTGAAATCAGAGGGGACTTGGTGTCCTTGTACACGAATCATAGAACATAGAAAAATACAGCGCAGTACAGACCCTTTGGCCCTCGATGTTGCGCCGATCCAAGCCCACCTAACCTACACTAGCCCACTATCCTCCATATGCCTATCCAATGCCCGTTTAAATGCCCATAAAGAGGGAGAGTCCACCACTGCTACTGGCAGGGCATTCCATGAACTCACGACTCGCTGAGTAAAGAATCTACCCCTAACATCTGTCCTATACCTACCACCCCTTAATATAAAGCTATGCCCCCTCGTAATAGCTGACTCCATACGTGGAAAAAGGTTCTCATGGTCAACCCTATCTAAACCCCTAATCATCTTGTACACCTCTATCAAGTCACCCCTAAACCTTCTTTTCTCCAATGAAAACAGCCCCAAGTGCCTCAGCCTTTCCTCATAAAATCTTCCTACCATACCAGGCAACATCCTGGTAAACCTCCTCTGCACCCGTTCCAGTGCCTCCACATCCTTCCTATAGTATGGCAACCAAAACTGCACACAATACTCCAGATGCGGCCGCACCAGAGTCTTATACAACTGCAACATGACCTCAGGGCTCTGGAACTCAATTCCTCTACCAATAAAAGCCAATACGCCATATGCCTTCATCACCGCACTATTTACCTGGGTGGCAACTTTCAGAGATCTGTGTACATGGACACCAAGATCCCTCTGCTCATCCACACTACCAAGTATCCGACCATTAGCCCAGTACCCTATCTTTTTGTTACTCTTACCAAAGTGAATCACCTCACACTTACCTACATTGAACTCCATTTGCCACCTTTCTGCCCAGCTCTGCAACTTATCTATATCCCACTGTAACCTGACACGTCCTTCCTCACTCCACCGACTTTCGTATCATCCACAAACTTGCTCACCCAACTTTCTAGCCCCTCCTCCAGGTCATTTATAAAAATGACAAACAGCAATGGTCCCAAAACAGATCCTTGCGGAACACCACTAGTAACTGCACTCCAAGATGAACCTTTACCATCAACTACTACCTTCTGTCTTCTTCCAGCCAGCCAATTCCTAATCCAAACCTCCAACTCACCCTCAATGCCATACCTCCGTATTTTTTGCAGTAATCTACCATGGAGAACCTTATCAAACGCCTTACTAAAATCCATATACACCACATCTACCGCTTTACCCTCGTCTACCTCCTTAGTCACCTTCTCAAAGAATTCAATAAGGTTTGTGAAGCACGATCTGCCCTTCACAAAACCATGCTGACTATCCTTGATCACATTATTCCTATCCAGATGTTCATAAATCCTATCCCCTACAATTCTCTCTAAGACTTTGCCTACAACAGAAGTGAGACTCACTGGCCTATAGTTACTAGGGTTATCCCTACTCCCCTTCTTGAACAAGGGAACCACATTTGCTATCCTCCAGTCTTCTGGCACTATTCCTGTAGACAACGAGGACATAAAAATCAAGGCCAATGGCTCTGCAATCTCCTCCCTTGCTTCCCAGAGAATCCTAGGATAAATGCTATCAGGCCCAGAGGACCTATCTATTTTCACTAAGTAAAAACGCAAATACAGCAAGTGATTGAGAAAACAGTGATATTTTAGCCATTATTGCAAAGGCTTTGGAGTATAAGAGTGAAGCATGTTTTCTGTTATTGTATATAGCCTTGGTGAGACCACACCAAAAGGATTCTATGCAGCTATTGTCTCCACATCAAAGGAAGGATATACTTGCCTGAGAGGAGTGCAGTGTTGGTTCAGTAAACTGGTTCCTTGGCTGAGAGAGGATTGTCCTATGAGGATATATTGATTTGACAAAACACTAAACGATGTAATAGAAACACAAAATTATAACATTTGACATATTGATGCTCGAAGGATGTTTCCTTTACCTGGGGAATCTAGAACCTGAGGCCACCAACTCAGAAAATGTATAAGATACTGTAGGGTGAATTAATAAGGATTTTCTTTCTTACAATTAGGGAAAGAAAGTATCCGCAAGATGTGAGAAAGTCTGTGACAGTGAAAAAAAATAATAGCTCAAACTCACATCCATTCATTACCTGTCAATTGTAAATTAATACTTCAAAAAAAAACTGTTTCTCTTCATTTAAAAGATCCCATTTCTATAATGGCTAAAGACTTCACAACCAGTGAACTACTTTGGATTTTGGTACTGCAAAAATGACGATATATTCCCAAGTCATAATGATGAGTGACTTGGAGGGGGCTTGTTCCCAAATATCAACTATCAAATATCAACCACTTTTGTCCTTTTAGATGATGGTGGCCATGAGTTTGGAAGGTGTTGTTCAATGAACTTGGTGAATTTCTGCAATACTTCTTGCAAAAAGCACACACTGATGCTCCTGTCCATTGATGGTGAAAGGAGTGAATAATTGTGGATGTTGTACTAAGACTGCTTTGTACTGGAAGCTATCAAACTTCTTGGGTGTTACTGTAGCTGGACTCATCTAGACAGATGAGATATTTCATCACACTTGTGCCTTGTACGTGGTCCACATGTTTTGGGGAGTCAGGTGGTGAGTTAGTCACTGCAGAACTCCTAGCCTCTGATTTAAAACTGACACCACACAGATTATATGATTCATGAAAGTGTCACAAAGCTGGCCCCTTTTTTCTAAAAGCTGTTAAGTCTAGTTTGGATAGACTGGGTTCTGGAGGGGTTCTTTATTTTGTTCTTTGTGTTTCACTGTGTAATTTTATGAATAAATTTCTGTCTGTTTTAAAACCTGTTGGTCAACCTTGCTAACTTCGGGTAATTTTCACCGTACACTTACACAAATTGCAAAGTTATGGTATGGGCTGCCTGCTTAAGAATGTTTTGAGTGGTCTGGCGTAGTCCATAATAAAAGTGGCTCACAAACACCTTTCAAAGGGCACTTCAGATGGGTAATAAATTCTGACCTTACCAATACACACACATCCCATTAAGAAATTAAAATTTCTTAGGCATGCAGTGTCATTACAGCCAGATGAAATCAAGCTGAGATGCAAGCGGGATGCATTATTCTGTCAGACTTTCAGGATGTAAGGAAAGATGACTGAAATGTGGTAGGCTCCACAGTTGAGGAGAGTGCTGCACAACAGAAATGTACAGAATAGCTACAGAAAATTATCAGAGCAATCTGCACTCAACAAGGCTCAAGCTCCCTGTACCTACCTACTAAACAAAAAGTCACTTCAACTTTCGAATAGCTAACACCAAAATATTATAATTAAAGGGAAGAAACTATCAGGTACAACTGTATGAGTATTGGCAAGGTGATTTGTTGAGAGAGAGGACAGTTAGAATGTCAGTTTTGCATCACAGCCACAAAAGGCAGGATAATAGGAATCTGGAGAGGATTGAATGAGATCCCCTTCATGGAAGCTGTCTTACATCATGTTTGACACAGCATGATGTATAATTGTATTGCAGTGTCAAACCTGGTGAAAATCGGTTAGATTCTGCAGGCTTTTTACATGCTTATGCAGAGATGATTAAAATGTTTTGAAATAACCAGGCTCTCCCACGCATACTATTAAATTATTCCAAGTTTACCAGCCAAGAATAGAATTTCAAGCCTGCATACATCGAAAACTTACCTTGTGAGGAAAATCAGCTTTATAGCAGAAGTAATGTAGTGCCAACTGCAAATCCATATTGTAGTTAATAATCTGATCAGTAGCCAGAGCATGACAGCAGGTACTATATTTCGTTCTAAACTCAGTATTTGATGATTTGAAACTATAAACCTCCAAACTTCTGTGGCACTCTCCAGTTAGCATAAATTATTTTCTAGGTAATCCAAGATGGATGGGAAAAAATTGTGGCTGTAAGAGCTCCTTTTTTTTGAAGTAATTTAGGTTTTAGGTGTGATTTCCTCAAATTCCAGGAGCAGCAATTACTGTTTCATATGCTGTTGCATTGTTTTGGAACTTTTGGAGAAAAAAAAAGTCAAAACAATGGCACTTTTAAAAGGGAGAAAGACAGACAAAATGCAGGAAATGGTCAGTGAAGGAGACCGAGAAAGAAACTTACACTGCTAACTGACATGGCAGTGAATCTGCACAGTTACTGCTTTGCTGACTGAATTCATGTATCTTTGGACATCGGAGTGCATCTAGGAAAACGTAGCAAACAGCAAAATTCATAATTGATCTTGATGTGGGAGAGCTCACAGCACAGGAACAGACAAGTGCATAGTTTTTAAGTATAGCTTTGCTGTAAATCTACAGTGAGGAGAAAGTGAGGACTGCAGATGCTGGAGATCAGAGCTGAAAATGTGTTGCTGGAAAAGCGCAGCAGGTCAGGCAGCATCCAAGGAACAGGAGAATCAACGTTTCGGGCATAAGCCCTTCTTCAGGAATGAGGAAACTGTGTCCAGCAGGCGAAGATAAAAGGTAGGGAGGAGGGACTTGGGGGAGGGAGGTCAAGGTGAGGGTGATAGGCTGGAGTGGGGTGGGGGCGGAGAGGTCAGGAAGAAGATTACAGGTTAGGAAGGCGGTGCTGAGTTCGAGGGATTTGACTGAGACAAGGTGGGGGGAGGGGAAATGAGGAAACTGGAGAAATCCGAGTTCATCCCTTGTGGTTGGAGGGTTCCCAGGCAGAAGATGAGGCGCTCTTCCTCCAACCGTCATGTTGCCATGGTCTGGTGATGAAGGAGTCCAAGGACCTGCATGTCCTTGGTGGAGTGGGAGTTAAAGTGTTGGGCTACGGGGCGGTTGGGTTGGTTGGTCCGGGTGTCCCAGAGGTGTTCTCTGAAACGTTCCGCAAGTAGGCGGCCTGTCTCCCCAATATAGAGGAGGCCACATCGGAGATCTGGGTGTCCCAGAGGTGTTCTCTGAAACGTTCTGCAAGTAAATCTACAGTAGTGAGTAGAGTTGGTTCTGTCGTGGTTATATGTTTTATTGAGAACTGTCTCTTGATTAAATTTTTAAAATATAAGCTGTAAGTATTAAGTTAGCCCGGAGCAGTTTTTTTTAGAGCAATAAGACAGTGCTATTTTCTGGATCTGTAGATTGTGAAGGAGCAAAGATGGCCTTTAGTAGAGTGATGCTCTTCTTGTCCAATGTGAGCATTTTAGGGTGAGCTTACATGTTACTGAGGATTATTTTTGCAGGAAATGCCTTTGGTTGCGAATCCTATAAGATTGAATGGATCGGTTTGAGTGACAGTTAGAGACAATAAGGAATTTACAAGAGCTTTGGGTGTGATAGATGGCAGTATTAGGGAGAAGAGCTGCAGATACAGTCCGATAGATGGGTTAACTCCAGGAAAGGTAGGAGAGGTGTGCAGGTAGTGCAGCAGTCTTCTGTGGCTATTGCCATTTCAAACAAGTGTACTGTTTTGGAAAATGTAGAGGATGATGGACTCTTAGAGGAATGTAGCACGAAAGACAAGTTTCTGCTATTGAGACTGGCTCTAATGTAATGAGGGGTACGTTGGGTTCCAAGTGATTGATTGTGATGGGGACTATTTAGTCAGAGGCACAGACAGACATTTCTGTGGCTGGCAGCAAAACATCAGAAATGGTGAAAAGCAGAATGCCTCCCTGGTGCCAGTATCAAGGATGTCTCGGAAGGTGCAGAATGTTCTCCGAGGGAGAGGGACCAGCAGGAGGTCATTGTACACATTGGAAGCAACAACTTAAGAAGGGAAGAGCTTGAGATTTTGGAGGGAAAATAGAGAAAATTAGGCAGGCATTTAAAAAGGAGGTCCTCAAGGTAGTAATATCTGGATTACTCCCGGTGTAAGGGTAGGACTAGGAGGATAGAGCAGATGAATGTGTGGCTGAGGAGCTAGTGATGTGAGAAAGGTTCACATTTTTGGATCATTGGAATCTCTTCTGGGGTCGAAGTGATGGATTGCACCTGAATTGGAAAGGGCCCAATATACCCGCAGGGAGATTTGCTAGAGTTGCTCAGGAGGATTTAAACTAGTAAGTGAGGTGGGACCCAGGGAGATAGTGAGCAAAGAGATCAATCTGAAACTGGTACAGTTGGGAAAAGGAGTGAGTCAAACAGTCAGAGCAGACAGGGACAAAGCAAATAACAAGGTAGGACTGAGAAGTTAAACTGCATTAAATTCAATTCAAGAGGCCTAAAGGGAAGGCAGATGAACTCAGGGCATGATTAGGAACATGGGACAGGGATATCATAGCAATTACAAAAATGTGGCTCGGGGATGGACAGGACTGGCAGTTTAGTGCTCCAGGATACAAATACTATGGGAATGATAGAAAGGGGGACAAGGGAGGAGGGGGAGTGGCGATTTTGATAAGGAATAGCATTACAGCTGTACTTCGGAAGGATATTCTTGGGAATACATCCAGAAAAGTTATTTTGGATGAAAATGAGAAATAAGAAATGAATGATCACCTTATTGGGATTGTATTTATCGACCCCCTAATAGTGGGAAATTGAGAAGCAAATTTGTAAGGAGATTTCAGTTATCTGTAAGAATAATAGGGTAGTTATGGTAGGGGATTTTAACTTTCCAAACATAGACCGAGACTGCCATAGTGTTAAGGGTTGAAAAGGAGAGGAATTTAAGTGCGTACAAGAAAATTTTCTGATTCAATATAAGGATGTACTTACTAGAGAAGGTGCAAAACTTTACATATCCTTGGGGAAATAAAGCAGGGCAGATGACTGAGATGTCAGCGGGGGAGCACTTTGGGGCCAACAACCATAATTCTATTAGTTTTAAAATTGTGATGGAAAAGGATAGACTGGATCTAAAAGTTGAAGTTCTAAATTGGAGGAAGGCTAATTTTGACTGTATTAGGCAAGAACTTTCCTCAAAAGCTGATTGGGGGCAGATGTTCGCACGTAAAGGTACAGCTGGAAAATGGGAAGCCTTCAAAAATTAGATGAGAGTCCGGAGATAGTATATTCCTGTTTGGGTGAAAGGAAAGGCTGCTAGGTGTAGGAAATTCTGGATGATTGGAAAAATTCAGGTTTTTTTTTAAAAAGGAAACATATTTCGCTGATCCTTGGATGCTGCCTGAACTACTGTGCTCTTCCAGCACCACTAATCCAGAATCTGGTTTCCAGCATCTGCAGTCATTGTTTTTACCTTATATATCAGGTACAAACAGGAGAGATCAAGAGAATGCTTTGAGTAGAAAGGCAGTAGGAGTATAGTTAAGAGGAAAGGGGACATGAGATAGGTTTGGCAAGTAGGGTTAAGGAAATTCTAAAGTATTTTTATAAATACATTAATGACAAAAGGGTAACTAGGGAGACAATAGGGCCCCTCAAAGGTCAGCAAGACAGTCTGTTGTGTGAAGCCACAGGAGATGGGGAGATACGAAATGTGTATTTTGCATCAGTGTTTACAGTGGAGACGAACATGGGAGATATAGAATGTGGGGAAATATATGGTGAAATATATGGTGACATTTTGAAAAATGTCCATATTACAGAGGAGGTGGTGCTGAATGTCTTGAAATACATAAAAGTGGATAAATCCCCAGGACCTGATCAGGTGTACCCTAGAACGCTGTAGGAGTCTAGGGAAGTGATTGCTGGGCCCCTTGCTGAGATATTTGTATCATCGATAGTCACAGGTGAGGTGCTGGAAGACTGGAGGTTGGCTAACGTGGTACCACTGAGGAATGAAAGGTGGTATGGAAAAGCCAGGGAACGAGAGACCTGTGAGCCTGGTATCGGTGGTGGGCAAATTGTTGGAAGGAACCCTGAAGGACAAGATTTACATGGATTTGGAAAGTCAAGGACTGATTAGCGATAGTCAACATGGCTTTGTGCGTGGGAAATCATGTGTCACAAACTTCATTGAGTTTTTTGAAGAAGTAACAAAGAGAATTGATAAGGACAGAGCAGTGCACATGATCTATGTGGACTTCAGTAAGGTGTTCGACAAGGTTCCCCCATGGGAAACTGGTTAGCAAGGTTAGATCTCATGGAATACAGGGAGAACTAGACATTTGGATACAGAACTGGCTTAAAGGTAAAAGATAGAGGGTGGTGGTAGAGGGTTGCTTTTTAGACTGGAGGCCTGTAACCAGTGGAATGCTACAAGGATCAGTGTTGGGTCCACTACTTTTTGTCATTTATATAATGATTTAGACGTGAACATAGGAGGTCCAGTCAGTAAGTTTGCAGATGACACCAAAATTGGAGGTGTAGGCTTAGGAATGGCAGATGGAGTTTAAGTTAGATAAATGCGAGGTGCTGTATTTTGGGAAAGCAAATCTTGGAAGGACTTATACACTTAATGGTAAGGTCCTGGGGAGTGTTGCTGAACAAAGAAACCTTGGAGTGCAGGTTCATAGCTACTTGAAAGTAGAGTCGCAGGTAGATAGGATAGTGAAGAAGGCATTTGGTATGCTTTCCTTTGTTGTTCAGAGTATTGAGTACAGGAGTTGGGAGGTCATGCTGCGGCTGTAGAGGATGCTGGTGAGACCACTTTTGGAATATTGCATGCAGTTCTGGTCTCCTTCCTATTGGAAGGATGTTGTGAAACTTGAAAGGGTTCAAAAAAGAATTACAAGGATGTAGCTGGGGTAAAGGATTTGAGATATAGGGAGAGGCTGAATAGACTGGGGCTTTTTTCCCTGGAGCGTCTGAGGCGGAAGGGTGACCTTATAGACTTTTATAAAATCATGAGGGTCAGTTAGACTCGAAACGTCAGCTCTTTTCTCTCCTTTCAAATGCTGCCAGATCTGCTGAGATTTTCCAGCATTTTCTCTTTTGGTTTCAATTGTTTTAAGTATTGAAAATGCAGTTTGTTTTAATGCTGACCAAGTATCAAGTCCTCAGGATTTCCATAGACATGTTTTTAATAATATTTTGTTTTTCACAGACAGAGTAGACTTGGTTTATTAAAAAGCAGAAGTTTGATTATCACAGTGTGAAATTTGTAACATAACCAGAAACATTGTTTCTTTTGCATTGATGGTCATTAAATTGTCTGTACCTTAATTGCTAAATTAATTTTATTTTATTTTATTCATTTTATTTACCTTTTATTATATTTTTTTCACTGTTCTGTACCTCGTTTCTTGATTGTCTCTCTTTCTCTCACTCCCCACTCTCTCATCACCTTTTTCCTCTCCTCTTCCCCTAGTATAAATATCTCCCTATTTCTCCCTTTTTTTAGCTTTGACAAAGGGTCAGTTAGACTCGAAACGTCAGCTCTTTCCTCTCCTTACAGATGCTGCCAGACCTGCTGAGATTTTCCAGCATTTTCTCTTTTGGTTTCAGATTCCAGCATCTGCAGTAATTTGCTTTTATCCACTTAAAACAATTGGTCTGAAACACTCAGCCAGCTTTCTACCACAGGCATATTACATTTTCATTACACATACTGTAAGCATGATAATTTGTTCTACTTACTGATCTCAATTGTCTGTTGATTCCCTTTGAGTTTATTTTCAGTCCTTTTTAACTTTACCATTTTCATTTCATCCTTTACAAAGGTTGCATTTTAGTGATCATTTATATTACACTTGAATTTCTGTTCTCAATGTAACCAATAAAGGACCATTCATGATATTTAATGAACCATAGTTTCAAGGAGTTTATTTTTCAATAAATCTGAATGGATTTTTGTGCTGTCTTCATTTAGTTTTATTCACTTTTACATGAATCTGTATATTTCCTGTTGTTATACTTTGAATTTTAAATATTAACAGATATAAAAATAAGATGCATGCTACAGAACAGAGAATATACATTTGGAAGTCAGACATGTTCCTGAATGAGAGAAAGTGAGGCATGCAGATGCTGGAGATCAGAGTTGAGTGTGTGGTGCTGGAAAAGCACAGCAGGTCAGGCAACATCCAAGGAGCAGGAGAATAGACATTTCGAGCATAAGCCCTTCCTGATGAAGGGCTTATGCTTGAAACATCAATTCTCCTACTCCTCAGATGCTGCCTGACCTTGTGCTTTTCAAGCACCAAACTCTCGACTATGTTACTTAATGAACTGATTTAGTATGTAATTTGGAACTATGAGTAAAACTTCAATTACAGTTTAATCATTCAACTTTGAAACAAAACAATGTCAGCAAGGAAAAGAGCTGAAGTACTATTTCTTAAAGTGTGTTTCTCCAGTGTGAGCATTCATAATCACCCTTGAGAAGATGATGGAGAGCCAACATGCTGCATCACTGCAGTTCTAGAGGTATAGGTGTAATTGTCGTGCTGGTAGGGAGGGAGTTCCAGAAAGTTAACTACTTGTAAAACATACCCACAAGCAACAAAAAAAAACAAAATATTGAGGGGAAAAAAAGGGGAATTCTTGTGAAATGACAAGAGTCTTTCATGAATTGCTTTTAAAAGGATTTTATGATCTGAGATATACCTTGCACCTTTTTTCCTATAATTCTGTTTCTAATTTCAAAGATAGGAGTCAACTTCTCTTTGAGAAAGGTTTGACAACTCCTGGCCCCAAATACTGATCCATTCTCTGTAAAAGAATAAAGACAGTATCCATTTTAGTTTTGAAATCTTGTCTTTTAGACTAGCTTTTTCGAAATGCCAAAAGTGTACCTGGTTCACCACTGATTGTTAAATAATTAGAACTATTGTTTTCAAAGGAAATGCAAAATACTACATATACTGAAAATCTGAAGTTGTAACAGAAATTGCTGGTTACATAACGGATTAGGCAACTCGAGTGGGGAGAGAAGCATTATTTCAGCACAATGACCTTCCATCTATTCGAGCCTAGTTAACAAACGTTAAGTTGGCAGCAATGGCTGAAAAATTAGAGGTTGATTTGAAAGTAGGGTTTAAAAAGACACTTATTATTTGAAATAAAACAGAACTATGGACAGTGGAGATCTGAAACACACAAAAGCAGAAATTGCTGGTGAAACTGAGCAACTCTGACAGCATCTGTGGAAAGAAAACAGCTAACATTTCAAGTCCAGTGACCCTTCTTCAGAACAGGTGATTATTGAAGTACTGTTTCAGCATTTAAACGCCGGGGAGAAAATCAGTCACCTTGAAGTACACAAGTTTAGCTACTTAAGACTTCTATAAGGATCAGATTGGGGTTGGAAAAGCAAAAGTTTGAATTCATGGAAGAAATTGAAAAAGAAACTGAATTGTTGCATTTTGATACTGTTGTGAAAATAATTATTATTACATTGATGCTTAATATTATTGGGGTGAGAATGTGGGATTTTTCAAGATGGCTGTGTTTTAAAATTTGAATGCTCTGGTTTAAGTGAGATTTACTGATCTCTAGCTCAGAAACAGGTTGTGTGGTATGACTGTCAGACAGAAGAAATCCAAACTGAAACCTATTTAAAAATATCAAGCAATAGTTT
This sequence comes from Chiloscyllium plagiosum, assembly GCF_037043375.1. NCBI lineage: Eukaryota > Metazoa > Chordata > Chondrichthyes > Orectolobiformes > Hemiscylliidae > Chiloscyllium > Chiloscyllium plagiosum. The sequence continues at coordinate 23,769,948 of NW_028270156.1, forward strand.
TCTCATCTTCACATTGTAAAAGGACAGCTGCTTTTGAGAGACTTGGGTAAAGACAGCCAAAATCTCTGTGACAATCTAATTAAGGGAATAGAATTAGCAGGACCTTTGGAGATTGAAGGAACTTGCATTGCCTTTAGGTAGGCCTTGCTTGGGAGGTGGTGGTGGTGGTGGGGATTAGTTGGATGTAAGAGATTGAGTCTGAGTGAATCAACTTTTGAATGTTCCTTGTCATTCGAGTTCAACTGGGACAACACTACCATTATAGGACAAGCCAAACAGAGAACAGCCAGGGAATTCCTAGAGGCATGGCACTCGTCCACAGATTCAATCAATAAGCACATCGACCTGGACCTAATATACCGTCCACTGCAATGGACAGCTGGAACTGACAACCGGAAGCGGCAGAGACAAACCACTACAAATGCCTGAGGAAACATCACAGATGCGCTTCACAGGAGGCTCTCAAGCACTGAGGATGTCACCTAGACAGGGGACGAAACGTCTGCAACACAGATTCCCAGCTCGGCAAACAGAACCACAACAACGAGCACCCGAGCTACAAATCTTCTCACAAACTTTGCCTTAGTAAATGCTAAAAAAAAATTTTCTTTTTGTTCAATGGATTACTTAATTGTTTAAGTAGTATTTGATCTATGCTGGTGTTTAGGTTATTACAGTAAAAAGTGTTAAAACATGAAATCTTGTCCCTCAGTTCATTTCTTTCAATAATTAGGAAGTTAAATTTGCAAATTTAAAAGTCATAACATTGCACAAGTTTTATAGAAAATGCAGTATACACAATACAAGCAATTGTACATCACGTATATTTACTTGAGCACCATTCAAAAACATAGGAAGTAAAGCACAATCAAAATAATCATTTGGACAATGCTTTTCGTACCACCATTTTACTAACAAACTGACAAAAAGGTTAAGTTCATGGGTATAAGCCATGCGAATATGTTTTGAGATCACATACCCAATGACTATCTATTACTAATTTTTGTATTTACTCATCAGAAATGTAACTAGCCATATCTGGATTCCCAATTAACTACATTTGGCTTACTGGACAACACTTGTTTGATTTTTTTTTGTGTGTCCATTTTGTAGTGGTTCTTTTCACAACAGGCTGCTTGAACTAAATGCCTTAAACACAAACAAATGCATGTTTTGGCACTGAATCTTGGGAGCTCTGTCATTTATGCAGAACATTAAAACCCACAAGACAGCCTCAGGGCAGACAAAATGCATAATTGAGCAATTTGCATGAGTATGAAAAATACTTCAATACAGAAATGTTGGTTCCTTTTTAAGATCTTTTGACATTTTAGAAAGAAACAGTGCATTTAAAAATATTCAGTTTTTTTATAAACATTTTCATTCACATTAAAATATATTTTGTTTGGGATGTTTTGAAAATGTTTTTGACCCTCCACTTCTGCCAACCAGCTATTCTGAAAGCTTGTGGAACAAAAGGATTCATTCTGTCAGGGAGGGTTATTTGAGAATTTGTAATTTAGTTTGGGGTCTCCAACTCTCCAGGATTTACCCAGAGTGTCCACAACACTATTCTGAGCAAGTCCTGGACAAAATCATTGGTGTTGAAGATAAATAGCCCTCATTTTAAAAATAGTCTTTGAGTAGTTATTAGGTATAAATGTATTGAAGACTGACAGTCAAGAATCATTTCTTCCAGAAAGGAAGAATAACAAATTTTGATTGGTGAGTGAATCTAGATCGAAGAGGAAAAGTCAAGAAAGTAAAGTGGAGGATTATCAGATCATCACTGATCCCACTGAGTGGCAGAATAGACATAGAGTCTTAGAGATGTACAGCACAGAAACAGACCCTTCGGTCCAACTTGTCCATGCTCACCAAATATCCTAACCTAATCTAGTCCCATTTGCCAGCATGTGGTCCATATCCCTCCAAGTTTTTCCTATTCATATACCCATCCAGATGCCTTACAAATGTTGTAATTGTAGTGGCCTGCACCACTTCCTCTCGCAGTTCATTCCATAGATGCATTCTGCATGAAGAAGTTGCCCCTTAGATCCCTTTTAAAGTTTTCCCCTCTCAGATGGGTGACCTGCTTCAGCTCCTACATCTTGTTAATGGTGTTAAGGTTTTATTTTGTCTTCTGGTAAAGGGAGTCACTGGCTAGGCCAGTATTTATTACCCATCCCTAACTAGCCAGAGAACAGTTAAGAGTCAACCACATTGTTGTGGATCTGTAGTCACATGTAGGCCAGGCCACGTAAGAATAGCCTTACCTTCCCTAAAAGGCATTAGTGAACCAGATGTTTCTTGTCCAGCAATGAATTAATGTTCATCTTTTGTAACTTAATGCTAGATTTTTTTGATGAATTCAAATTACAGCATGGGCTGTGATGGGGTTTGAACCTTGGTCCCCAGAGCATTACCTGGGTCTCTGGGTTAACAGTCCAATGATAAACTGGACGATTGAGGAAGGGGCAAGTGGTTATTCCAATTAAAAGTATTTATTTTCAGTACAGATTCCAGCATCTGCAGCAATTTGCTCCCACGTCTCTAGAGAGAGTTGGCAACCCTAATGTTTGTGCGCGCGTTTTCGAGGAAAAAAAGGGTTGCAAAGTAAAATTCAACCATTTAAAAACACTTTTTTTTTCATATCAAAAATATATCACTCACTGGCACGAACTATTTACAATTACAAAAAAGGCAGAAAGGTCCTGTCCTCGGCGAGGCTGACGGACGTGTTCCTCAGCTCCTCGGGCGAGTTGACGAGCCTGTAGCCCAGCTGGGCCAGGGTCAGGTTGCACAGGCTCTGCACCAGCTCCACCATGTCGTAGCTGAGCCTGAACCTCCAGCCCTCGGCCGTGGCCGCCGAGTCCCGCACCGTGGCGAACTTGTGGTTCCCCGACGCTCCGGGCCCGCGCGTGTTGCGGACGATCCAGCGCCGCACGTTGGTATCCATGGCGACGCCCAGGAAGCGGTACATCTCGCGCGTCTTCCGCTCGGGCTCGCGAGCCAGGTCCTCGTAACGGACCAACATGTAACGGCCCTTGAGCCAGCCGGGCCGGTCCAGGCCGGTCCCCACCGACTGCAGGAAGTCCTGGCAGGTGGCGCTCAGGTGCGACGCGTCCAGGTTGTAAGGCCTGCGCCCGCTGTTGCGCCAGATTTTCCAGGCGCGGAAACTGTCCGGGAAGGTGTCGATGCGGGACGACAGGATGCCGCGGGGGTCGCGCACCAGCTGGATGACCTTGAGGTTGAGGCGCGGGTCTTCCACCAGCGCCCGCAGGTCGCCGATGGCGGGGATCCGCACCGTCTTGATGGCGACGTGAGGCCGCAGGATGCAAGCCCGCGAGGCCTCGGTCAGATTCAGGGCCCCGCACCGCCGCACGCACTCGCCTTCCTCCCAGCGCTCGGATGGAGGGCCTTCCCCGTCGTCCTCTCCGTCTGTCGCCCGCACCCCCGGCCCGGGCGGAGGCCTCGGCGTCCAGGTGACCGGGGCGCAGACAGGCGGCGAGCACAGCGCTTTGCTGGCCCCCCGGCGGAACAGCCGCTGGGTCCGGTGCTGCTCCGGAGCCGGTTTGATGTAAGCCTCCAACTCGTGGAGTCGGCACTCGAAGAGGCCCCGCAGCAGGTCGCGGTAGGCGCCGAGCAACAAGCGGCGGCCCGCGGCCGAGGTGGAGGACGAGGGCTTGCCCCTGGAGCCGCCTCCTGCGGCTCCCAGCGTGGTCTGTACATGGTAGAGCGGCTCGAACAGGTAGAAGATGTCCGAGTGCTGGTTCAGTAGCTGCCCGATGAAGGACGAGCCGCTCCGGGTGGTGGCCAGGATCAGGATGTGGCTGACTGCCCGGCGCTGGGGTTCGCAGGAGGCACTCGGACCCGGACCACAGCCTGTGTGCTTGGGCACCCGGCAGATGGTGAACGGCTTAGCGATAAACGTCCGGATGGCTGTGTACTGAATGGTCAGTGAGGCTACGACCAGCAGCAGCACCGCTTTCCAGGAACACTCCATGGCCCTAAACCTGTGGCCGGTCATTCAGTGCCTTGTGCTGTACCCTGCAAGAATATAAAACCCAAAAGGACATCAGTCATTCAATTCAGTATCACCCTTTCTTTCCACACACTGAAATCTTATTTCTCCCCTTTTGTTTGGTTGAATGTAGGAACCGTACTGTGGCATTCATCTGCAACCCCTATCCTGCCATTCCATCAGATCATGAATGACCAATCCAGATACATTCTCTGTAGAGTTTGATTTGAAATGTTAATACACTTCTCTGGAGCAAATGGGTTACAGGGGTTGTAGAATGCTCTTCGGAGGGTCAGTGTAGACTCGGTGGGCTGAATGGCTTGCTTCCATGGCTGTAGAGGTTCTATGATTGAACCCAATCCTTCTAACCCAGAGATATTGCCACTGTAAGACAGCTATATGTGTCTAAATTGGAGCACTAGCTATTTCTTATCAGCTTGCTCACAGACCTTAGTCTCTGGAGAAGGTAGAGACTTGGTTTTGGGTGTACTATCCCAAAGTTAGATATTGCCAATGTGCCACAAGAGCCCTGTGACTGATTTTCTCTCCAATTGTTTCAAATCCCTGTATAGCTGTAGCTGTTAAAAATAAGCCATCGTCTTGGTCTTTAAATGCAATTAAGTAACTTGTCCTGTAAACATTCAGCTTTTCAAAACAGCAAGCTGCACATAGATTAATTAGGTTCCTATGAAGGGTTTAATACTCGACAGCTAAACTCGTCTGTCTTGTCTACAGATGATGACTGGCCTGCTGTGTGCTCACAATGTATGCTTTTTCAGGATTCCAGTATCTGAAGCTATTTCAAAGTTTATTTTTGGAAATAGAAAAACAAAACTTGGGCAAAATTTTTACTGATTACAATTTCCCAGTTTTGAAGTATCAGTCTGCTTTAAAGTTGTAATATTTGGCCAAGTTTTCTGGAAATGTAACATTAAGTTCACAACTACGTTGTCATTAATGCACAGGTTGGCAACAGGTTCATAGAGTCACACAATCCAACTCCTCCATGCCAACCAAGTTTCCCAAACTAAACTAGCCCCCCTTGCTTGCATTTGGCCCATATCTCTCTAAACCTTTCCTATTCATGTACCTATCCAAATGTCTTTTAAGGGTTGACTATATTATGGACTAGGCCAGACCACTCAAAACATCCTTAAGCAGGCAGGCCCAGCCCATAACTTTGCAATTTGTTTTGGTAAGTGTACAGTGAAAATTATCTGGAGTATGATAGCTCGGTTGACTACTACATTTTAAAACAGACAAAAGATTCACAAATTTACACAATGAAACACAAAGAACTGAATAAAGAACTCCTACAGAACTCAACCTATCCAACTAGACTTAATTATGCTGTTCTGAATATACACAACAGTCCCACAAACAAACTCCCTTTAAAAACCAGTATAAATAGAACGCATGCTTACAGGTTGAAGTTGAAGGGCAGAAAGAGAGAGAGTTTTCATACAGCTCCCTGTTGAACTTCCCAGTTCAAGAATGAACTAAAACTGCTCAGCTCAGTTAGCTAGAGAGCTGACCACTCTCCTTTCTTTATACAGATCACTTCTAAAACATGACCACTTTGGCCTGAAGTCTCATCTGTTTACATATAAACAAAAGGCCTCTCAAAATCCTTCTCATCTTTGTACCAAACTAGACTGATCAGAGCCTGGCCTGGTTTATTTCCCCTCTGAGAAAAATCAAGGACAGAGTCTCCTTGAGCCAAGGAACAGCTTTTCAGGAAAAAAGGGACTAGCTTTGTGATAACTTCCACGTCCTCTAGCAGTTCATTCCACACATAAGCTACCCTGTGTGGAAAAAGTTGCCCCTTAGATGCCTTTTAAATATTTCTCCTCTCACCTTAAAAATTTACCCCCTTCGTTTGAACTCTCCCATCCTAGGGAAAAGACCTTTGCTGGTCACTTTTTCTGTGCACGTCATGACTTTATAAGCCTCTGTAAGTTCATCCCTCAGCCTCCTATGCTCCAGTGAAAGCAGTCCCAGCCAATGTAGCCTCTTCTTATAACTCAAACCCTTCAGTCCCGGCAACATCCTGGTAAATGGATGTAGGTTTGCTCCCTCAGCTGGAAGGTTCATCTTCAGACGTTTTGTCACCATACTAGGTAACATCTTCATTGAGCCTCTGGACAAAGCTTCGTCTGGAGGCTCACTGAAGATGTTACCTAGTATGGTGATGAAACGTCTGAAAATGAACCTTCCAGCTAGGTGAGCAAACCTATATCCAGAACATCAACCTGAGCTACAAACTTTCTCAAAACCCGTTAATCCTGGTAAATCTTTTCTGAATCCTCTCTAATTTAATATCCTTCCTATATAGGGTGACCAGAACTACACACAGTACTCCAAAAGTGGCCTTATCAACAACCTGTAGAACCTCAATATGACACCTCAACTTCAATACTCAATGATTTGAGTAATGAAGTCATGCAAACTAAAAGCCTTCTTAACCACCCTGTGTACCTGTAATGTAACTTTCAAAGAACTACATACCTGAACCCCTAGGTCTCTTGTGTTCGACAATGCTATCCAGGGCCCTATCATTAACTGTATAAGTCCTGCCTTTGTTTGTTTTATCAAAATGCATACCCCATTTATCTAAATTAAATTCCGTGTACTATTCCTCAGCCCATTGGCCCAATTGATCAAAATCCCTTTGCGATCTTAGATAACCTTCTTCACTGTTGACTATACCACCAATTTTGGTGTTGTCCGCAAACTTACTAACCGTGCCTCGTAAATTCTCATCTAAGTTGTTTATATAAATTACAAACAAAAGGACCCAGTACCGATCCCTGTGAAACACCGCCTCCAGTCCGAAAAACAACCCTCCATCACCACCCTCTGTCTCTTCCCGTCAAGCCAATTTTGTATCCAATTAGCAAGCTCTCCCTGAATCCCATATGATCTAACTTTACTAATTAGTCTATCATGCAGACTTTTGTCAAAGTCTTTACTTAAGTCCATGTACACAACTATTGCTCTGCCCTCATCAAGCGTTTTGGTTACATCCTCAAAAAACTCAATCAAATTTGTGAGAAATAATTTCCCACACACAAAACCATGCTGACTATCTCTAATTAGTCCCTGCCTCTCCAAATGCATGTAAATCTTATCTCTCAGAATTCCCTCCAACAACTTACCCATCACTGATGTAAAATTCAAAGGTCTGTAGTTCCTAGTCTTTCTCTTACAGCCTTTCTTGAATAAAGACACCACATTAGCCAACCTCCAGTCCTCTAGCACCTTACCTGTAGTGGCTGTAGATGCTACAAACATATCCGCTTGGAGCCTCATAATTTCTTCCCTAACCTCCCACAATATCCTGAGATATGTTTGGTAAGATCCCAGAGTCTTTTCCACCTTTATGTTTTTTTTAAAGACCTCCAGCACTTTCTCTTCTGTAATATGGATTGTTTTCAAGACATCAATATTTATTCTCCTGAGTTCCCTCGCCTCCATTTCTTTGATTCCAATTAATACACAGTATCGCAAAGTAGACACTGTACATGGACTAAGAGTTTCTGGGACTTTCTGCTCAATTGTGCATCAATGCCAGCATGCAGAGCCAATTCATTTTTTCAGACATGTTTGATACAATTTTTGTTTTAGATTTTGTTGGTACAGATTACAAAAAATGTGACATGGATTTCCCCTTTTCAAATGTCAGTTTGAATCTGGAACTGTCAGTAAAATCACAAAGCATGCAGTAGCAGTGATTCCAGAAACCATGGCAAGGCCCAATCACATTGAAATGTCATCATAGTTGGCAAATAGGGAAATATGTAGTTGAAAATTTACATATACTTCTTTCAACAACATGAAACATTTTTAAAGTTACCTAAATAAGAATAAATATAACAGTAGAAGTTCCTGTTGACTTAGTGATTTCTAATTAATTGAAATCTGGGAGATCTCCCAGAATACACCCATAGCGTTGTCAGGGAAGGAATTAAAGGATTTTAATCCAGTGACATTGAACTAAGGAACAACAAGGTAGTTCCAACACTGAATTGTGTGTGACTTAGAGGAAGACTTGAAGTTTGAGTTCCCAAAAGCTATGCCGTCATCTTTCTAGGTGTTGGTTTCCATCAGACTTCTAATATTTGCAATTTTTGTACTCATTGACTAAATATGCATCAAATTTGGCATTCAAACACTTGATTTCACAGGTTGCAATCTTCCAAGGCCACAATACCATATTGTAGTCATGTTAGATGAAGAGTGGTGGGAGGATCTGCTTGTGCAGCACAAACTCTGACACAGCTGTTAGATTATGTGATTTATTGTAAGTAAAAGAATACAAGAAATGTGAGCAGCAATAGACTCTGCCATTCAGTATGATCTTGACTGATCTTGGGCTTCAACTCCACTGTCCTACCTGCTTCATATATCCCTTGATTATCTGAGAGAGTAAAAATCTCTCAACAGTCCTGTTCTGATCACCCAGTTATAGAAAGGATATTATTAAGTTGGAGAGGGTTCAGAAGAAAGGCTGGGACTTTTTTCACTGCATTGTGGAGGTTGAGAGGTGACCTTACAGAGCATTATAAAATCATGAGGGGTATCCATAGGGTTAATGATAGGTATATTTTTCCCTAGGATGGGGGATTTCAAGACTAGGGGTCAAAATTTTAAGATGAGAGAGATTTAAAAAAATGAGGTGCAAATGTTTTATACAGAATGAACTTCCTGAGGAAGTGGATGTGGGCACAATTACAACGTTTAAAAGACACTTGGATGAGTACATGAATAGAGAAAGTTTGAAGGGAAATGGGCCAGGAGCAGATAGATAGGAATACTTTAGATTGGGATTATGTTCAGTATGCATTGGCGTCACCTCGTGCTCCTGCGAGGAAGTTGAGCAATTCATCAACTTCACCAACACATTCCACCCTGACCTTAAATTTACCTGGACCATCTCTGACACCTTCCTCCCCTTCCTGGACATCTCCTCTCCATTAATGACGACCGACTTGACACCGACATTTTTTACAAACCCACCGACTCCCACAGCTACCTGGATTACACCTCTTCCCACCCTACTTCCAGCAAAAATGCCATCCCGTATTCCCAATTCCTCCGCCTCCGCCGTATCTGCTCCCAGGAGGACCAGTTCCACCACAGAACATCAGTGGCTTCCTTCTTTAGAGACCGCAATTTCCCTCCCCAGTTTTAAGATGCCCTCCAACGCATCTCGTCCACATCCCGCACCTCGGCCCTTAGACCTCACCCCTCCAACCGTAACAAGGACAGAACGCCCCTGGTGCTCACCTTCCACCCTACCAACTTTGCATAAACCAAATCATCTGCCGACATTTCCGCCACCTCCAAATGGACCCCATCACCAGGGATATAGTTCCTTCCCCACCCCTTTCCACTTTCCGCAAAGACCGTTCCCTCCGTGATTACCTGGTCAGGTCCACGCCGCCCCAACAACCCACCCTCCTGTCCTGGCACCTTCCCCTGCCACCGCAGGAATTGCAAAACCTGCACCCACACCTCCTCCCTCACCTCCACCCAAAGCCATAAAGGAGACTTCCACATCCATTAAAGTTTTACCTGCACATCCACCAATATCATTTATTGTATCCGTTGCTCCTGATGCGGTCTCCTCTACATTGGGGAGACTGGATGCCTCCTAGTAGAGCGCTTTAGGGAACATCTCTGGGACACCTGCACCAATCAACCACACCGCCCCATGGCCCAACATTTCAACTCCCCCTCCCACTCTGCCGAGGACATGGAGGTCCTGGGCCTTCTCCACCGCCGCTCCCTCCACCGCCTGAAGGAAGAATGCCTCATCTTCTGCCTCGGAACACTTCAACCCCAGGGCATCAATGTGGATTTCAACAGTTTCCTCATTTCCCCTTCCCCCACCTCACCCCAGTTCCAAACTTTCAGCTCAGTACTGTCCCCATGACTTGTCCTACCTGCCTATCTTCTTTTCCATCTATCCACTCCACCCTCCTCTCTGATCTATCACCTTCATCCCACCCCCATCCACCCATTGAACTCTTTGCTGCCTTCCCCCACCATCCTCCCTGACCTATCAACTTGATCCCCTCCCCCACTCACCTATTGTACTCTATGCTACTTTCTCCCCACCCCCACCCTCCTCTCATTTATTTCTCCACCCTTCAGGCACTCTGCCTGTATTCCTGATGAAGGGCTTTTGCCCGAAACGTCAATTTTACTGCTCCTCGGATGCTGCCTGAACTGCTGTGCTTTTCTTGCACCACTAATCCAGAATTATGTTCAGTATGGACTGGTTGGACCGAGTGCTGGATCACTCCAAAACTCGCTGAAGTAGAGAACTCTGAATATTCACAATCCCTTGAGTGAAGAAATATTCTCATCTAAGTCCTAAATTAATGACCCCATCTCTTGAGAGAGTATCCACAGCCAAGAGATACGAGCTAACAAGGTCCAGTGTCTACTCTGCAAAGCTCCTTCAGAACCTTGTGTTTTCAATTAGATCACTTATGATTCTTCTCAACTCTGGAGAATTTTGCAGAATCAATTTTATGCACAGAAGGAGGCCATTTGGCACATCATGTCTGTGGCAGTTCTGTAATCTAGTGCTAATCATCTGCCTTTTCCTCATAACTATGCATACCATTTCTATCCAAATAATCATCCAATGCCGTATTGACTACCTCAATTGAACCTTCTGTACACACATTTCTGGGCAGTGCGTTGCTTACCCTAACTACTTGATGTGTTAAAATCACACAACACCAGATTATAGTCCAATAGGTTTATTTGGAAACACAAGCTTTTGGAGTGCCGCTCCTTCATCAGGTGATTGTGGAATATAAGATCGTGATCACAGAATTTACAGAAAAAGGAGTCCAATGTCATGGAGATACATTAAACAATTTTAGATTAAATCTTTCATCTTTTAAAATTGGATATGCTGGTTTCTGTTCTTTGATATGTAATTCCCAGATCTTCTTTTAACTTACATTCTCAAGATAGTTCAGTTTTTCTAACAATAGGTGTGAAGTCTGTCTGTGTCCCAATGTTTAGTCAGACTGACAAGCCCTCTGATGCAGTTTTTGAGCAAAATAAAATGCAATTCTGCAAAAACAAATTCACCCCATAAACTTATATGTGTGTGTGTGCGTGTATACGTGTGTGTAAGCTTGTGAGTGTGATGAGGAATGTGTCAGTGAGAGGGTGCGTGTTGGGTAAGTGCAGGGGTTGTCTTGTATGCATATGAGAGAGAGAGCTTGTGTATGAGAAAGGCTCTGCATGGGTGTATGAGTATGTAGGTGTGTGTGAGTGTGTATCATGCAGTGGGGTCACCTATAGTGTGACATGAACCCAAGGTCCCGGTTGAGGCCATTCCCATGGGTACCGAACTTTGCTATCAGCTTCTGCTGAGCAACTCTGCATTGGTGTTTGTCCTGAAGTCTGCCTTAGAGGATGGTCACCTGAAGGTCCGAGGCTGAATGTCCTGGGGCGCTGAAATGTTTTCCAACTTGGAGGGATCAGTCTTGCCTGGTGATTGTTGCACAGTGTCCATTCATCTGTTGTCGTAGTGCCTGCTCGGTCTCGCCAATGTACCATGCCTCAGGGCAGTCTTGCTGCAGCGTATGAGATAGACCACGTTGGCCGAGTCACCTGAGTACATGATGGGAGGTGCCCCCAAATGTCTTGCAGCAGCTGCCGTGACAGGGTTGTACGGTGTTGTTGTCCTGAAAGCCAGGCAGTTTGCTGTGAACAATGATCTTTGTTGTTTAAACCAAACCTTAAACAGATCATTGTGCGCAGCAAACTGCTCAGCCTTCAGGACAACACCGTACAACTCTGTCATGGCAGCTGCTGCGAGACGTGTCAAACTATTGACACAGATACACCACTCTACACTGGGGCATCTCCCACCACCTACTTGGCAGGTACTCATGTGACTCAGCCAATGAGGTCTATCTCATATGCTGCAGGCAAGGATGTCCTGATGCGTGGTACATTGGTGAGACCAAGCAGCCACTACGACAATGGATTAATGGACACCCTGCAACAATCACCAGGGAGGACTGCTCCCTCCCAGTCGGGGAACACTTCAGCAGTCCAGGACATTCGGTATCTGACCTTTCAGTGACCATCCTCCAAGGCAGACTTCAGGACAAGCAACAATACAGAGTGGTTCAGCAGAAGCTGATAGCCAAGTTCGGTATCCATGGGAATAGCCTCAACTTGGACCTTGGTCCATGTCACACTACAGGTGACTCCACTGCATGATACACTCTCTCACACACACACTCCTACATACTTACACACCCATGCAGACGCCCTCTCATACACAAGCTCTCTATCTCATATGCACACATAGACACCCCTGCATTCACATCCATGCATGCACCTTCTCACAGACACATGTCCCATCACACACACTTAACCAAGCTTACACACACTCTATCATGTGCACTCACATGCACACTGTCACTCTTGCACGTGCACACATATGAGTTTATGGGGTGAATTTGTTTTTGCAGAATTGCATTTTATTTTGCTCAAAAACTGCATGAATCCATGTAAAACTATGTAGAGGGCTTGTCAGTCTGACTAAACATTGGGACACAGTCAGACTTCACAACTATTGTTAGAAAAGCTGAACTATCTTGAGAATCTAATTTAAAACAAGTTCTGGGATTTACTTATCAAAGAACAGAAACCAGCATATCCAATTTTGAAAGATGAAAGATTTAATCTAAAATTGTTTAATGTATCTCATCTCCGTGACACTGGACTCCTTTGGTTATAAATTCTGTGATCATGATCTACTACTCCACAACCACCTGACAAAGGAGCAACACTCCGAAAGCTAGAGCTTCCAAATAAACCTGTTGGACAGTAATCTGGTGTTGTGTGATTTTTAACTTTGTCCACCTCCAAGTCAAACTTGATGCGTGAAAAAAATTTTCTCTGTCATCACGTCACCAAACTGGTGAATTTTTGCTGTTTCACTTCCAAAGTATATCTTTCATTAAATATGGTGGCCAGCACAGCACATGAACTGTGGATTCACCACAGCCCTTGAAACTATAGCAAAATATTATTCTTGTTTTTTAAACCCCCTTTTAATAAAGGCCAACATTACTTTTGCCATTGTAATTTGTTACTGTACATGAATGCTAATATTCTGTCTTCTTTGTACAAATACAATCAAGTCTTTCTGAACAGCAACTTTTGAAAATTTCATGCCTTTTAAAAACATTCTGCTTTTCTATTCTAATGACCAAAGTGAACTAAAAACACATGCCTTCCATGATATTCCAATTGTGATCTTGTTCTCCACTCACTCAGCTAGTCTATAATGTTTTTGCAGCCTCTCTGTAATGTACCCCCACTTACACTCCCACCTAGTATTGTGTCATCATCAAAATTAGATACCTATTTTCATTCTGTCTTGTCACCATTGTGAGTTGTTATCCCAAAGTTTGGTGGAATATTTCAATTTGTAATTCCACTTTTTGTGTGAAAAAAGGGCTGATACAACAAAGAATGGCTGTAGATGTGAATTAGGTGGCTGAAAAGAGAGACACAATGAATATCATTACTTGGATGCAAAGAGGATGTCAAACAACAGTCCTTCAAAGTGGTAGTAAGAGGGGAAGAAGCAAGTCAAACCAGATTAGACTGCGATCTCGATTGAAAACAGAATGAGAAGCTGGTGATCATCAGCATAACAGAAAGCCACCTCGTGCAGATTATGTCTGAAACTCTAGATGCATTTTGGTTTTCCTTTTGAAGAATACATAAGGACTATGGTTTAAAAGCCAGTTTGAACTTGATTGGAGAAAGGTAATAGGAATAAATGGTCTCATACATACCAGTCTGGGTTCAGGTGTTAGTGTGCTGTGAAGATCACGTTCAGAGACTTATCCCTAGCCACCCCTGTGACGCATGAAAAAGAAGACCATCTCTAATTCAGTGCTGCTAAACCAGACAAAAGACAGCAAATGGACACTCTCTCTCACCCTGAGTGCTGGAATTCAAACACAACTGAAAAAAATCAGAATTCAGAATCTCAACCAATCTGCAAAACTAAAGATTTTGAAACTATCAACAATGGTTAGTACTGCTGTCTCACAGCACTAGGGACCTGGGTCTAATTCCACCCTCGGCGACTGTGTGGAGTTTGCACAAACTCCCCATGTTTGCGTGGGTTTCCTCTGGTCACTCGGGTTTCCCCCCCACAGTCCAAAGATGTGCTGCTTAGGTGGATTGGCCAATCTAAATTACCCCATAGTGTCCAGGGATATGCAGGCTATGTGGATTAGTCATAGGAAATGCAAGGTTACAGGGATAGGGTAGGGGTCTGGATCAGGGTGGGATGCTGTCCGGCGGGTCAGTGTGGACTCAGTGGGCTGAATGGCCTGCTTCCACACTATAGCGATTCTTTAAAGAAAACACACCAATATCAATGGTACTGGTAAACTCCAATGCAGCAGCCTGCTCTTCAGGAACAATGCAGAAATTGATCTGTGTACCTTTTTGCTAACTTTTATCTTTTTTGACTCATTTCTAATCTGTGCAGGCATTGATTTACTAAATTCTTCTTGTGTTTAGTAGTTAATAAATTCATGCTTTGTTATTCAAGGAAGCCTGGCTAAATTAGTTCCCTTTAAAACATAAGTTCATGTGGGTCTAGGAGTAAGAAGGAAAGGGATTTTTTAAAAAATTAATCTTGTCATGATCAACTAAAGGGTGGGTGAATAAATAAGCCAGGTCATTCCTCCTTACCTGGTAGCTTAACAGTTTGGGGTATCCTGCAATCAACTGGAGATCCTTGCCCAATGTTTGATCATAACAAATTGGGGACTGTTTCTGTGATTTGAACACAGAGATTGAGTAAACTGGGAAATTTGATTGGGTAAATTATCACTTTGAACAAATTTCTTGAGTTATTCTGCTTTTGTAGAGAAATGCCTGCACTTGCTACCAGAGTAAATTTAGAGGAAGCTACTTTTGAGGATTCTTTTGCTCTGTCCCCAGAATAGTCAAAAGATTTAGCTTAGATAAGAATGTCTCCCACAAGCAAGAAAACTCAATATTTTGTAAGGATGGCCAATGGTTTACAAATGGGGACACTAACTGCATTCCAAACATACTAAATGGTGAAGGGGTGAATGACAGGGGAGGGAAAAAGGGGGGAGGAAATAAACACAACTATTACTAGAGACAACACTGAAGAAATTCATGGAGCTAAATGCTGATAAGTCTGCTTGACCTGATGGGTTGCATCTTAGGATTTTGAAAGAAGTAACTACTGGAGTCACTGGTGATAGTCTTCCAAGAATTATCTGATTCTGGAAACGATCCAGAAGCTTGGAAAACTGCCAATGTACTAACTGTTATTAAGGGAGGGAGTTTGTAAAAAAAATAACTATACTGTAAAGACCATTTTTCTAATTTCTAGTGAGTACAGTCCTAACCTGTTTAATCTTTGCTTACAAGACACCCCTCCATACCAGGGATCATCCTATTTGGTAGTCACCCCTCTGCTGCAGGTAAAGGAAGGTACTTTCTCACTCAAAGTATTCCTAACCAGGCAAAAGGATACACAACAACAAAAGAGCTTTCAACCTGAATGCTGGAATTCAATCATAGTCAAAAAGAAACATAATTACAGAATCTCAACTAATTTAAGGACTGGGAAATGAACTATTCAAGTAATAATGTCAACACTACAGGTAAGCTCCACTGCAATGGCCCATTCAACTAGCTGCTCTTTTCGAAACAGTTTAGAGACTAATCTGCTTTTTAACATTTATATTTTCAGATTCACCTCTTACTTCTAAACTGTATATATATGTTTGACATTACTAATTCTTGCATTTAGTAATTAATAAACTCACTTTTTGTTAACTCAAAAAAATCTAGTTAAATTGGCTACTTTAAAACAAGTTTAAATGGGTCTGGGAGGAAGGTCTAAACATGGAGAAATCCTTTCAAAATGAATCCGGTTGCAACCAACTGAGGGTGGATGAATAATGAAGGAGAGCCAGTTCATCCACCCTCACTGGGAACTTAACAGTTTGTGACTGCCTGTCCAGAACCAAATGATTTAAAGAATGTCATTTGATATCTTGTCATAACAGTCTTAATTCATTAATAGAGATACTAAAAAGCTGAGCCCTATCACAGTTCCTTGTAGCAGTCCTTTTGTCACAGATGTCTATACTTACTGACTGTTAACCAATCCTGTATCCATGCCAGGATAGGATTTTTAAAATTTTTTTTTGAATCAGCTTGTTTAGAGATGTCATTCCAAACCGAATAGATGCAACTTGAACCCATGCCTCCTGGTTCAGAGGTACGAATGCTACCATTTCATCACAAGCCTCTCCATGCTAGTATATTATTCCCAATTAAACAAGCCCTTAACTTGCCTGTCAACGTTTTGTGTGGCTCTTTAATGAACACTTTTTAAGAATCCAGGTATATTACATCTTTCAGTTCTCCTTGATCTATATGACCAGTTTCATCCATAAAAGACTTAATTTTTTCAAAAACAATTTCTGTTTCGTAATACTATATTGACTTTGTCTGATCACATTATCATTTTCTAAAGGGACCATTAAGACTTATTTAATAATAGATACAAGCACTTTCTTGATGACTAATATTAATTGATAACTGGCCTGTGGTTCTCTGATTTATCTACCTTTCCTTTCTAGAAAAGCAGTGTTACATTTACTGATTCCCAATCTGCTGTTTCAGTTCTAAGGAACGATAACTAGGACTGTAAACAGGGCTTTAAACTAACTGGGGGGGGGGGAGGGGGCGGGTGAGTCCAGTTGTAGGGGAAATTAGAAAACCCAAATTAAAAGAGGAGTTAAGAGCGCACTTTAGTGATGTGGCAGACGGTTACCAGACAATAAAGGTGAGCGACAGAACAGGTGAATGTCTTTATGCACCAAAGAATTATAAAAGAGTAGGGAAATTTACCAATAGAACAAATTTAAAAGCTTTGTATTTAAATGCACAAAGCATTCGAAACAAATTAATTAGTTAATAGCACAAATAGAAACAAAAGGGTATGATTTGGTGGTGATTACTGAGACATGGTTACAAGGAGACCAGATCTGAGAATTGAATATCCAAGGGTATTCAGCATTTCAGAAAGATAGACTGAAAAGAAAAGGCGGTGGTGCTGATTTGCTGTAAAGGAAGGGATCCGTTCTGTAATGAGATATGACATAAGCACGGGAGATTAAGATGTGGAATCAGTCTGGGTAGAAATAAGAAATAACGAAGGGAAGAAGTACTTGGTAGGAGTAATCTATAGATCCCCAAACAGTAGTTCCACAATGGAGCACAGTATATATCAGGAAATATTAGGGTCTTGCAAGAAAAGTATGGCAATAATAATGTGTGATTTTAACATGCACATAGATTGGAAGAATCAAATTGGCAAGGGTAGCCTGGAGGTAGAGTTCATTGAACATATTAGAGATTGTTTCTTGGAGCAGTATGTTGTGGAAACAACCAGGGAGCAGGCTACTCTGGATTTGGTATTGTGTAATGAGGAGAGATTAATTGATGACATCATAGTTAAAGATCCTCGAGAAAATAGTGACCATAGTATGATAGAATTCAAAATTCAGTTTGGGGTGAGAAAGTGGAGTCCCACACACTTGTTCTGGAATTAAACAAAGGAAATTACTTAGAAATAGGGACTGATTTGGCCTGAGAAGATTGGGCAGGAAGATTAGGTAAGACAGTGGATAAGCAGTGGCAGTTGTTTAAGGAGGTATTCAATTCCTCACAACTAAAATATATCCCAGTTAGGAAGAAAGATAGCAAGAGTGGCTATTAGGGGTAGTTTATTAGCTTGGATAGGTGTCTGGCTGATGGGCAGAAGGTAGAAAATCGGGATAATTTTTTTTAATGGATGGCAAGAAGTAACTAGTGGGATGCCACAAGGTTTGGTTCTTGGGCCCCAGCTATTTACAATCTGAATTAATCATTTGGATACAGGGATAGAAGGCTCTATAGCCAAATTTGTGGATCACAAAAAAAAGGCGGGATGGTAAGTTGCAATGAGGATACAGATAGGTTAGGAGAGTGGACCAAAATGTGGCAGATAAAGTTTAATGTGGATAAGTGTAAGGTCATGCATTTTGGTTCGAGAAATGGGAAGTCAACCTATTATCTAAATGGGGAGAGACATTGGGGTGCTACAGTACAGAGGGATCTGGATGTCCTCATTCATAAGTCACAGAAAACTAGCATGCAGGTAAAGCAGATAATAAAGAAAATGAATGGAATGTTGGCTTTTATAGCTAAAGGAATAGAGTATAAAGGTACGGAACTATTGTTGCAACAATACAAGGCATTATCTAAATGGGGAGAGATATCGGGGTGCTACAGTATAGTACAAGGCATTGGTGAGACCACACCTGGAGTATTGGTCCCCTTATTTTAGGAAAGATGGAGGCAGTTCAGAGGAAGTTCACTAATTGATCCCAGAGGTGAGGAGTTTATCATATAATGAGAGATTGAATAGTTTAGGCCTATACTCTGGAATTTAGAAGAATGAAGGAAGATCAAATTGAGGTATTCAAGATAATAATAGGTATGGATAAAATATATGTGGAACGGATGCTCCCTCATGTGGCACATTCTAGGTTGAGAGGTCATAGTCTTAGGATAAGGGGTAGCAAAGTTAAAAGAGTTGAGGAGAAACCATTTCTCCCAAAGGATGGTGAATCTGTGTAATTCACTACCCTAAAGTGCCGTGGATGCTGGGACAGTGAGTAAATTTAAGAAAGAGTTAGACCGATTTTTAATTGGTAATGGGTTGAAGGGTTATGATGAGAAGGCAGTTGAATACAGGTGAGGAGCATATCAGCCATGATCAAATGGCCTAATTCTGCTCCTATTTCTTGTGAATTTAAGAACTTTGGAAAATTATAGCCAGAACATCCATTATTTCTGCAGCTATCTCTTTTGGAACCATGGGTTGTAAGTCCTCCAAGTTTTTCTAGTACTTTTGTTTTGTCTCTGCTGATATTAATTTTCTTCATTTTTTTATTCTTTTTTGCACCCGGGCTATACTTTATTCTTGCACGAGACTTGTATCTTCTACTGTGAAAACAGATAAAATATTAGTTCCTGCTTCTTAGGGACTAATGTTTACTTTCACTACACTTTTTAAAGAATTGTAAAAACTCTTTCAATATGTTTATATATTCCTGACTAATTTCCTTTTGTACTTTTTTCACCTTTACATCATTTTTTATGCTGATGCTTTGCATTAAAACAAAATACTCTTAAACCTCAGACGTCTTGCTATTCTTTACAACATGGTAAGCCTCTTCTCTTAATCTTATACTATCCTCAAACATTCCAGACCAAGCTAGGGATAGGTCATCCTGTTGAGATTTTGCTTTTCAGTGCTTTTGTTGTATATTTTGAATTGCTTCTTTAAATGGTTACAATGGTTATTGTATCTTTGAGTTTATTTATCCCATCAACATAGGCCAGTTCTTTTCTCATATCGATGAGACTAGTTTTAAGTTTAAGATTCTTGTTTGTTATTGCAGTACATTGCTTTAAAATGTAACATGGAATTCAATTTCATTATGATCACTAGTTCCTGGAGGATTTTTTTACTATGATATTACTAATTGACCCCAGTGTTATTACACAAGATTTTGTCTGAAATAACTTTATCCATAGTCAGCTCCACAGTGTATTGCTCCAGGAAACTGTCATAAAAATTCAACTTTCTATATGGTCGGCACAGTGGCACAGCGGTTAGCACTGCTGCCTCACAGCGCCAGAGACCTGGGTTCAATTCCTGCCTCAGGCGACTGACTGTGTGGAGTTTGCACATTCTCCCCGTGTCTGCGTGGGTTTCCTCCGGGTGCTCCGGTTTCCTCCCACACTCCAAAAATGTGCAGGTTAGGTGAATTGGCCATGCTAAATTGCCTGTAGTGTTAGGTGAAGGGGTAAATGCAGGGGAATGGGTCTGGGTGGGTTGTGCTTCGGCGGGTCTGTGTGGACTTGTTGGGCCGAAGGGCCTGTTTCCACACTGTAAGTAATCTAAATCTAAATATATAACACTCGTCAATTTGATTGGTCTAGTCTGTTTAAAGTCCACTACAGTTATTACACACTCCAATAATTTATTATTTAATGATCTGTCCAACTACTCCCATAAATATTTTCTGATTCTTGCAATTCCTAAACTGCAGCCATACTGATGCTACTTAATTATTTCCTGAGCCAAGATCCTTCCTCATGAATGCCCATAATTATTTATTATTAGTGTTGCCCCTCCTCTCTTGCTGTTGTTTTTCTTTGCAAAATATTGTGTGTTCTGGAATGATTGTTTCCTAACCGTGGTCACCTTGTAACCCAGTCTCTATAATGGTGATTGGACTTAATCCATTTATTTCCATAATAATTCCTTATAAAAGGAATTGCTGTTGTCTGAGATTAATCCTGATAGAAATGGTAAGAGATGTTGTGATTTATTTTGGTGGGCAGTCTGTTCAGAATGGAACTTAAGATGCAGCTAGCAAGGAAACTCAATGCTTGCTACTGACTATACAGAGAGAATGGAGGACAGACCATATCAGATACTGAGGAGAAAAGATGTGGTGAAGAGTTGGACACTTTGAGGGGGTATAAAGTGCGATTGCAATAATATATGAATATTGGCAGAACAATGTAAGCAATAATATCAAATTATAATTCAAAAGGATTTATCATCAATTACAGAAATAAAAATCAGAATGCAGTTCATTTGATTACCTTGGAGGAATTCATAAGAACAGTATGTTCTCTCTTAGTAGTATTTGACCAACATATTGTTTGACCAATATAAGAACAGAACGAGGTGAGGAGACTACATTCTCCAGGCAAAAATTGGCCAAAATCAGACTTTTTGGACGGTAACTGGAATTCTACATCAATATTAATGAGAATAATGCTTCACACAATGGGACAATAACAAAAATTGTAAATGACATTGGGACAGTAAGTAGGATTGTCCATGGCACACTGAGACAGTAACTGGGATTGTACATGGCACACTGGGACAGTAACTCGGATTGGCATAAAATATCTTATGGTACTGTTTCAGAAATAATGAGGGGGTTTTCCTGGTGTCCTGGTCAATATTTAGTTAGTGCAATGCCACAGAAACAGATTATCTGCTTATCAAATGATACCCAACTGGCATTCACCTAAAGCTTTGAAGTGGGAAAATATCCCAAAGCAGTTTTCAGGAACATTATCAGTAAAACAATGCAGACACCGAGTAACTGAAATATATATTAACATAAGCATTCCAAATCATCAGAAAAAAGGATAGGATTTCAGGATCAACTTAAAGAAAATAAAGAAAGTTGAGGAAATGGAGAGGATCAGGAAAGGAATCACAGAATTTGAAGATTCATGGAGCTACAGGAGATTTGGGGAGTTGAAGAAATGGAGGCAATTTAGAACAAAAATGACAATTATAACATTAAGATTTTATCGTTCCTGGAGACAATCAAGGGCAGCAAGCACAATGGTTATGGATGAATGGCATTTACATAGGCAGCACAGTGTGGATGATTGCTGATTGATATAGGGTGAAAGATGGGAGGCTGGTCAGGTGTGTTTAGAGTAGTCAAGAGGCAATCAAAGTATAGCTGAGGGTTCATGCAAATTCACTGAGGAAGACGGATATGGAAGCTAGAGAACTTGGGAAAATAAAAAGTGATATCTTGCAAAGTGTCCATGTTAGAGGAGGAGATGCTAGACATCTTAAAAATGTATAAAGGAGGATAAATCCTCAGGAGCAGATCAGGTGTTTCCCAGACCTTTGTGGGAAGCTAGAGAAGTGATTGCTAGATCCATTGCTGAGGTGTTTGTATCATTGATAGCTATGGGTGAGGTGCTGGAAGACAAAAAGTAGTGGACCCAGCACTGATCCTTGTGGCACACTGTTGACTGTACCTAATCAGTCCTTGCCTTTCCAAATACATGCAAATTGTGTCCCTCACAATCCCCTCTAACGACTTAACCACCACTGACATCAGGCTCACCCCTCTATAGTTCACTGGCTTTTCCGTGCCACCTTTCTTAAATAATGGCACCACATGAGCCAACCTCCAGTCATCCAGCACCTCACCCATAGCCATCAATGATACAAATAACTCAGCAATGGATCTAGCAATCACTTCCCTAGCTTCCCATAAAGGTCTGGGATACATCTGATCAGTGTCTGGGACTTTATCCTCCTTTATGCATTTTAAGATGTCCAGCATCTCCTCCGATAACATGGACACTTTGCAAGATATCACTAGTAATTTCCGCAAGTTCTCCAGCTACCATATCCTTCTTCCTCAGATAATTACCAGACTATATAACACACTGACATATCAGCCACTGACAGGTTACAAATCACACTATGACTCTCAACAGACTGTATATCACACTGAGACCATAACTGGACAAAATATCACACTGAGAAAGTAACTGAACTGTATATCACACTGAGACCGTCACTGGACTGGATATCACACAGAGTTCGTAACTAGACTCTATATCACACTGAGACCGTAACTGGACTGTATTTCACATGGAGACTGTAAGTGGACTGGATATCATACTGAGACAGTAACTGGACTGTATATTACACTGAGACCATAACTGGAATGGATACCATACTGAGACAGGAACTGGACTGTAAATCACACTGAGAAAGTAACTGGACTGTACATCACACTGAGACTGTAACTGGACTGTATTTCACATGGAGACTGTAACTGCACTGGATATCATACTGAGACAGGAACTGGACTGGATAGCACACTGAGACCGTAACTGGACTGGATATCATACTGAGACTGTAACGGGACTGGATATCACACTGAGACCGTAACTGGACTGGATATCACACTGAGACTGTAACTGGACTGTATATCATACTGATCCATAACTGGACTGGATATCATACTGAGACTGTAACTGGACTGTATATCACACTGAGACTGTAACTGGACTGTATGTCACACTGAGAAAGTAACTGGACTATATATCACACTGAGACTGTAACTGGACTGTATGTCACACTGAGAAAGTAACTGGACTATATATCACACTTAGACAGTAACTGGCCTGGATATCACACAGAGACTGTAAATGGACTGTATATCATACTGAGAAAATAACTGGACTGTACATTACACTGAGACTGTAACTGGACTGTATATCACACTGAGTCAGTAACTGCACTGTATACCATACAGAGACCGTAACTGGACTGGATATCACACTGAGACCATAACTGGACTGGATATCACACTGAGACTGTAACTGGACTGTATTTCACACGGAGACTGTAACTGGACTGGATATCATACTGAGACAGTAACTGGACTGTATATTACACTGAGACCATAACTGGATTGGATATCACACTGAGACAGTAACTGGACTGTATGTCACACTGAGACTGTAACTGGACTGTATTTCACACGGAGACTGTAACTGGACTGGATATCATACTGAGACAGTAACTGGACTGTATATTACACTGAGACCATAACTGGATTGGATATCACACTGAGACAGTAACTGGACTGTATGTCACACTGAGACTGTAACTGCACTGTATACCATACAGAGAAAGTAACTGGACTGGATATCACACTGAGACCATAACTGGACTGGATATCATACTGAGACAGTAACTAGACTGTATATTACACTGAAACCGTAACTGGACTGGATAGCACACTGAGACAGTAACTGGACTGTATATCACACCGAGACCGTAACTGGACTGGACATCATACTGAGACTGTAACTGGACTGTATATCACACGGAGACTGTAACTGGACTGGATATCACACTGAGACTGTTACTGGACTGTATTTCACACGGAGACTGTAACTGGACTGGATATCATACTGAGACCGTAACTGGACTGGATATCACACTGAGACCGTAACTGGACTGGATATCACACTGAGACTGTAACTGGACTGTATATCACACGGAGACCATAAATGGACTATATATCACATTGAGACAGTAACTGGACTGTATATCACACTGAGACTGTAACTGGACTGCATATCACACTGTGACTGTAACTGGACTGGATATCACACTGTGACTGTAACTGGACTGTATATCATACTGAGACCATAACTGGACTGCATATCACACTGTGACTGTAACTGGACTGGATATCACACTGAGACAGTAACTGGACTGGATATCACACTGAGAAGTAACTGGGCTGTATATCACACTGAGACAGTAACGGGACTGGATATCTACTGAGACTGTAACTGGACTGGATATCACACTGTGACTGTAACTGGACTTGATATCACACTGAGAAGTAACTGGACTGGATATCACACTGAGACCGTAACCGGACTGGATATCACACTGAGACAGTATCTGGACTTTATATCATACTGAGACCATAACTGGACTGGATATCATATTGAGACTGTAACTGGACTGTATATCATACTGAGACCGTAACTGGACTGGATATCATATTGAGACTGTAACTGGACTTATAGCAGACTGAGACCTTAACTGGACTGCATATCACACTGTGACTGTAACTGGACTGGATATCACACTGAGACCGTAACTGGACTGGATATCACACTGAGACAGTAACTGGGCTGTATACACGCTGTGACTGTAACTGGACATATTGAGACAGTAACTGGACTGTACATCACGCTGAGAGTGAAACTGCACTGTATTTCACATGGAGACTGTAACTGGACTGGATATCATACTGAGACAGTAACTAGACTGTATATTACACTGAGGCCATAACTGGACTGGATATCATACTGAGACAGGAACTGTAATGGATAGCATCCTGAGACAGTAACTGGACTGTATATCACACTGAGACCGTAACTAGACTGTATATCACACTGAGACTGTAACTGGACTGGATATCACACTGAGACCGTAACTGGACTGGATATCACACTGAGACTGTAACTGGACTGGATATCGCACTGAGACTGTAACTGGATTGTATATCATACTGAGACCGTAACTGGACTGGATATCATACTGAGACTGTAACTGGACTGTATATCACACTGAGAAAGTAACTGGACTATATATCACACTGAGACAGTAACTGGCCTGGATATCACACTGAGACTGTAACTGGATTGTACATCATACTGAGACCGTAACTGGACTGGAGATCATACTGAGACTGTAACTGGACTGTATATCACACTGAGACTGTAACTGGACTGTATGTCACACTGAGAAAGTAACTGGACTATATCACACTGAGACAGTAACTGGCCTGGATATCACACAGAGACTGTAAATGGTCTGTATATCATACTGAGAAAATAACTGGACTGTACATTACACTGAGACTGTAACTGGACTGTATATCACACTGAGACAGTAACTGCACTGTATACCATACAGAGACCGTAACTGGACTGGATATCACACTGAGACCATAACTGGACTGGATATCACACTGAGACTGTAACTGGACTGGATATCGCACTGAGACTGTAACTGGATTGTATATCATACTGAGACCGTAACTGGACTGGATATCATACTGAGACTGTAACTGGACTGTATATCACACTGAGATTGTAACTGGACTGTATGTCACACTGAGAAAGTAACTGGACTATATATCACACTGAGACAGTAACTGGCCTGGATATCACACTGAGACTGTAACTGGATTGTACATCATACTGAGACCGTAACTGGACTGGATATCATACTGAGACTGTAACTGGACTGTATATCACACTGAGACTGTAACTGGACTGTATGTCACACTGAGAAAGTAACTGGACTATATCACACTGAGACAGTAACTGGCCTGGATATCACACAGAGACTGTAAATGGTCTGTATATCATACTGAGAAAATAACTGGACTGTACATTACACTGAGACTGTAACTGGACTGTATATCACACTGAGACAGTAACTGCACTGTATACCATACAGAGACCGTAACTGGACTGGATATCACACTGAGACCATAACTGGACTGGATATCACACTGAGACTGTAACTGGACTGTATTTCACACGGAGACTGTAACTGGACTGGATATCATACTGAGACAGTAACTGGACTGTATATTACACTGAGACCATAACTGGATTGGATATCACACTGAGACAGTAACTGGACTGTATGTCACACTGAGACTGTAACTGGACTGTATTTCACACGGAGACTGTAACTGGACTGGATATCATACTGAGACAGTAACTGGACTGTATATTACACTGAGACCATAACTGGACTGGATATCACACTGAGACAGTAACTGGACTGTATGTCACACTGAGACAGTAACTGCACTGTATACCATACAGAGAAAGTAACTGGACTGGATATCACACGGAGACTGTAACTGAGCTGGATATCATACTGAGACAGTAACTAGACTGTATATTACACTGAGACCGTAACTGGACTGGATAGCACACTGAGACAGTAACTGGACTGTATATCACACCGAGACCGTAACTGGA
This sequence comes from Chiloscyllium plagiosum, assembly GCF_037043375.1. NCBI lineage: Eukaryota > Metazoa > Chordata > Chondrichthyes > Orectolobiformes > Hemiscylliidae > Chiloscyllium > Chiloscyllium plagiosum. The sequence continues at coordinate 23,796,523 of NW_028270156.1, forward strand.
CTGGACATCATACTGAGACTGTAACTGGACTGGACAGCACATTGAGACTGTAACTTGCTGAGACTGAAACTGGACTGTATATCACACGGAGACTGGAACTGGACTGGATATCACACTGAGGCAGTTACTGCACTGTATTTCACACGGAGACTGTAACTGGACTGGATATCACACTGAGACAGTAACTGGACTGGATATCACACTGAGACTGTAACTGGACTGGATATCACACTGAGACCGTAACTGGACCGTATATCATACTGAGACCGTAACTAGATTGGATATCACACTGAGACCGTAACTGGACTGGATATCACACTGAGACCCTAACTAGACTGGACATCACACTGAGACCATAACTGGACTATACATCATACTGAGACCCTAACTAGACTGGACATCACACTGAGACCGTAACTGGATTTGATAGCACACTGAGACTGTAACTGGACTGTATATCATACTGAGACCGCAACTGGACTGTATATCACACTGAGACCATAAATGGACTATATATCACACTGAGACAATATCTGGACTGTATATCACACTGAGACTGTAACTGGACAGCATATCACACTGAGACTGTAACTGGACCGTATATCACACTGAGACCGTAACTGGACTGTATCTCATACGGAGACCATAACTGGACTGGATATCACACTGAGACTGTAACTGGACTGTATTTCACACGTAGACTGTAACTGGATTGGATATCACACTGAGACAGGAACTGGACTGTATGTCACACTGAGACTGTAACTGCACTGTATACCATACAGAGAAAGTAACGACTGGATATCACACTGAGACCATAACTGGACTGGATATCATACTGAGACAGTAACTAGACTGTATATTACACTGAGACCGTAACTGGACTGGATAGCACACTGAGACAGTAACTGGACTGTATATCACACCGAGACCGTAACTGGACTGGACATCATACTGAGACTGTAACTGGACTGGATAGCACATTGAGACTGTAACTGGACTGTATATCACACTGAGACCATAAATAGACTATATATCATACTGAGACTGTAACTGGACTGTATATCACACGGAGACTGTAACTGGACTGGATATCACACTGAGACTGTTACTGGACTGTATTTCACACGGAGACTGTAACTGGACTGGATATCACACTGAGACCGTAACTGGACTGTATATCATACTGAGACCGTAACTGGACTGGATATCACACTGAGACCGTAACTGGACTGGATATCACACTGAGACTGTAACTGGACTGTATATCACACGGAGACCATAAATGGACTATATATCAGAAACACAGAAACACAGAACAATACAGCACAGAACAGGCCCTTCGGCCCACGATGTTGTGCCGAACTTCTAACCTAGATTAAGTACCCATCCATGTACCTATCCAAATGCCGCTTAAAGGTCGCCAATGATTCCGACTCCACCACTCCCACGGGCAGCGCATTCCATGCCCCCACCACTCTCTGGGTAAAGAACCCACCCCTGACATCTCCCCTATACCTTCCACCCTTCACCTTAAATTTATGTCCCCTTGTAACACTCTGTTGTACCTGGGGAAAAAGTTTCTGACTGTCTACTCTATCTATTCCTCTGATCATCTTATAAACCTCTATCAAGTCACCCCTCATCCTTCGCCGTTCCAATGAGAAAAGACCGAGAACTCTCAACCTATCCTCGTACGACTTCCTCTCCATTCCAGGCAACATCCTGGTAAATCTTCTCTGCACCCTCTCCAAAGCTTCCACATCTTTCCTATAGTGAGGCGACCAGAACTGCACACAGTACTTCAACTGTGGCCTAACCAAAGTCCTGTACAGCTGCAACATCACTTCACGACTCTTGAATTCAATCCCTCTGCTAATGAACGATAATACTCCATAGGCCTTCTTACAAACTCTATCCACCTGAGTGGCAACCTTCAAAGATCTATGTACATAGACCCCAAGATCCCTCTGTTCCTCCACCTGACTAAGAACCCTACCATTAACCCTGTATTCCGCATTCTTATTTGTTCTTCCAAAATGGACAACCTCACACTTGGCAGGGTTGAACTCCATCTGCCACTCCTCAGCACAGCTCTGCATCATATCTAAGTCCCTCTGCAGCCGACAACAGCCCTCCTCACTGTCCACAACTCCACCTATCTTCGTATCATCTGCAAATTTACTGACCCACCCTTCGACTCCCTCATCTAAGTCATTAATAAAAATTACAAACAGCAGAGGACCCAGAACTGATCCCTGCGGAACTCCACTTGTAACTGGGCTCCAGGCTGAGTATTTACCATCTACCACCACTCTCTGCCTTCGACCGGTTAGCCAGTTTTCTATCCAATTGGCCAAATTTCCCTCTATCCCATGCCTCCTGACTTTCCGCATAAGCCTACCATGGGGAACCTTATCAAATGCCTTACTAAAATCCATGTACACTACATCCACTGCTCTTCCCTCAGCCACATGCTTGGTCACCTCCTCGAAGAATTCAATAAGACTTGTAAGGCAAGACCTACCCTTCACAAATCCGTGCTGGCTGTCCCTAATCAAGCAGTGTCTTTCCAGATACTCATAAATCCTATCCCTCAGTACCCTTTCCATTACTTTGCCTACCACAGAAGTAAGACTAACAGGCCTGTAATTCCCGGGGTTATCCCTATTCCCTTTTTTGAACAGGGGCACAACATTCGCTACTCTCCAGTCCCCTGGTACCACCCCCTTTGCCAGTGAAGACGAGAAGATCATTGCCAACGGTACTGCAATTTCCTCTCTAGCTTCCCACATAATCCTAGGATATATCCCGTCAGGCCCGGGGGACTTGTCTATCCTCAAGTTGTTCAAAATGTCCAACACATCTTCCTTTCTAACAGGTATCTCTTCTAGCTTACCAGTCCATTTCACACTCTCCTCTTCTACAATACGGTCCCTCTCGTTCGTAAATACTGAAGAGAAGTACTTGTTCAAGACCTCTCCTATCTCTTCCGACTCAATACACAGTCTCCCACTACTGTCCTTGATCGGACCTACCCTCGTTCTCGTCATTCTCTGGTTTCTCACATACGCATAAAATGCCTTGGGGTTATCCTTGATCCTATCCGCCAACGATTTTTCATGCCCTCTCTTAGCTCTCCTAATCCCTTTCTTCAGGTCCCTTCTGGCTATCCTGTATCCCTCCACTGCTCTGTCTGAATCCTGTTTCCTCAACCTTATGTAAGCCTCCTTCTTCCTCTTTACCAGACATTCAACCTCTCTCGTCAACCAAGGCTCCTTCACACGACCATTTCTTTTCTGCCTGATAGGTACATACATATCATGGACACGTCGTATCTGCTCTTTGAAAAAGTTCCACATTTCCACCACATCCTTCCCTGACAGCCTATGCTCCCAACGTATGCTCCTCAAATCCTGCCTTACAGCATCGTAATTTCCCTTCCCCCAATTATAAAATCTACCTTGTTGTGCGCACCTATCTCTCTCCATAACCAAGGTGAAAGTCACAGAATTGTGGTCACCATCACCAAAATGTTCACCCACTAACAAGCCCACCACTTGTCCCGGTTCATTACCGAGTACCAAATCCAATATGGCCTCCCCTCTGGTTGGACAATCTACATATTGCGTTAGAAAAGCTTCCTGGACACACTGCACAAACACCGCCCCATCCAATCTACTTGATCTAAAGAGCTTCCAATCAATATTTGGGAAGTTGAAGTCGCCCATGACTACGACCCTGTGGCTTCTGCACCTTTCCAAAATCTGTTTCCCAATCTGTTTCTCCACATCTCTGCTGCTATTGGGGGGCCTATAGTAAACACCCAACAAGGTGACTGCACCTTTCCTATTTCTGACTTCAGCCCATACTACCTCCAGAGGCAGATCCCCCTCAAACTTCCTTTCTGCAGCTGTTATACCATTTCTAATTAGCAATGCCACCCCCCCTCCTTTTTTCCCACCCTCCCTAATCTTACTGAAACACCTGTAACCAGGAACCTCCAACAGCCATTCCTGTCCCACATCTATCCACGTTTCTGTGATGGCCACAACATCGTAGTCCCAGGTACCGATCCACGCCTTAAGTTCACCCACCTTATTTCTGATACTCCTTGCGTTGATGTATACGCACTTGAGCCCATCTCTGTGTCCGCTAGTAGTCCCTGTCAGTGCTACCTTCTCCACAGCCCCCCTACAGTCTTGGGCATCCTGACAAACAGCTAACCTACTTGCTGGACTACAAGTCCGGATCCCATCCCCCTGCCAAATTAGTTTAAACCCCCCCGAAGAGTGCTAGCAAACCTACCCCCCAGGATATTGGTGCCCTTCTGGTTCAGGTGCAACCCGTCCTGTTTGTACAGGTCCCACCTTCCCCAGAATGCAGTCCAATTGTCCAAATATCTGAAGCCCTCCCTCCTACACCAGCCTTGCAGCCACGTGTTCAACTGCACTCTCTCCCTATATCACATTGAGACAGTAACTGGACTGTATATCACACTGTGACTGTAACTGGACTGGATATCACACTGAGACCGTAACTGGACTGTACATCATACTGAGACCATAACTGGACTGTATATCATACTGAGACCGTAACTGGACTGTATATCATACTGAGACCGTAACTGGACTGGATATCACACTGAGACCGTAACTGGACTGGATATCACACTGAGACTGTAACTGGACTGTATATCACACGGAGACCATAAATGGACTATATATCACATTGAGACAGTAACTGGACTGTATATCACACTGAGACTGTAACTGGATTGCATATCACACTGTGACTGTAACTGGACTGGATATCACACTGAGACCGTAACCGGACTGGATATCACACTGACACTGTAACTGGACTGGATATCACACTGTGACTGTAACTGGACTTGATATCACACTGAGACCGTAACTGGACTGGATAGCACACTGAGACAGTAACTGGACTGTATATCACACTGAGACTGTAACTGGACTGGATATCACACTGAGACCGTAACTGGACTGTATACCATACTGAGACCTTAACTGGACTGCATATCACACTGTGACTGTAACTGGACTGGATATCACACTGAGACCGTAACCGGACTGGATATCACACTGAGACAGTAACTGGTCTTTATATCATACTGAGACCATAACTGGACTGGATATCATATTGAGACTGTAACTGGACTGTATATCATACTGAGACCGTAACTGGACTGGATATCATATTGAGACTGTAACTGGACTTATATCATACTGAGACCTTAACTGGACTGCATATCACACTGTGACTGTAACTGGACTGGATATCACACTGAGACAGTAACTGAGCTGTATATCACACTGAGACAGTAACAGAACTGGATATCACACTGAGACCGTAACTGGACTGGATATCACACTGAGACAGTATCTGGGCTGTATATCACGCTGTGACTCTAACTGGACTGGATATCACATTGAGACGGTAACTGGACTGTACATCACGCTGAGACCATAACTGGACTGTATTTCACATGGAGACTGTAACTGGACTGGATATCATACTGAGACAGTAACTAGACTGTATATTACACTGAGGCCATAACTGGACTGGATAGCACACTGAGACAGTAACTGGACTGTATGTCACACTGAGACCGTAACTAGACTGTATATCACACTGAGACTGTAACTGGACTGGATATCACACTGAGACCGTAACTGGACTGGATATCACACTGAGACTGTAACTGGATTGTATATCATACTGAGACCGTAACTGGACTGCATATCATACTGAGACTGTAACTGGACAGTATATCACACTGAGACTGTAACTGGACTGTATGTCACACTGAGAAAGTAACTGGACTATATATCACACTGAGACAGTAACTGGCCTGGATATCACACAGAGACTGTAAATGGTCTGTATATCATACTGAGAAAATAACTGGACTGTATATTACACTGAGCCTGTAACTGGACTGTATATCACACTGAGACAGTAACTGCACTGTATACCATACAGAGAAAGTAACTGGACTGGATATCACACTGAGACTGTAACTGGACTGTATTTCACACGGAGACTGTAACTGAGCTGGATATCATATTGAGACAGTAACTAGACTGTATATTACACTGAGACCGTAACTGGACTGGATAGCACACTGAGACAGTAACTGGACTGTATATCACACCGAGACCGTAACTGGACTGGACATCATACTGAGACTGTAACTGGACTGGATAGCACATTGAGACTGTAACTTGCTGAGACTGAAACTGGACTGTATATCACACGGAGACTGGAACTGGACTGGATATCACACTGAGGCTGTTACTGCACTGTATTTCACACGGAGACTGTAACTGGACTGGATATCACACTGAGACAGTAACGGGACTGGATATCACACTGAGACTGTAACTGGACTGGATATCACACTGAGACCGTAACTGGACCGTATATTATACTGAGACCGTAACTAGACTGGATATCACACTGAGACCGTAACTGGACTGGATATCACACTGAGACCGTAACTAGACTGGACATCACACTGAGACCGTAACTGGATTTGATAGCACACTGAGACTGTAACTGGACTATATATCATACTGAGACCGCAACTGGACTGTATATCACACTGAGACCATAAATGGACTATATATCACACTGAGACAGTATCTGGACTGTATATCACACTGAGACTGTAACTGGACTGCATATCACACTGAGACCGTAACTGGACTGGATATCACACTGAGACCGTAACTGGACTGTATCTCATAGTGAGACCATAACTGGACTGGATATCACACGGAGACTGTAACTGGACTGGATATCATACTGAGACAGTAACTGGACTGTATATTGCACTGAGACCATAACTGGATTGGATATCACACTGAGACAGTAACTGGACTGTATGTCACACTGAGACTGTAACTGCACTGTATACCATACAGAGAAAGTAACGACTGGATATCACACTGAGACCATAACTGGACTGGATATCATACTGAGACAGTAACTAGACTGTATATTCCACTGAGACCGTAACTGGACTGGATAGCACACTGAGACAGTAACTGGACTGTATATCACACCGAGACTGTAACTGGACTGGACATCATACAGAGACTGTAACTGGACTGGATAGCACATTGAGACTGTAACTGGACTGTATATCACACTGAGACCATAAATGGACTATATATCATACTGAGACTGTAACTGGACTGTATATCACACGGAGACTGTAACTGGACTGGATATCACACTGAGACTGTAACTGGACTGTATATCACACGGAGACCATAAATGGACTATAGATCACATTGAGACAGTAACTGGACTGTATATCACACTGAGACTGTAACTGGACTGCATATCACACTGTGACTGTAACTGGACTGGATATCACACTGAGACCGTAACTGGACTGGATATCACACTGAGACTGTAACTGGACTGGATATCACACTGAGACTGTAACTGGACTGTATATCACACGGAGACCATAAATGGACTATAGATCACATTGAGAGAGTAACTGGACTGTATATCACACTGAGACTGTAACTGGACTGCATATCACACTGTGACTGTAACTGGACTGGATATCACACTGAGACCGTAACTGGACTGGATATCACACTGAGACTGTAACTGGACTGTATATCACACGGAGACCATAAATGGACTATATATCACATTGAGACAGTAACTGGACTGTATATCACACTGAGACTGTAACTGGACTGCATATCACACTGTGACTGTAACTGGACTGGATATCATACTGAGACGGTGACTGGACTGGATATCACACTGAGACAGTAACTGGGCTGTATATCACACTGAGACCTTAACTGTACTGCATATCACACTGTGACTGTAACTGGACTGGATATCACACTGAGACCGTAACCAGACTGGATATCACACTGAGACTGTAACTGGACTGTATATCACACTGAGACTGTAACTGGACTGGATATCACACTGAGACCGTAACTGGACTGTATATCATACTGAGACCTTAACTGGACTGCATATCACACTGTGACTGTAACTGGACTGGATATCACACTGAGACCGTAACCGGACTGGATATCACACTGAGACAGTAACTGGACTTTATATCATACTGAGACCATAACTGGACTGGATATCATATTGAGACTGTAACTGGACTGTATATCATACTGAGACCGTAACTGGACTGGATATCATATTGAGACTGTAACTGGACTTATATCATACTGAGACCTTAACTGGACTGCATATCACACTGTGACTGTAACTGGACTGGATATCACACTGAGACCGTAACTGGACTGGATATCACACTGAGACAGTAACTGAGCTGGATATCACACTGAGACAGTAACTGGACTGGATATCACACTGAGACTGTAACTGGACTGGATATCACACTGAGACTGTAACTGGACTGTATATCACACGGAGACCATAAATGGACTATAGATCACATTGAGACAGTAACTGGACTGTATATCACACTGAGACTGTAACTGGACTGCATATCACACTGTGACTGTAACTGGACTGGATATCACACTGAGACCGTAACTGGACTGGATATCACACTCAGACTGTAACTGGACTGTATTTCACACGGAGACTGTAACTGGACTGGATATCATACTGAGACAGTAACTAGACTGTATATTACACTGAGACCGTAACTGGACTGGATAGCACACTGAGACAGTAACTGGACTGTATATCACACCGAGACCGTAACTGGACTGGATAGCACATTGAGACTGTAACTGGACTGGATAGCACATTGAGACTGTAACTTACTGAGACTGAAACTGGACTTATATCACACGGAGACTGTAACTGGACTGGATATCACACTGAGACAGTAACTGGACTGGATATCACACTGAGACTGTAACTGGACTGGATATCACACTGAGACCGTAACTGGATCGTATATCATACTGAGACCGTAACTAGACTGGATATCACACTGAGACCGTAACTGGACTGGATATCACACTGAGACCGTAACTAGACTGGACATCACACTGAGACCATAACTGAACTGTACATCATACTGAGACCGTAACTAGACTGGACGTCACACTGAGACCGTAACTGGATTTGAGAGCACACTGAGACTGTAACTGGACTGTATATCATACTGAGACCGCAACTGGACTGTATATCACACTGAGACCATAAATGGACTATATATCACACTGAGACAGTATCTGGACTGTATATCACACTGAGACTGTAACTGGACTGCATATCACACTGTGACTGTAATTGGACTGGATATCACACTGAGACCGTAACTGGACTGTATCTCATACTGAGACCATAACTGGACTGCATATCACACTGTGACTGTAACTGGACTGGATATCACACTGAGACGGTAACTGGACTGGATATCACACTGAGACAGTAACTGGGCTGTATATCACACTGAGACAGTAACAGGACTGGATATCACACTGAGACTGTAACTGGACTGGATATCACACTGTGACTATAACTGGACTTGATATCACACTGAGACCGTAACTGGACTGGATAGCACACTGAGACAGTAACTGGACTGTATATCACACTGAGACCGTAACTGGACTGTATATCATACTGAGACCTTAACTGGACTGGATATCACACTGTGACTGTAACTGGACTGGATATCACACTGAGACCGTAACTGGACTGGATATCACACTGAGACAGTAACTGGACTTTATATCATACTGAGACCATAACTGGGCTGGATATCATATTTAGACTGTAATTGGACTGTATATCACACTGAGACCGTAACTGGACTGGATATCACACTGAGACAGTAACTGGGCTGTATATCACACTGTGACTGAAACTAGACTGGATATCATACTGAGACCTTAACTGGACTGCATATCACACTGTGACTGTAACTGGACTGGATATCACACTGAGGCCGTAACTGGACTGGATATCACACTGAGACCGTAACTGGACTGGATATCACACTGAGACAGTAACTGGACTTTATATCATACTGAGACCATAACTGGGCTGGATATCATATTTAGACTGTAACTGGACTGTATATCACACTGAGACCGTAACTGGACTGGATATCACACTGAGACAGTAACTGGGCTGTATATCACACTGTGACTGAAACTAGACTGGATATCATACTGAGACCTTAACTGGACTGCATATCACACTGTGACTGTAACTGGACTGGATATCACACTGAGGCCGTAACTGGACTGGATATCACACTGAGACAGTAACTGGGCTGTATATCACACTGAGACAGTAACAGAACTGGATATCACACTGAGACTGTAACTGGACTGGATAGCACACTGTGACCGTAACTGGACTGGATATCACACTGAGACTGTAACTGAATTGTATATCACACTGAGAAAGTAACTGGATTGTACATCACGCTGAGACTGTAACTGGACTGTATATCACATTGAGACAGTAACTGGGCTGTACATCACGCTGAGTATGTAACTGGACTGTATTTCACATGGCTGAAAATGTGTTGCTGGAAAAGCGCAGCAGGTCAGGCAGCATCCAGGGAACAGGAGAATCGACGTTTCGGGCATAAGCCCTTCTTCAGGAATCCTGAAGAAGGGCTTATGCACGAAACGTCGATTCTCCTGTTCCCTGGATGCTGCCTGACCTGCTGCGCTTTTCCAGCAACACATTTTCAGCTCTGATCTCCAGCATCTGCAGACCTCACTTTCTCCTGTATTTCACATGGAGACTGTAACTGGACTGGATATCATACTGAGACAGTAACTAGACTGTATATTACACTGAGACCATAACTGGACTGGATATCATACTGAGACAGGAACTGGACTGGATAGCACACTGAGACAGTAACTGGACTGTATATCACACAGAGACCGTAACTAGACTGTATATCATGATGTGTGTGGAGGTGCAGGTGAATTTGTGGCGGATATGGAAGTGTCCCTTGGGGCCTTGGGGACTGGATATCATACTGAGACTGTAACTGTACTGGATATCACACTGAGACCGTAACTGGACTGGATATCATACTGAGACTGTAACTGGACTGTATACCAAACTGAGACTGTAACTGGACTGTATGTCACACTGAGAAAGTAACTGGACTATATATCACACTGAGACAGTAACTGGCCTGGATATCACACAGAGACTGTAACTGGACTGTATATCATACTGAGAAAATAACTGGACTGTACATTACACTGAGACTGTAACTGGACTGTATATCACACTGAGACAGTAACTGCACTGTATACCATACAGAGAAAGTAACTGGACTGGATATCACACTGAGACCATAACTGGACTGGATATCACACTGAGACTGTAACTGGACTGTATTTCACACGGAGACTGTAACTGGACTGGATATCATACTGAGACAGTAACTGGACTGGATATTACACTGAGAAAGTAACTGGGCTGGATAGCACACTGAGACCGTAACTGGACTGGATATCACACTGAGACTGTAACTGGACTGTATTTCACACGGAGACTGTAACTGGACTGGATATCACACTGAGACTGTAACTGGACTGTATATTACACTGAGACTGTAACTGGATTTGATAGCACACTGAGAAAGTAACTGGACTGTATATCACACCGAGACCGTAACTGGACTGGACATCATACTGAGACTGTAACTGGACTGGATAGCACATTGAGACTGTAACTGGACTGTATATCACACTGAGACCATAAATGGAATATATATCATACTGAGACTGTAACTGGACTGTTTATAACACGGAGACTGTAACTGGACTGTCTATCGCACTGAGACTGTAACTGGACTGTATTTCACACGGAGACTGTAACTGGACTGGATATCACACTGAGACTGTAACTGCTGAAAATGTGTTGCTGGAAAAGCGCAGCAGGTCAGGCAGCATCCAAGGAACAGGAGAATCGACGTTTCGGGCATAAGCCCTTCTTCAGGAATGATGAAAGTGTGTCCAGCAGGCTAAGATAAAAGGTAGGGAGGAGGGACTTGGGGAGGGGCTTTGGAAATGCGATAGGTGGAGGCAGGTCAAGGTGAGGGTGATTGGCCGGAGTGGGGTGGGGGCGGAGAGGTCAGGAAGATAATTGCAGGTTAGGAAGGCGGTGCTGAGTTTGAGGGATTTGACTGAGACAAGGTGGGGGGAGGGGAAATGAGGAAACTGGAGAAATCTGAGTTCATCCCTTGTGGTTGGAGGGTTCCCAGGCAGAAGATGAGGTGCTCTTCCTCCAACTGTCGTGTTGCCATGGTCTGGCGATGGAGGAGTCCAAGGACCTGCATGTCCTTGGTGGAGTGGGAGGGGGAGTTAAAGTGTTGGGCTACGGGGTGGTTGGGTTGGTTGGTCCGGGTGTCCCAGAGGTGTTCTCTGAAACGTTCCGCAAGTAGGCGGCCTGTCTCCCCAATATAGAGGAGGCCACATCGGGTGCAGCGGATGCAATAGATGATGTGTGTGGAGGTGCAGGTGAATTTGTGGTGGATACGGAAGTGTCCCTTAAGGCCTTGGAGGGAAGTAAGGGGGGAGGTGTGGGCACAGGTTTTGCATTTCTTGCGGTTGCAAGGGGAGGTGCCGGGAGTGGAGGTTGGGTTGGTGGGGGGTGTGGACCTGACGAGGGAGTCACGGAGGGAGTGGTCTTTTCGAAACACTGATAGGGGAGGGGAGGGAAATATATCCCTGGTGGTGGGGTCCGTTTGGAAATGACGGCGGATGATATGTTGTACATGGAGGTTGGTGGGGTGGTAGGTGAGGACCAGTGGGGTTCTGTCCTGGTGGCGGTTGGAGGGGCGGGGCTCAAGGGCAGAGGAGCGGGAAGTGGAAGAGATGCGGTGGAGGGCATCGTCGACTACGTCTGGCGGGAAATTGCGGTCCTTGAAGAAGGAGGCCATCTGGGTTGTACGGTTTTGGAACTGGTCCTCTTGGGAGTAGATGCGGCGGAGACGAAGGAATTGGGAATATGGGATGGCGTTTTTTCAGGGGGCAGGGTGGGAGGGACGAAGGAATTGGGAATATGGGATGACGTTTTTACAGGAGGCAGGGTGGGAGGGACGAAGGAATTGGGAATATGGGATGGCATTTTTACAGGGGGCAGGGTGGGAGCGACGAAGTAATTGGGACTGTAACTGGACCGGATATCACACTGAGACCGTAACTGGGATGTATATCATACTGAGACCGTAACTGGACTGGATATCATACTGAGACCGTAACTGGACTGGATATCACACTGAGACCGTAACTGGACTGGATATCACACTGAGACTGTAACTGGACTGTATATCATACTGAGACCATAACTGGACTGTATATCACACTGAGACCATAAATGGACTATATATCACACTGAGACTGTAACTGGACTGGATATCACACTGAGACCGTAACTGGACTGGCTATCACACTGAGACAGTAACTGGGCTGTATATCACACTGAGACAGTAACAGGACTGGATATCACACTGAGACAGTAACTGGGCTGTATATCACATTGAGACCGTAACTGGACTGGATAGCACACTGAGACAGTAACTGGACTGTATATCACACTGAGACAAGAACTGGTCAATGCATCACATCAACAATGACTGAGCCATATATCACACAGACTGTAACTAATGTAAATCAAACTGAGGCAATAATTAGACTGAACTCGCATAGAATAAAACAGTAGTTGAGCTGTTTCACCACAAATACTAATAGAATAATACAGGGATACACATAGTACATACAGACTGTTGGCCTCACTATCTCACTCAATAGAATAATATCTGATCTTTAAAACCCTGCACTACTGCAGTCTAGTTAACATGCATCATTAAGATGAGGACTGCACATCACATACTTGGGAGAACTAATCAACACCCTAACAGGATGTTTAAAGTACACATAAACTGTAAATGGGACTGTATGTAATAAGCCTGCAGTATAACCAAGGTTATTCTTAATACAATGGCATAGTATGTGACAATATGTGCACAAAGATAGAAATCAGAATGTAGATCTCACAAGCAGCAAAGAAACTACACATTATGCAGCATAACAATGGACAGTCTCTAATAAATCCTAGTCAGTAACAGACATATAACCATTCAAAGTGATAGTAATGTACTTATTCATAATGAATCAGGATGGAAATGGGAATGGAAATTACAGCGATTGTTCAAGTACCTGGGTAAGTACTCACATACAAGGTTGAGAATGACAACAAAATGTCACAGATTGGATCAGTAACTGGGATCACATACAGCACTGAGACAGTAACTGAAACATAACATCATAGACTGGGACAATAATCTCAACTCAAAGTCTTGCAAAAATAAAGTAATAATAACAACATGTATTATACAGCTTGTGTAACATGATTACATCCAAGGAATGTTATAAAGCAAAATGTAACTTTGAGCCATGTAAGTTGATAATGGGGTGGATGGCAAAAGCTTCTCACGTTACATTTTAGTGGAGCAAAGGAGCTCTGGGAATTCCAGAGTTTAGGACATAGGCACTAATGACACAGCAACTGCAATCTGGGATGCTGAAAATATCAGTATTAAATGGTAACAGATATCTTGCAGGAATTATGGGCTTGGAAGAGATTACAGAGATGGGATGCACTGAAATTATGGAGGGATTTGAAAATGAAGAAAATTAAAATCAAGGCATTGCTTGACTGGGAATAAATACAGACCAGCACACACAGTGGTGGGTTATTGGGACTTGGTCTCAGTAAGCAGAAAGGCAGCAGAGCTTTCAATAATGTGAGGTTTATGAACTTAGAATGTAGACAGTCGGCTAGCAATGTGATGGAATAATGTGGTTTAGTCAAAAATTATCCAATGTTAGCAAGAAGAAAGTGACTGATCTATATTTAAGAATTGACTCAACAATCATTTTAATTCAATCCAGACAGCTGACCATTTACAAAACCATGTTGAAATCGTATGGGATCTTCGAGATGCAATTGACTTTAGCAGTCAGGAATGAATTGTTCCTGTTGCAGTGCAAGAGTCTCCAATGTGGGTTTGAGAGCCCAGTCACTGCATATTACTCGAAAAACCCAGTGGATCACAGTCTCGAAGCTGTAGATGTCCAAGCTACAGATGATATTATGACTCCTTGCTATAAAGAATACTTACTGCTGGATATTAAAGTGAAATTAAATTAGAACAACTCAACAATTCGTTGCAACTCTGCAAATCAGGACTAAAAATAATTTAGTATTATAAAAGTACATTTTTTTTTACCAGACATTGCTGGATGACCAATACACACGCGGTACGACTGAGAGACAAGTGCTAACCCTGCGCATGAAGTAGGGGACAGCGGCTACCCAATAGGAGGGGTCCTGTGGCGCACTGGCAGTGTATCTACCTCTGACCCAAGCAGCTCCCAGTTCAAATCCTACCTGTTCCGGAATTGTATAAGAGTTTAGAAAATTCGGTGGGGGCTGAGGGATTGGAGGACTTTGAAGCTGGTCTTGCGGTAATGTGTGCAAATAATTGCTTTCTTTGCGTTTGCAATTCTGGCTGAATCGTCTATACAAAGGATGTTCCCAATAAAATGAAAGCCCATTAAAACAGACCTATATTTGTAATGTACATACAGCAGTTTTAAATGCAGGTTAACCAGGGCTTCGGGGATGTCTGATGACACTCGCTCCTAGCTCAATTGTCTTGTGAGAAATGATTTCAACTGAATTTTTTTAAAAAAGCGTTGGCTAACCGAGACTCTGGTGTAAATATTCCCCAGATTTCTCACCAGTTCCTGTGTATGTCGGTATGTTATGGAAACAATTTAAAACTGTCTGGCTTTTAATGGGGGTGCATTGATTTTGCCACGGTCTCCGCGCTGCTCCACTATAGCTGCTTCACGGTCTGTTTGCTGCTGCTGTATTTTCGCTCACTATTTGAAGTTTTAAATGGTGAGAGAAGGGCTTAAAACGCCCTCTAGTGAGCAAAGCTATTCTGAGTCTCGTCCAACACATGCTGGGGGCGAGGTCAGATATGGAAAGCAGACATTGTTTATATAGATCTTTGAAACTCTGGCATAATAAAATGATGCTTATGGAGGGTTGAAGCGGGAGTGTTAGTTTTCTTCCTTCACAAAGTCCTGATATACTTCATCTCCTGCTTCTCCTCCCTCTGTGACACTGATTTGGCCAGCTTCCTCTATCTCTGTTATCACTCTTTCTCTCCCTCTCTCTCACACAGCGAATCGATATTCCGCCACTGATAGTCCAACTTTTCCACTTCCTTCCTCCGTGTGCCGGTTGACCGGGTGCAGCCAGTCGGTAATTCACTCCGTATCCCCGTGGAGTCGCTTCGGGATTCCTATAATCCGGTGTAGTTGATCCGGATCGCGGTAATCCGGTGCATTCACTCCATATCAAACAGCATTCAGTTTGTGATCCCGGATAAACTAGTGCAGACAATCGAGATCGCGGTAATCCGGAACAGTTAGTCCGAATCCCGGTAATTCAAGACATTCACCCCGGATTCTGGTTAACCAGGCAGACTCAGTCGGTTAACCGGCTGCACCCCGTCCATGACCCGATTAACCGGGCGCACCAAGTACGTGTCCCTGTTAACCGGGTGCACCAAGTCCGTGTCCTGGTTAACAAGATGTAACTCTGTCCGTGTCCCGGTTAATGTTAAAGATATCTGAAGTCCCGGCTTGGGGAGGGTAAATTACGTTTGGACCTGAACTAATAGGTCGGGGACTGGCTGACTCGCCCCTCCCAGCCCCCGAGCTTCCTCCTCGAGCTCTCACTGCAGCCGCCAGCCCGATGTGTGTGGGTGCTGGTTCTGGGACAGTTTACCTCCCCCCCACCCCCGAGTCCCGAACTCACCCTCCCATAACCCAACCTTCCGCCCGCATCCCAAACCACAGCAAGCCCCATAACTCAGCAGTGCCTCATCCCTATTAGTTTAAGCAACAGGATCTGTCCTCCGCTCTCACTCACACTTGCCAATTGGCAGACCCCTTCTCACCTTCCCGGGGCTCGCACAGACAAAGCATCGTTTCGAGCAAGTGTGTTTCTCCTGGAGCATCCCTCTCGTTGTAAATGTTGGTAGCTCTCTGCCCGTTCGTCTCTCGGTGCCGGGTGACCTGACCAGTATAGGAGACGCAAACAGATTCCATGTGACAGTGATGCTGAGAGGGATGTGTTGGAGCCCGCGCCTTACTGACTGTATGAGAGTGCAGGCATTAACAATGTCGACATCTTCAGTAAACCCCCTCCCACAGACTCACACGCAGTTACAAATACACTCACAGTAACATACACACGGATTGATGCATACAGAAACAAAGATAGACAATGATATGAATATAGACACACTGAGACACACATATAAAAATATACACACTTACAATTTCACACATTGATACATATTCACACGTTAAGATACATATTCACATGCATACATGCACACTCAGACACCCAGATGCATAGACATACACATTACACATGGAGTGATACATATAGTGTCACACGCAAAGGCATACATAAACATGCTCCCACTGATACTGACAGCACAAACCTAGATATATATACACAGCCATATACCACCCTCACCCACCCCAACACTCACATCCACATCACCTTCACAGTCACAGATACTTTCACACACATACACCAGCACCTCATACATAAATGCCTACACTCACAGACTCTCACACACATATCTCTGCACTCCATGTGGAAAACTCGGCAATGTTTATACCCTACAGATGAAAACATTCGTTTACGTAGTGTTGTTTCACCACACTGCACATCTTAAAGCACTTAACTACCAGTGAAGCACTTTTGAAGTGAAGGCACTGTAAGAAATAGACTTAAATATTTGTCACTGTGGTCACGCAGTTCATTCAAATATATGGGAGGACGTTGGATACCAAACATCTTCCAAAATCTTACTTTTTGATTTGGAGAGAGAAAATGATTTGTTCATCTAAAAAAGGGCAAGAAAGGAGAAACAGAATTCAGAAGAATGGATGTTGGGAGAATTGCTAGAGTATGTTCTCAGGATGCCCTTATACATTTTGAATCCAGAGAGTTCTGGTGAAGGTAACAAAGTTCTTGTGAAGTATGAAAGAGTAAGTACGAAGATTGCACCATCTTTTCCTTTGGGATATTGCAAGCATTTGAATTCAAGCACCAGGCACCTGTGTGGAATCCTTAATGTGAATCTGTCGATCTTTTTACAACAAATAAAAGTTTTTCAGACAGTACATGCAGTTTCGATCTGTATTTAATCAGGTAAATTAATTACAATTATCTAAATTCCTACCTGTCCCGACCACTAGCATAAACACAGATATTTTATGCATCTTTTTTGTTAATTGATTGTAACAACGAGACTGGCCAGCTCTCAGCTGTACTTCTAAAATCCTGGTTCCACTAGGCACACAACCCTTTGCAATCAGGAAACATTGCTACCACTGACTTTACTACCAGGTATATATTAAACAAAGAAATTTTCTTGCCTCGTACTCCACAGAGGCTAATATTCCGTCACCAAGTCACCCTTTATTCTCACATGGACAGTTCTTGGCAATGAGCCAGCTCCCTCAGAGCCCGCTCTCAGAGTGAACAAGATGTCTGATACTCCTGTTCTTACTATGCCCGAAACATCATCTGTCCTTATCCTCGGATGCTGCCTTACCTGTTGTAAGGTAACTTACAGCGCCACCCTTTAGACTCCTTATCTTTGAGCCAGAAAGAGTCTAAAAGAGAAATGAAGTTAATGATTAGTAAGCAGTTTGAAGAAGGAGCTGAAAACAATGGCAGAAATCCAGGCAGAGCGGTTGGGCTGACAGCCACCTTGATGGCCATGATTTGGAGATGCCAGTGTTGGACTGGGGTGTACAAAGTTAAAAATCACACAACACCAGGTTATAGTCCAACAGGTTTAATTGGAAGCACACTAGCTTTTGGAGCGCCGCTCCTTCATGATGGAAGAGTAGCGCTCCGAAAGCTAGTGTGTTTCCAATTAAACCTGTTGGACTATAACCTGGTGTTGGTGATTTTTAACCTTGATGGCCAATTGTGATGCATGTTCATTGCTGTATCAAGAAGGAGTTCATGTTTCAGGAAGTTGTGGATGTCAACAGTGACCTGCCATAACAGTTTGATCCTCTGACTATAGATCTTGTGTTGAAATCTTACCTCCTTCTAACTGGATTTCTGTCTCTTCCCTGTGCAATTGCATGGTGCTGAGGGAAAGGCAGCTGGTGCTGATATTGCATTAGATTAGCTAAGATGTACTGAATAGAAATAGTCAATTCAGGTCCATGCCAGGATTTTTGCCCCACTGAAATCTCATCCCATCTTTCCTCATTTAAATTTATTATTGTAATGTTATATTTCCTTGACCTTCATTTGCTTGTTTAGCTTCCCCTTAAATGCAACTCCTTCAAACACTCCCTTTTGTAATAATTTATGTCTAATAGAATGATAGAGATGTGCATCATGGAAAAAAACCATGCCAACCAGATATCCTAAATGAATCTCATCCCATTTGCCAGCATTTGGCCCAGATCCCTCTAAACCCTTCCTATTCAGATATCATCCATATGCCTTTTAAATGTTGTAACTGTACCAGCCTCCACCACTTCTTCTGGATCTCATTCTATACCTGCGCCACCCTCTGCATGGGTAAAGTTGCCCTTTAGCTCCCTTTCAAATCTTTCTCCTCTCATCTTAAACCTATGCCCTCTAGTTTTGGACTCCCCCAATCCTGGGGAAAAGAACTTGATTATTCACCCTATCTATGCCCCTTAGGATTTTATAAAATTCTTTCAGGTCAGCCCTCAGACTCCGATGCTCCAAGGAAAATAGCCCAAGCCTATTCAGCCTCTCCCTATAGCTCAAACTCTCCAACCCTGGCAACATTCTTGTAAATCTTTTCTGAACCTTTTCAAGTTTCACAACATCTTTCCAATAGCGGGGAGATCAGAATAAATGTAGTATCACAAGAGTGGCCTGTACAGCTGCATCGTGACCTCCTATATTCCATGCACTGACTAATAAAGGCAAGAGTATCAAACACCTTCTACACTACTCTGTCCACTTGTGACTTCACTTTCAAGGAACTATGAACCTGCACTCCAAGGTCTCTTTGTTTGGCATCACTCTCCAGGACCTTACCATTAAGTGTATAAGTCCTGCACTGATTTGCCTTTCCAAAATATAACATTTCACATTTATCTATATTAAACTCCATCTGCCATTGCTCTTCCCACCTGACCGAGGTCCCGTTGTACTCTGAGGTAACCTTCTTCACTGTCCACTGCACCACTACCAGCAAACGTACTAGTCATACCTCCTATATTCATATCCAAATCATTGCTTTAAAGGACAAAAAGCAATGGACCCAGCACTGATCCTTCCAGCACCCCAAAGGTCACAGGCCTCCAGTCCAAAAACTACCCTCCACCCACCGCCCTCTGTCTCTGTATTCATATTATTCTTTCCATAGTGAAGTTTCTTCTGAATTCCCTATTACATGTCTCAGAGACAGTCATAAATACATTTTGTAAAGAAATCTAATCTGGCTTTAAAATGGATTCAAGGAATCAAAATGGCTGCCAGAAATTGATTATCCAGGTGGATTCAGTTGGTATTGGGAACAGGCTACACTTATTTCAGAAAAGAAATTTCAAATGAGCTTTGTTAAATTCAATGAACATTTGCAATGGTAAATAGAAACTCCTTAACATTGGTATCACCTGTAGGTATGGTCAGCTCTTCCAATCTCACCAAAGACCTTGCATATGAAAGCAATCCAAGCTAATAGTTGAGATGGTTGAAAAGATAATTCCTTCAGCTGTGTCCCAGACCTACGCTAATCAAAAATTGAACATGATGTGCTGTTTCTTTGGGTTCCAGAGAAGTGTCATTTTGGACTGGAAATGTGAGTGATGTTTCTCTCTCTAGACGTGCTGTCAGACAGGCTGAATTTCTGAAGCATTTATTGTTTTAGTTTTAGATCTCCAGCATTTGCGGTATTCAGCATCTGTTCTCCTAATTTGAAAGCATGATTCAACAGTGTTTGGGATGGCAGTCATTTTACATTTTGAGCTGCGAGCAACCGTTTTGCGTCAACATCACGAGAGAAACATCTTGAAGCAGATACGGTTTCTCGGCAGGCTTGCTGTATGGAACAGGCTACCTAGCACCACCATCTGCAGTGCCAGAAGCATTCAGGAAAAAACCCTTCACTCACTCTGAGGACGCCTGTGGGACCAAACCCTGCAAATAGATGCAGAGATGGATGATGTTGTGTGCAGCACAGCGGAATTGGCAGATGAGACAATTGTTGGCGCAGTGAAATCTTCACCTGAGAAGCCCGAGGAGGCTGATGACCATGAAAAGTCCGACAAATGCTTGCCCATACACCTGTCTGTTTCCCTCGCCCTTGCTGCAAAGACAGTGGTAGAACTCCAGTAATTTTCACTGCAGCACAAAAACATGTTTGACTGCATTGACAACATGGTGGACTGTTTCAGAAAATCATTCTAGAGCTAGTGCCCAATATTCCTCAATGCAAATCCCTGGCCTTTTGCAAGGTCAGGCCATTGTAAACAGTTTGAATACAGCCCTTTTCTAATACATTAACTGTCTTACTATTGTCAGGAAGAGTCACTGGATCCAAAATATTTACTCTCCACAGATGCTGCCAGAGTCTCAGAGACTTTCCAGCAATTCGCTTTTTGTGACTGTCTTACTGTGCTTAATCTGGCATATGAATCAGTTATTTTTGACATATGTTTGCAGACATATCTCAGAAGGATGTATTCATGTGGGAATTGGGCCTCTTTGGCTTTTACAAAGCTCCACATAACATGAACTTGTGGGTAAATTCTTGGAGATTTGACTTATCAGGACTTTAATGGAAATGACCTCCCTAATCTTCCTAACAAGTTGGACTATCTCACAGTTGACTGTGTTTGATTTCATTTGTCAATAATTTATTTCTTGTATATTGCTGCAGTTCTCCTCAGTACATCCCTCAACTTGTTGTTCCTTGCAAATTCAGATATTTTCATTCCAAATACCAAATGATTAAATTATGGACAGCAGTGACCCCTGCATTGGTCCTTGTGGAACACCATTTCCTACATCAGCCACTCTGAATACTCCCACTCTCTGCCTTCTGCCTTGGAGCCAGCTAGCAATCCATTCCATCATTTGTCCTTTGATTCCATATTCGCTGACCTTTTTCACTGGTCTATTATGTAACAACCTATTATAGCACTTTTAAAAATCAAAATACACATTTTCCACTGCATTACCAATGTCTACTCTTTATGTTTACCACTCAAATAATTCAGTAAAAGGTTATGGAATCAAGGTTTTCCCTTTTGAAATCCAGCCTGACTTTTAATTATGATATTTTTATTTCTGGATGTTCTTCTATTTTTTTTCTTCTACTGACGTTAAGCTGACTGGTCTATAATTCCCTGGGTATGTTCTGTCCGCCTTCTTAAATATAGGAATTACATTAACTATCTACTAGTCTTCTGAAGCTTTACATTTTTAAAAATAAATCATTAAATTTGGCCAGTCGTGGCAATGCTATCACTTTGCTGGATTCATTTAAAATACTTGGCTACAATCCTTTCAGACTAGGTCCTTATCATCTCTCAGTTTGATTAGTTTATTCAACACAGCCTCCTATTTTATTTTAAATCCACTTATTACATTACTCATCTTATCATTCACTCTCATGTCTATCTCTTCTTCCAGTAAATATTGTTGTGAGAAAATTATTTAAAATTTCTGTCATCTCTATCATTACATGTGGAATTATTCTATCTCTTAAAAGTCCAATTCACAGCACAGGCTTTCCATTTTGAATGATGTGCCTGTGATGTGTCTGTAAAGTTTTTATCATGTTGCGTCATGATAATGTATTTTCATAGGTCCCCTTTATTGTCATAATTTTTTGGACTTATCTCCTACTGTCTTCATCTTCTCTCTTTCTGAGGAATTGTTGATGTATATTTTGTTCCACAAATCCGGATGACACAAGTTTCTGTATAATGGTAGATGCTTTATTATTGGACAGCTGGTGAGAGATTCTCAATGTCTCCAAAAGTAGTCATGTGTCTACTTGTGGTGACACTTCTCCACGAATCTCTGCTCTACACACGAAGGCAGTATTTTCTATAGGGATTAAACAAAAGGTTTATCAGTCACATGGTCGACTGTCATTACATAGTTTAAGATGGATAATTATGAATTTACAAAACTCGATGCATGTCGATGTCCTTGATAACGTGTGAATGGATTACAGATTTTATGTTGATGGGAAGAGATTAAGACAGAAGGGTTTTGCCTGCTCTAAATGGGGGATTCACATACCTATGCTAATATGGAGGGGAAGTAAGATAATGGGAGCAGGAGGCAGTTTAGCAGGTTTGTGGCCAAGGCTATCAGTCTTGTCAGGGAAGGACAAATACCTCTGTCTGAGGCTGCAGAGGAATCCTCATGTGTGACTCCACTAGGTTCCTTTTCTGGGATACTACGGAGATGTTCTGTCTATATTGTAAGAGGACAGACTTCCAATTGATACTGCAGTGAGTCTCTTTGGTAGTGGAATATTTAACCCTTGAGTCCCCAATGTGCCTTGAAGCAGAAGTAAAACATGGAACTGATCCCTTGTGGCTTTCTACCTTCCTCAGAATCTTTGGTGTCTAGTTTGTTCTTTCACTTTTCCAGAATATATTTTTCCGATACTTTGTGGAATTTTAAGTGCTTCTCAACATCATTCTACATTGTTGCTTACCAATATTGTTCTCCAACCTGCTTTTCATCATTATTGTGTCCTTTTATTTTATTACCTTAAAGGTTTTAATTCATTATCATCACTTTACATAGACATTTCCCTACCTTTCCTTCCCTGCTCTGATCTGGAAATAATAGTTTCCCTTCAATTATCTGCCAAATTCTCTTTCAACATTCCTTGAAATATTAGCTCCAGTGTGTATTTCCAAGAGATTCTTTGAGTTGGTCTGTCCGTGACAGCCATTTGTGTCAATGTCCAGTATTTTGCACTTGTTCATGGTTTCCAAGGTCATGATAGGTTTCAATGGGCGAAAACCTGGCTATTGGCCCACAATGGGGAAAATCCATTTTTACAAAGAGTTTAGACCTTCCCTTGTGTTAGAGTTCCCTGTTATCCTTTGATATTGATAGACTTATTGTGTTCAATCTTCTTCTTTTCATAATGAATTTCGCATTTATGTCTTTGTTTCAGCAATAGCTGTATTTGAGGAGTCTTATCCCCATGCAGCAATGTTTAAATGTATCATTGTGAGTTAAATGATGAATTTTGTATCTATCTTTACCAGTATGGTTCTCAGTCCCAGCCTTTGGACATCCATTTGGATATTGCTATGAGTGGCTATTTTAAGTCAGGTGACCTTGCTGGCAATTTTAAATGTCCTAGCTCATTTATATCTGTTTTTATTTCAAACCCTTTTTTCAAAAGGCTTTTAAGTTAGTCAAAGAGATTTTGGAAGTGTATATTTAATCATACTCATGAGCTTAAATTTTGTTGCAGCCAACTTGTCCAAACCTTTTGAGAATACTTTGCTTCACTTCATTTCTCTATCAGAATCATTGCTGCTGTTGATCCTCCCACTCTCTGATTTGCAGCATTACTTCAGTTATTGATTTATCAATATTCCTTATTTTCTTCCTCTGCTCCAGCCTTTTTGGGATGTATCACCCACTTTTCTGAAATGACTTTTCCTGAAACCTTGGAGTGACATGGGGGCTCAGTGGTTGGCACTGCTGCCTCCCAGCATCTGGGACTCGGGTTCAATTCCAGCCTCGGGCACATTCTCCCTGTGTTTGAGTGGATTTCCACTAGGTGCTCTGATTTCCTCCCACAGTCCAAAGATGTGCAGGTTAGGTCAATTGGCCATGCTAAATTGCCCATAGAGTCCAGGAATGTGCAGGCTAGGTGGATTAGCCACAGGAAATGCAAGGTCACAGGGATGAGGTGAGTCCAGGTGGGATGCTCTTTTGAGGGTCAGTATGGACTCAATGGGCCAAATGGTCTGCTTCCACACTGTAGGGATTCTACTTTTTTCATTAATATTGGTTTTAGCCTCCCTCATTAAGAAGAATAAAGGAAGAAGGTTGATGGAGTACCCCCCCCCCCTCCAAGTTCCCCTCCAAGTTCTACACCATTGCTAACTGAGACATATTTTGCCTTTTCTTCATTGTCACTGAGCTACAATCCTATCTGAGAGCAACGTGGCGGTCTCATCATAACATAGACACCAATTGTTCAATAATTAAACACACCAACATACTGTCGAAAAGTGTGGCATTGGAAAAGCATAGCAGGTCAGGCAGCATCTGAGGAGCAGGAGAATTGTGTTTCAGGCATTAACCATTCATCAGGAACATTGGGGAGAGGGGGGCGGTGGGGCTGAGAGATAAATGGGGATGGGGTGGAGCTGGGGTCATGGTAGCTGGGAAGGCCAATATGTGCTGCAGACAACTAGGAATATGAAATTACAGCTGAATAAAGACAACCACAGAGGCATCAGAGAGGAGCTGGGTAGGATTGAGTGGGAGAGGAGCCTAGCAGGGAAGACAGTGGAACAGCAATGGCAGGGGTTTCTGGGAGCAATTCCGGAGATATAATCATGGCTGATGAGGGAAGTCAGGGAAAGCATAAAAGTGAAACAGAAAACTTGTAATGTGGCCAAGGGCAGTGGGAATCCAAAGGATTGGGAAGCTTACAAGGACCAATAGATGGCAATAAAAAAAGAAATAAGGAGGGAGAAAATTAAATATAAGAGTAAGCTAACCAGGAATATCAAGGAAGACCGTAAGTGTTTCTTTACATATATAAAGGGTAAAAGAGAGGCAAAAGTGATATTGGGCCTTTGGAAAATGATGCAGAAAACACAGTAGTGGGGAACAAGGAAATGGCTGAGGAACTGAATAATCACTTCACATCAGTCTCCATGGTGGAAGACATGAGTAATATCTCAAAAATTCAGAAGAATGACGGGACAGAGCTGAATATGGTGACCATCACCAAGGAGAAGGTGCTAGAAAAACTGAATGGCCTGAAAGTGGATAAATCACCTGGATCAGATGAACTACACCCCAGAGTTTTAAGGAAGATAGATGAAGAGATAGCAAGGGCATTCGTGGTGATCTTTCAGGAATCGCGAGAATCAGGAGGGTCCCAGAGGTCTGGAAAATTGTTAATGTGACACCCTTGTTCAAAAAGAGAATAAGGCAGAAGACAGAAAGTTACAGGTCGATTAGCTTAACCTCGGTCGTGGGTAAGATCCTGGAATCCATTGTGAAGGATGAGATTTCTGAATACTTGTAAGTGTGAGGTAAAATAGGGCACAGTCAGCATAGTTTCATCAAGGAGAGGTCATGCCTGACAAATCTGCTAGAATTCTTTGAGGAAGTAATGAGCAGATTAGACCAAGGAGGGCCAATGGATGTTATCCACTGGACTTCAAGAAGGCCTTCGACAAGGTGCTGCACAGGAGGCGACTGAGTAAGATAAGGGCCCATGATATCAGAGGCAATATGCTAGATGGATAGAAGCTTGGCTGTCTGGCAGAAAACAGAGCATGGGGATAAAAGGGTCCTTCTCAGGATGGCATCCAATGACAAGTGGTGTTCCACAAGGGTCAGTGTTGGGACCACAATTTTTCACTTTATATATTAACAATCGAGATGAAGGAACTGATGGCATTCTGGTTACGTTTGCAGATGATACAAAGATAGTAAAGGAGGAGGTAACATTGAGGAGGCAAGGAGGCTGTAGAAGGATTTGGACAGGTTAGGAGAGTGGGCAAAGAAGTGGTAGATGGAGTAGAATGTGAGAAAGTGAGAGGTCATGCACTTTAGTCGGACCAATTGAGGCATGGACTATTATCTAAATGGGGAAAAAATTCAGAAGTCTAAATTGCAAAGAGACTTGAGAGTTCCAGTCCAGGACTCTCTCAAGATAAACTTACAGGTTGAGTCAGTAGTTGAGAAGGCAAATGCAATGATGGTATTTATTTTGAGAGAACTAGAATATAAAAGCAGGGGTGTATTTCTGAGGCTCTATATCACTCAGGTCAGACCACATGTGGAGGATTGTATGCAGTTTTATGCCCCATATCTCAGGAAGGATGTACTGGCCTTGGAGTGTGTTCAGAGCAGGTTCACAAGAATGGTACCAGGAATGAAAATCTTTAAATATATGAGGAACATTTGAGGATCTATATTCGGTGGAGTTTAGAAGGATGAGGGGGTGTCTAACAGAAACATACAGAATATTGAATGGCCTAGACAGAGTAGACGTTGGGAAGATGTTTCCACTGGTGGAAGAGACTAGGACCCAAGAGCATAACCTTAGAATAAAGGAAAGACCTTTTAGAACAGAGATAAGGAGAAACTTCTTCAGCCAGAGAGTGGTGAATCTATGGAATCCATTGCCACAGAAGGCTGTGGAGGCCAGGTAACTGAGTATGTTTAAGACTGAGAGAGATAGGTTCGTGAGTATTAAGGGTTACGGGGAGACAGCAGGAGAATAGGGTTGAGAAACTTATCAGCAATGGTTGAATGGTGGAGCAGATTTGATGGGCTGAATGGCCTAATTTCTGCTCCTATGTTTTATGGTCTTATGGAAATATAGGATATAGCATAGCCGTGATGTTTTCTTATTTATAAGTGACAAGCAAGTGTGGATACAGTTATTTGAAAAGCTTAAATAAGTGTATTAACAGCTCAGACCTCAGCTTGCTGTTACAGTCAACTATCTATGCCATCTCCTACGAACATGCTTCTTGCTGGACAACACATTGGTCATGTGATTTACATTCAGCCCTTGACTCATGAACACATCAAGCTTCCAAAGCAGTAACACAGAGAGATAAAATTACATATGCTCAGACTGAAAATATGTAAACCTGAGTGTAGTTGCAAAGTTATTTTTGCAGAAGCAAGATTTGAAGTATTTCCATTTTTAATGAAAAACACATGCAGGTGTTTTTCTTCTGGATCTTGTGATAGTGAAGCTTTCCAAAGATTGAGACTTCACACTTTGGTATTCATGACTTGTCGATAGAACAAAGAATATTTACAGCCCAGGAACAGGCCCTTCGGCCCTCCAAGCCTGAGCCGATCCAAATGTACTGTGTAAACCTGTTGGTAAATTCCTAAGCATCTGTATCCCTCTACTCCCCACCTACTCATGCATTTATCCAGATTCATTTTAAATTAATCTACCGTGCCTGCCTCTACAACCTCTGCTGGCAACGCGTTCGAAACGCCCACCACCCTCTGTGTGAAGTACTTGCCGTGTGTATCCCCCTTAAACTTTTCACCTCTCACCTTGAAAGCGTGACCTCTCATTATTGAATCCTTCACCCTGGGAAAAAGCTGGTCTCTATCCACCCTGCCTAAACCCTTCATGATTTTGTAAACCTCAATCAGTTCTTCCCTCAATCTCCTTTTCTCTAATGAAAATAAACCTAACCTACTCAACCTTTCTTCATAGCTAGCACCTCCCATATCAGGCAACATCCTCGTAAACCTTCTCCACACCCTCCCCAAAGCATTCACATCCTTTTGGTAATGTGGCGACCAGAACTGTAAACAGTATTCTAAATACGGCCAAACCAATGTTAACATGGCTTGCCAACTCTTATACTCAATACCCCGTCCAATGAAGGCAAGCATACTATATGCCTTCTTGACCACTCTATCCACCTGAGCAGCAACCTTCAGACTCCCAGATCTCTCTGCCCAAGGCTCTTCCATTCATTGTATAATTTGCTCTAGAATTAGACTTGCCTAAATGCATCACCTCACATATGTCTGGATTGAAATCCATCTGCCACTTTTCCCCCCAACTCTCCAGTCTATCTGTATCCTTCTGTATTCTCTGACAGTCCCTTATGCTTTCTGCTACTCCACCAATCTTCGTGTCATCTGCAAATTTGCTGATCATACCAACAGTGCCCTCTTCCAGATCATTTATGTTTATCACAAACAGCAGTGGCCCCAGCACTGATCCCTGTGGAACACCACTGGTCACCTTTCTCCACTTCGAGAAACTCCCTTCAACTACTACTCTCTGTCTCCAGTTGCTCAACCAGTTCTTTATCCACCTAGCTAGAACACCCTGCATACCATATAGAGTCATAGAGTCATAGAGTCATAGATATATACAACATGGAAACAGACCCTTCGGTCCAACCCATCCGTGCCGACCAGATATCCCAACCCAATCTAGTCCCACCTGCCAGCACCTGGCCCATATCCCTCCAAACCCTTCCTATTCATATACCCATCTAAATGCCTCTTAAATGTTGCAACTGTACCAGCCTCCACCACTTCCTCTGGCAGCTCATTCCATACACGTACCACCCTCTGTGTGAAAAAGCTGCCCCTTAGGTCTCTTTTATATCTTTCCCCTCTCACCCTAAACCTATGCCCTCTAGTTCTGGACTCCCCGACCCCAGGGAAAAGACTTTGTCTACTTATCCTATCCATGCTCCTCATAATTTTGTAAACCCTATAAAGTCACCCCTCAGCCTCCAACACTCCAGGGAAACAGCCCCAGCTTCTCCTTACAGCTCAAATCCTCCAACCCTGGCAACATCCTTGTAAATCTTTTCTGAACCCTTTCAAGTTTCACAACATCTTTCCAACAGGAAGGAGACCAGAATTGCACACAATATTCCAACAGTGGCCTAACCAATGTCCTGTACAGCTGCAACATGACCTCCCAACTCCTGTACTCAATACTCTGACCAATAAAGGAAAGCATACCAAACGCCTTCTTCACTATCCTATCTACCTGTGACTTCACTTTCAAGAAGCTATGAACCTGCACTCCAAGGTCTCTTTGCTCAGCAACACTCCCTAGGTCCTTACCATTAAGTGTATATGTCCTGCTAATATTTGCTTTCCCAAAATGCAGCACCTCGCATTTATCTGAATTAAACGCCATCTGCCACTTCTCAGCCCATTGGCCCATCTGGTCCGGATCCTGTTGTAATCTAAGGTAACCCTCTTCGGTGTCCATTACACCTCCAATTTTGGTGTCATCTGCAAACTTACTAACTGTACCTCGCATCCAAATCATTTATGTAAATGACAAAAAGTAGAGGACCCAGCACTGATCCTTGTGGCACTCCACTGGTCACAGGCCTCCAGTCTGAAAAGCAACCCATCACCACCACCCTCTGTCTTCTAACTTTGAGCCAGTTCTGTATCCAAATGGCTAGTTCTCCCTGTATTCCTTGAGATCTAACCTTGCTAATCAGTCTCCCATGGGGAACCTTGTCGAACACCTTACTGAAGTCCATATAGATCACATCTACTGCTCTGCCCTCATCAATCCTTTTTGTTACTTCTTCAAAAAACTCAATCAAGTTTGTGAGACATTATTTCCCACGCACAAAGCCATGTTGACTATCCCTAATCAGTCCTTGCCTTTCCAAATACATATACATCCTGTCCCTCAGGATTCCCTCCAACAACTTGCCCACCACCGAGGTCAGTCTCACCGGTCTATAGTTCCCTGGCTTGTCTTTACCGCCCTTCTTAAACAGTGACACCACGTTTGCTAACCTCCAGTCTTCAGGCACTTCACCTGTGACTATCGATGATACAAATACCTCAGCAAGATGCCCAGCAATCACTTCTCTAGCTTCCCACAGAGTTCTAGGGTACACCTGATCAGGTCCTGGGGATTTATCCACCTTTACCATTTTGAAGACATTCAGCACTTCCTCCTCTGTAATCTGGACATTTTGCAAGATGTCACCATCTATTTACCTATAGTCTATATCTTCCATATCCTTTTCCACAGAAAATGCTGATGCAAAATATTCATTTAGTATCTCCCCCATTTTCTGTGGCTCCACACAAAGATCTTTGAGGGGCCCTATTCTCTCCCTAGTTACCTTTTTGTCCTTTATATATTTGTAAAAACTCTTTGGATTCTCCTTAATTCTAGTTGCCAACGCTATCTCATGTCCCCTTTTTGCACTCCTGATTTCCCTCTTAAGTATACTCCTAACGTCCTTTATACTCTTCTAAGGATTCACTCGATCTATCCTGTCTATACATGACATATGCTTCCTTCTTTTTCTTAACCAAACCCTCAATTTCTTTAGTCATCCAGCATTCCCTATACCTACCAGCCTTTCCTTTCACCCTGACAAGAATATACTTTCTCTGGATTCTTATTATCTCATTTCTGAAGGCTTCCCATTTTCCAGCCGTCCCTTTACCTGTGAACATCTGCCTCCAATCAGCTTTCGAAAGTTCTTGCCTAATACCGTCAAAATTGGCCTTTCTTCAATTTAGAACTTCAACATTTAGATCTGGTCTATCCTTTTCCAGCATGATTTAAAATCTAATAGAATTATGGTCGCTGGCCCCAAAGTGCTCCCCCACTGACACCTCAGTCATCTCCCCTGCCTTATTTCCCAAGAGTAGGTCAAGTTTTGCACCTTCTCTAGTAGGTACATCCACATACTGAATCAGAAAATTGTCTTGTATGCACTTAAGAAATTCCTCTCCACCTAAACCTTTAAACACTATGGCAGTCCCAGTCTATGTTTGGAAAGTTAAAATCCCCTGCCATAACTACCCTATGTTTCTTACAAATTGCTGAGATCTCCTTACAAATTTGTTTCTCAATTTTCCTCTGATTATTAGGGTGTCTATAATACAATCCCAATAAGATTATCATCCCTTTCTTATTTCTCAGTTCCATCCAAATAACTTCCCTGGATGTATTTCTGGGAATATCCTCCCTGAACACAGCTGTAATTCTATCCTTTATCAAAAATGCCACTCCCTCTCCTCTCTTGTCTCCCTTTCTATCCTTCCTGTAGCATTTGTATCCTGGAACATTAAGCTGCCAGATCTGCCCATCCCTGAGCCATGTTTCTGTAATTGCTATGATATCCCAGTCCCATGTTCCTAACCATGCCTGAGTTCCCTGTTAGGCCCCTTGCATTGAAATAAATGCAGCTTAATCTATTCGCCCTACCTTGTCCCTGCCTGCCCTGACTGTTTGACTCATTTCTGTTCTCAACTGTACCAGTCTCAGATCAATCTCTTTCCTCACTATCTCCCTGGGTCCCCCCCCCCCCCCCCCCCCCACCTTACTAGTTTAATTCCTCCCAAGCTGTTCTAGCAAAATTTCCCTGCCAGTATATTAGTCCCCTTCCAATTTAGGTGCAATCTGTCCTTCTTGTTCAGGTCCCTTCTACCCCAGAAGAGATTCCAATGATCCAAAAATGTGAATCCTTCTCCCATACACCAGCTCCTCAGCCATGCATTCATCTGCTCTATCCTCCTATTCCTTCCCTCACTAGCTCTTAGCACTGGGAGTAATCCAGCTATTACAACCCCTGAGGACCTCCTTTTTAAATTACTACCTAACTCTCTGTAATCTCCCTTCAGAATCTCAACCTTTTCCCTTCCTATATCGTTGGTTCCAATGTGGACAATGACCTTTTGCTGGCCCCTCTCTCCTGTGAGAACATTCTGCACCCTCTCTGAGACATCCTTGATCCTGGCACCAGGGAAACAACACACCATTCTGCTTTTTCTCTGCTGGCCACAGAAACGTCTGTCTGTACCTCGGACTACAGAATCCCCTAACACAATTGATCTCTTGGAAACCGATGTACCCCTCGTTGCATTAGAGCCAGTCTCAATACCAGAAACTTGGCTGGTTGTGCTACATTCCTCTGAGAATCCATCACCCCCTACATTTTCCAAAACAGCATACCTGTTTGAAATGGGTATATCCACAAAAGACTCCTGCCGTAGGTGCCTACCTCTCTTACCCTTCCTGGAGTTAACCCATCGATGTGATTGTATCTGAGACTTGCCCCCCTTCCTATACCTGCCATCCATCACATACTGTTGCTGTTGCAAATTCCTCATCGCTTCTAACTGTCTCTCCAACCGATCTATTCACATGCAACAGCATTTATGGCAGATATAATCTGCAGTAACCCTTAAACTCTCTTTAAACTCCCACGTCTGACAAGAAGAACATCTCACTGCAAAGGCCATTTTTGCTCCTTCACTATCTACAGACCCAGAAAATAACACTGTCTTATTCCTTTACAAAACACTGCCCCAGGTTAAATTAATAGTTATGGCTTATATTTTAAGTTTAATCAAGACTTCACTTTCTCCATTAGTCTATCATGTGTTAGAGCTTTGTATGTTGTTGTGTGTTGATAATTGTCCTGATGGTATTCCACAACTTCCTTATCCAATACGTTTTTGTCCATGCTTAGTGTACAATTGGAATGTTGAAATTCCTGAGTTGGCTTCTTATTTTTCATCAATGTTGCGATTTCATAGGAATTTGTTTCACTGCACTGTTTTACAGATGACCATGTTCCCTGTATAGGATGTATGACCCTGATATTCTGTCCTAGTAGATCGGATAGTTCTTCATCAACATGTCAGCCATTCAACAATGTCATTCTCCCTTGTTTTTTGAGAGCTTTATCCTGTGTCTCAAGACCTTGGGCAGGTGATGGCTTGACAGAATTATCAATAAGCGTTCCTTGATTTTAATAGGTTAAGCCAAACAAGTTGATTGGAGCTACATTCACAAGACACTTGTTGTTGTTGAGGACAAATCCTTTACGATGAGGAGCCACCATTGGTGAGTGTAAAGTTTGATTGTGATCTTCTGTGGTTTTGCCAAACCCTACAAATATATTTGGTTATGCATATGCATTCAGGAGCTTAGATATTTATTGCATCTGTGATGTGATGACATATTGCAAAGTGTATTTTAAGTCTGCTACATGTTTTGACACATAATAAACCATTGGTAATGATTCATAATCAGCATCCCCCCACAGTCATAGAGTCATAGAAATATACAGCATGGAAACGGACCAACTCATCCATGCCGACCTGATATCCTAAATTAATCTAGTCCCATTTGCTAGCACTTGGCCCATATCCCTCTAAACCTTTCCTATTCATATACTCATCCAGATGCCTTTTAAATGTTGTAATTGTACCAGCCTCCACCATTTTCTCTGACAGCTTATTCCAATTCATGCACCACCCTCAGCATGAAATAAATGCCCCTTAGATCCCATTTAAATCTCTCCGCTCTCACCCTAAACCTACACTCTCTAGTTTTTGACACCCCCTTCCCTGGGAAAAGACCTTGTCTATTTACCCTATCTATTCCTTCATAATTTTATAAATCACTCTAAGGTCACCCCTCAGCCTCTAAAGCTCCATGGAAAATATTCAGCAATCCCCTTGTAAATCTTTTCTAAACCATTTCAAGTTTCACAACATCATTGCCAGAGCAGGGTGACCAGAACTGCATACTGAATTCCAAAAGTGGCTTAACCAATGTCCTGTACGGCCACAGCATGACCTCCCAACTCCTGTACTCAAATGAAGGCAAGCATCCAGATGTCTTCTGCACTATCCCATTGCCTGAGACTCCATTTTCAAGGAACTATGAACCTGCACTCCAAGATCTCTTTGTTCAGTCTCCAGAGCCTTACCATTTAATGTATATATCTTACCCTGATTTGCCTTTCCAAAATGCAGCATTTCACATTTATCTAAAGTAAATCCATCTGTAACTCTTTGGCCCATTGGCCCATCTGATCAAGATCCCACTGTATTCTGAGGTAACCCTCTTCGCTGTCCACTACATCTCCAATTTTGGTGTCGCCTGCAAACTTACTAACTATACCTCCTATGTTCACATCCAAGTCATTTATATAAATGACAAAAAGCCACACCAATCCTTCCGGCACACCACTGTCATAGGCCTCCAGTCTGAAAAGCAACCGTCTGTCTTCTACCTTTGAGCCAGTTTTGTATCCAAGTAGCTAGTTCTTTCTGTATTCCATGTGATCTAACCTTGTTAACCAGTCTACTATGAGGAACCTTGTCGACTGCCTTACCAAAGTCCATATAAACCATTTTCACTGCTCTGCTCTCATCAATCCTCTTCTTTATTTCTGCAAAAAACTCACTCCAGTTAATGAGACACAAAACTATTTCAATTAACCCTAATCTATCCTTGCCTTCACAAATACGTTGTAATAACTGGCTGACAAGTGTATAAAAACTGTGTATTCAGCTAATGCTCTCCATACCAATTGTGTTGTACCCATTATATGATTAGTGGCTGTTGAACATACTGACTCATGGGATATAACTGAGAAGGGGATTAGTTAGCTCAGATGACTGGTTTGTGATGCAGAATGACGCCAATAGTGTGGGTTCAATTTCCACACCAACTAATGTTGCCATGAAGGACTCTCCTTCTCAATCTCCCCCATTACCACCAGGTCTCTCTCTCTCTCTCTAAAATAAAAGAGCAGCCTCTGGTCCATAGGATTATGGCAACTTTGCCTTTATAAAGGAGTTGAAAACAAAAGCATAGCTCAAGTTGATTTGGATTGACTTGGTTCCTGTTGTACTAACAATGCTTCTCAAAAGGTTAATTTTAGAACTACATTAAGCTCCACTCAATCAAATGTTGTCATACAGTCATGGGTAGCTAATTCAGAAGAATAACTGTGGATCTCAAAGGAGGCAGATGTGCCATCTATATATCCCAATAATTTTAATAATAAAGTCTAGTTAGCTAATGTATTTATACCTAATTACTATCATTCAATAAAGCAGTAATTAGAAACTGTAACAATGGAACAGAAATCATAAGAGACAAAATTGTCTTTGGAATTATGATGAGTCTTTGTCAGATTTATTCCAATCCAAAGAAAATTTGACTTTGGAGAAAACTGCTCATGTAATGTTAGGAGAAGAAACAAAGAAATATCGCAGACCAATCCCGAGAGGAGGAAAACCTTATGACAGAGAGCTCCTGGTCTAGAAACAAAATGTCATCTTCAAACCAGTCAAGGGGCAACCAGATGATTACATTGGGCTTCTTCGACTCATGAAAGAACCCTAAAAGAAGAAAGGATCTATTGCTATTAGTTATGTTGGCATAAGAGAACTGTCTTGTCCTGCCTCCAAGAAGGAAATCAAAGATTACATAAGAGTGGAAAATTAAGAATTGAAGTGTACTTCTTGAATTTGTGTCATCTCATTATCTGACATCAAAGTCAAATCTGCTGATAATAATATCTTCTGCACCCAATTTTTCTGCTGGAATAGTTACAGTTAAACTTTCCTCAATGTGCTTAGGAAGGAGCGGCATTGTGGGTGGCACGGTGGCACAGTGGCATTGTGGGCGGCACAGTGGCACAGTGGTTAGCACTGCTGCCTCACAGCGCCAGAGACCCGGGTTCAATTCCCGCCTCAGGCGACTGACTGTGTGGAGTTTGCACATTCTCCCTGTGTCTGCGTGGGTTTCCTCTGGGTGCTCCAGTTTCCTCCCACAGTCCAAAGATGTGCAGGCCAGGTGAATTGGCCATGCTAAATTGCCCATAGTGTTAGGTAAGGGGTAAAGGTAGGGGTATAGGTGGGTTGCGCTTCGGCGGGGCGGTGTGGACCTGTTGGGCCGAAGGGCCTGTTTCCACACTGTAAGTAATCTAATCTAATCTGATAGAAATGTTTTCCATTCTTATCATCACTGAAGAATCTTTGTGAGCAGCACAAAATGCTGACCATAAAAATGAGCTCCTTCCTAAGCACATTGAGGAAAGTTTAACTGTAACTATTCCAGCAGAAAAATTGGGTGCAGAAGATATTATTATCAGCAGATTTGACTTTGACGTCAGATAATGAGATGACACAAATTCAAGAAGTGCATTTCAATTCTTAATTTTCCAAAACAAAGTGATTAACTAATGACAAGGTGCAGTCCTCCAGGACGATGACTGAGGATGAGAAAATATCTGGTGTACCAGTCCAATGATTACAGAGGGTGAGTTAAAACATCCAACCTAAGTTGAATTAAGTAGCTTACACATGGGTCATACAGCTTACATACATCAATTCAGATCTGTCAGCAGATTGAGATTAAAGATTTGCTTGCACAAAAGTGATGTCTGCAGATGCTGGAAACCAGAGTTTAGATTAGAGTGGTGCTGGAGGAGCAGGAAAATCGACATTTTGGGCAAAACATCGATTTTCCTGCTCCTTGGATGCTTCCTGACCTGCTGTGCTTTTCCAGCACCACTCTAATCTAAACTCAACAGGTTTAAGATATGGTCAAAAGGAAGAAATTACCTAGGTCAGAAATCTAGGATACTTCAAGAAAAAAACTATTTATTTCCACCAAGCAGCTGTCTTCCATGATGAAATTCTTGTAATTAATGTACTATTGTTATAGGGCAACTATCTGATATAACAGGAAAGTGTTCCTCTGCACATGAAATTCAACAGGTTAAGGATACTCCAGACAAGGTAATGGACTAAGCAGCTGGGGTGGTAAAAGTAACATCCTCTGTGAAGAGATCCAAAAGATAAAATGTCGTCAAATGATGAGTCAGAATTCAGACAACACAAGGTCAACAGTCCTCAGCCCAAAGGATACCAATCTTGGAAGTCTAAAGAGAACATGTTTTGGAAAAATTGTGAAACTTCCAGACTGCCTGCAATTTTGAGGTCAGAGACTTGGGCAAGATGTGTTTGTGGTAAATATGTTTATATTAGTAATTATTTGTAATAAATGCCAGCCATTTATGCCCATTGCTACATCACATGCGCAGCAATGCCCAACTCCATCAATAATTTTTTTCAAATGGTAAAATAGTTCACAGTCAAAGCTACTTTGCAGGTACTTAGCACACAGCAGAATCCCACAAGTTTACCAGATAAATGGCCAGATTTGTTTTGAAACAAGGATAGATGCTGTCAGTATATCCGGTGAAATCTCCAGCTCTTTTTAAATTAGTGCCAAGGGTGTTTTTTGCATCCAATTAGTAGACACTGGGATTTCAGTTTAATGTTTTATCCTAAAATGGAAAAGGTGACTGCTGGTAATGTACTGAAGTGTCACCCTGTGCTTAACACTCCTGAAGCAAGGCTTGAACCTATAACCTCTAATCTAAAGATAAGAGTGTTACTACCCAGTCACAGTCAAAACAGTCGCTAATGTGTCTTGCTGCTTTGTGCCTTCATCTGGTTTATTCTGTTTCCTATTTTAAAACTGGAATCAATTCTTTCTGAATGAGCAAATGGAAGACAGTTAATACTGCACTGACAGTGTCTAGCTAAGATGGACTAAAGAAAGAAAATACTTGAATTAATGTGTTTTATTTATTTCTCATTATTTATATGCCATTTATAATTGATTGACGTCAGAATAATATTTAATTTGCACTCAATAAATTAACAAAAATAGAAGTGCTGCAGTTAATTCCTCAGACTATATCTTTAATTTAATTGCAATTTTTTTACATCATGTTTATTCTGTTGACTGGTAAAGATGCTCTAATGTTACTGATGACCAGCATTCAGACATTATTTCTGCATTCAGCTCATTTTTAACCTATTCAGAAATAAATCTGATGGTGACAGATAGTGATAGTCACAAAAAAGATTTAAATTGAAGGTTTGATTTATTCCACTGTCATATCTGTCCCTCTCTCTCTCTCCCCACAACACACCTCCTTTACAATCTAGACCCGACCCTGAGCAGGTATGTAAAATAGTCAGTGATTGCTCTGATCAGATTTATTTGATTTGTAGACCTGACCAAGTAAATTCCCGATTAGATTAACTAATCTGCTGCACATTGAATTAAAGGACAGTGTCACTAATGGACTGGTGAAATGTTTGGGTGTTCCACACTTGCAATGTGATTGCTTGTCTTGTTTTGTAATCAGGTTTATTTCAAAGTAGCACCAATTATCAAATAAATTATCTGGATAATCATAAGTTACTTGCCGAGAATGAAGGCAGATGTGAAATGGAGGGACTGTTTGATTAAGATGACTGCAGTAAGTATCTGTTATTATTGCTGTGTGCTTTTGACGGGTTATGAAAACTAAGAGAGGCTGAGACTGATTTCCCAAACATATGAGTGAGAAGCCTTTCACAGAACAAATCTGAAAAAGCTAGTTAAAGAGAAAGGGAATGGAAGAAGACCACAATGTTTTGGTTCAGAATTGTTTCATTCGCATTAAATGATCACAGAATGATACCATGGTAACAAAGAAGGACCTTCAGCCCATTGTGAATGTGCTAGCTGTTTGAAAGAGCAATCTAATGATTTGCACTGCTTTGTTCTCTCCACAATTTCCTGTGATTTATTTCTTGCCTTTAAATATTTATCCAATTCCTTTTCACAAATTAATTGAATCTGCTTCTGCTATCCTTTTAAGGAGTTTAGCCTATATCTCAACAACCTGATGGTTTTAAAAACAAAGTACCTTATCCTGCCTCTGGCTCCATTGACAATCACATTAGATCTGGGTTCTTTAGTAACCAACATTTCTGCCAATGTAAACAGTTACATATTAGATATTCTTAATGTAACTCTTCATGATTTTGAAAACCTTTGTTGAATGCCCTCTTGAAGCTCCCATCTCCAAGAAGATCAACTCCAGTTTCCAGAATTTTAGACACGTCTTTAACCCCTGCTGCTATTCTAGCAAATCTCCCCTGCACCTTCTCGTAGGCCTTAAAATCCTTCCTAAAGTGTGGGCTCTGGATACTTCAGATGGAGCTCAACCAGCGACTTAGGAAGGTTTCGGAAAACCAACTTCCTTTCATTACCTCTAGCCCTGATTTCTGTTGCTTTGAAACAATCTTTGAAATCTTTGCTTGGCTAAGCTTTCAGCAACCTGTCCCTAAACTGTGTGCTGCAATATCCAATGTAATCTAATGCAACGTCTGTGAAATGCTTTGTGTCATTTCATTACACCGAAGGCACCATATGAATGCAATTGTTGCTGCTCGATAGGAAATACATGAACGAACTGGCACTGGTAAAATAGAACTGAAAATAGAAATAATGAACACATTTAGTTCTGCAAGTGCAACAAACTTTTAAAAGAAATTGCCAGAGTCAAAGAAAAAACTTGAAATTGTTAGCTGTGTGTTTAGAGGTATCCTATGGCATAACATTGAGATAAGAAGTTGGCTTGGCAGCAGCTTCGAGGACTGTTCTCAATAACATGTTTCAATAGTGAGTAGAGAAAATTAACTCAGTTGGCTGGGCACAGTGTCAGAGGGCCAAACAGGTAAGAATGACAACAGTAATGAACAAGGCAATGTTGTCCTTGGAAATGAAAAGTAGCATTTGTAAGCCTCTGACTCTTGTTCTTAGTTGCCCCCCCCCCCCCCCCCCCCCCCCCCATCCCCCAACCATTTCTCCTGCAGGTAAAGGATATATGAGAGGATCTGAAATGCAGATTAGGTTCTCACTCATAAATCAATCAGAAATGCAGCAATTCACTAAGCCACTCTCGAGCTTCCTTTATGCTGTTAATTAGTTCCCTTATTATCTGTGGAGGAACTGCCAGAGCTAAAAGTGCGATCATTCATATAAGAGGTCAGTGATGACTTTTGCAGAACCCATGAACACTTGGTACACTAAAGCACGTCATCTAAAAATATACTGATGAATGCTGTGACTTCAGGTACAGCTATGTTGAATTAATTAATAATTTCGCTGGGTCTGTAAAACACTTTGACATGCCCAGAGGTCAGGAAAGAGTTTGCATGAAATCAAGTTCTTTCTTTCTGAGTTTCATTCAGTTGGAGATTTTCTCTTCAAGACTTTCAGAGGGGAATTTGTTGGGTTTGTTTTCTGTCAGAAATGTGAGCACAAATGATTAACTTTCCTGGGCTACATATTCAAAGAAGACTCAGAAACGTTCAATGTC
Source organism: Chiloscyllium plagiosum (assembly GCF_037043375.1). Taxonomy (NCBI): domain Eukaryota; kingdom Metazoa; phylum Chordata; class Chondrichthyes; order Orectolobiformes; family Hemiscylliidae; genus Chiloscyllium; species Chiloscyllium plagiosum. The sequence continues at coordinate 23,837,385 of NW_028270156.1, forward strand.
AAATTGACTTTGGACAATCTCAGGTAATCCAGGGGGAACTGGTAAAAGGCAATTGGTAAGTCTTAAGGTTAATATGCGAATCAGAGCCAAGTGTCTGTCTATCCCTCAAGTAAACTGGATTGGCTTGGGAAAATTATAGCAAGGCACTGTAAGACATGAGTGTGGCCTAATAAATAAGTATGTGACAATAAAGGATATTCTATTCTATTCCACTGTCAATCTTCCTTTTCAGATTTTTTTGGAACCAAAAGCAGCTGTAGCATTTTCCATAATACTCCTGCCAGACACTACTGATAATGATCACTCCATCAGCACCATCTACACTGTCTGGAGACTTGTGCCATTCTCTGCCCACCACCTACCATCCACCCCTGACCCTTGGGGTCCTTCGACCTTCCCTGATCTTCCTCGGTTGCTAATTTTCAGATGAGAAATGAATGGTTGCCAGTTAAAACCTTCCCTTTGTCTCTATCATCCTTCTGAGCCTAAAGTCTCTCAAAAAACATATACATGTAAGTAATCAGCAGAGCCCCTCAACTTTCCTGCACCACCCCATCATTGTTTACAGCAAATTGGTAGTATAAGCATTTTTATAATGACATGAACAAATATGCATTTTTACTACTGATGTATTTTCTGTATGAGACGTGCTAGTTCCTTAAAGCTATAATAGATAATAAATGGTCTGTTTAACTCCTGGGTTGGTCTTGGTTGCTCGAGACAGGTTGGAGATGAGGTTTCCACAATGTCTTTTCCCCGAATTTTCCTCTGTTTTATTTTGCCTGTAATGAAGATTACGTGGGGAGTTGGAGTGTGGTATAGTATGAAGGAAAGCATTGCAGGCAGGGGAGGAGGAAGTGTTTGGTCACGATGCTCCAAGAATCATGAAGCGTGGGCAAGTTTAGTGGATTGATTTCTGTTCCTGCCTGTCAAGTTCATTTGTTCCTATAATACCTCATTGCTGTAAATAAGGACACTCTGAGATTATCTCGGATGCTTTAAAATGTGATGCCTGACCAACAAAGAACTCAAGGCTGTAAGAAAATTAGTCATATCTTTGTTCTTTTATCTCTGATAATGAATACATTGTTAGCTTTATAGATTATTATGAATCTCACGGCTACATAACAAAGTACCTTCAATTCATTTTCATTCTGTAACAGTATGTGGGTCGACATGTTTCTTTAGCACTTGTAAGTAAACAAGGATGTGGGTCAGTTTGATATCTGGAACACTACACTGGCAACATTGTAGTTGCTCAGGTCCTCCCACACAATTGTTCTCTTTGCTCTTCAAAACCTCCATACTTCCATTCATTCTAGATTTGATCAGATGGGCCAATGGGCCATGGAGTGGCAAAATGGAGTTTATTTTCAATAAATGTGAGGGGTTGCATTTTGGTAAGGCAAACTAGGGCAGGACTTAAATAGTTAATGGTAAAGCCTTGGGAAGTGTTGCCGAACAAAGAGACCTTGGGTGAAGGTGCATAATACCTTGAAAATGGGGTCACAGGTAGACAAGGTAGTGAAGAAGGTGTTTGGCATGCTTCCCTTCATTGGCTAGAACATTGAATATAGGAGTTGGGATGGCATGTTGCAGCTGTACAGGACACTATTGAGGCTACTTCTAGAATACTATGATCAATTCTGGTCACCCTTCTATAGGAAGGATGTTGTTAAACTTGAAAGGGTTCAAAAAAGATTTACAAGGATGTTGCTGGGAGTGGAGGGTTTGAGTTATAAGGGTAGGCTGAATATGCTGGGGATTTATTCCCTGGAATGTCAGAGGCTGAGGGGTGACCTTATAGAAGTTTATAAAATCAGGAGGGGCAGGGATAGAGTAAATAGATGAAGTATTTTCTTTGGATGGGAGTCCAGAACTAGAGGACATAGGTTTAAGTTGAGAGGGGAAAGATATAACTTTTTCATGCAGAGGGTGGTACGTGTATGGAATGAGCTGCCAGAAGTCGTGGTAGAGGCTGGTACAATTGCAACATTTAAAAAACATCTGGATGGGTATATGAATAGGGGTTTAGAGGGATATGGGCCAAGTGTTGGCAAATGGGACTGGATCAGTTTAGGATATCTGATCAGCATGGATGAGTTGGACTTAAGGGTCTGTTTTCATGCCGTACATCTCTATGATCCTACGTGGCTCATCAGTAGAAAAGGAAAGGGTATCTTTTGGGCTGCATCATCCTCACTAAAGTTCAAAGATACTTACTGTCTCAGGCTGATATTGATGGAGTCATTGGAGTTACCTGTGGGCTGCAGCATTTGAGGGTAAAGTAGAGTTAACCTTGAATTTGAAAGTGGAGAAAGATTTCACTTCCAAATTCAGGGTTAGCTATTTTGATCTCTAAATACAACACTATGATGCCTGTATTAGGCTTATTAATTAGAATCTCTTGCACATATGTGATTTGGATCAAGCATTGCACAATAATGCAAAACAGTTTCTACAAAATAAGGACAGTGTTCATTGGAAAATGAAGAGTAGGAGGAACCATTTTATAGCAGGGCTTTAAAAGGGATATAACTCACATCTATGTTGGAATCCAGGATCCCCTGAGGTGCACTCCAAACTGCACCAATGACAACTTTCTAGTTCCTATATTTGACGGCCTGAGTGAGGCTCCCTGTTAATCATCCCCTGTGCTGAAACTTGGCTGGGTTAGCTCTTTAGACTTTGCAGCAGTGGGGATTCTGAATGTCCAGGAGTCAGGAGGCTGGAAGTCAAAATACAGAAAGACCTGTACTCCACCTACTGGTTCAATTACAGGTGAGGTCCTTCAATATACATTACCCCAATACCCAAAAACCTTCAAATTGTTGATTCTTTAATGCAATCTTGGAAACATTGCTTTATTTTCCTAGTTATATTGTTCCCTTTTAAATTTCAACTTGATAACTTGGAGATAGTGCTAAACACCAGTATGACATTCAAGAGCAGTTTTGATCAGTTGTGTGGATCAGAGAGGAATTTTTGTTACATGTCTGACCTTCTTTGGCCCTACATTTTTCCTCCAGGCTTTTCTTTCTCTGCTGTTAACATAAGTTGCTTCTCAAGAAAATGAAAAAACAACACGGGACAGCAATCATAAAAGGAGATGTTTGGTCAGATAACCAAAATCCTGGGCAAAATGGTAGATTTTAAGAAATATCTTAAAGGTGGGACATGAGGTTAATAAGAACATAGAGGTTTAGAGAGGAAATGTCAGCATTTAGACGTTGAGGGCTCGACACTGAATCTCATAGTAGGTTACTTGGCCTTGGTATTTAGTTGCTGATAATGGTAGGAAATGACTAGTCATGATGCTGTTGGACATGCTGTTGCTTTACTTCCTGCCCAACAGTTTTGTGTGCCCTTGCACTTGCAAAGATGTTACATTAGCTTTAATGACACACTATTCATTTTCTGGTGATCTCAATTCAGTGCAAACAGTTACCACACAAAATATTGCACTGCAGCACGTTCTGCCAGGATTAAAGCCACCACCTGGATTTTGTAAATGATATCTTACACAGGATATAAAATGTGTCACCCAGAAGGGGAATGCAAGCAGAGTCCATGCCAGCTAATGGAACAAAAATAGCTAAATGCAGTGAAAATAATTGAAAAAGGGATGAGGCTGATGGATCCTTCAGTGAGCTGCCACAAGATCAGTTGGCTCGTTTCTTGCTGCTGGATCAGTGGTGCTGGAAGAGCACAGCAGTTCAGGCAGCATCCAACGAGCAGCGAAATCGACGTTTCAGGCAAAAGCCCTTCATCAAGAATAAAGGCAGTGAGCCTGAAGCGTGGAGAGATAAGTTAGGGGAGGGTGGGGGTGGGGAGAGAGTAGCATAGAGTACAATGGGTGAGTGGGGGAGGAGATGAAGGTGATAGGTCAGGGAGGAGAGGGTGGAGTGGATAGGTGGAAAAGGAGCTAGGCAGGTCAGACAAGTCCGGACAAGTCATGGGGACAGTGCTGAGCTGGAAGCTTGAAACTAGGATGAGGTGGGGGAAGGGGAAGTGAGGAAGCTGTTGAAGTCCACATTGATGCCCTGGGGTTGAAGTGTTCCGAGGCGGAAGATGAGGCATTCTTCCTCCAGGCGTCTGGTGGTGAGGGAGCGGAGGTGAAGGAGGCCCAGGACCTCCATGTCCTCGGCAGAGTGGGAGAGGGAGTTGAAATGTTTGGCCACGGGGCGGTTTGGTTGATTGGTGCGGGTGTCTCGGAGATGTTCCCTAAAGTGCTCTGCTAGGAGGCTCCCGGTCTCCCCAATGTAGAGGAGACCGCATCGGGAGCAATGGATACAATAAATGATATTAGTGGATGTGCAGGTAAAACTTTGATGGATGTGGAAGGCTCCTTTAGGGCCTTGGATAGAGGTGAGAGAGGAGGTGTGGGCACAGGTTTTACTGTTCCTGCGGTGGCAGGATGGGAGGGTGGGTCGTAGGGGGGCGTGGACCTGACCAGGTAGTCACGGAGGGAACGGTCTTTGCGGAAGGCGGAGAGGGGTGGGGAGGGAAATATATCCCTGGTGGTGGGGTCTTTTTGGAGGTGGCGGAAATGTCGGCGGATGATTTGGTTTATGTGAAGGTTTGTAGGGTGGAAGGTGAGCACCAGGGGCGTTCTGTCCTTGTTACAGTTGGAGGGGTGGGGTCTGAGGGCGGAGGTGCGGGATGTGGACGAGATGCGTTGGAGGGCATCTTTAACCACGTGGGAAGGGAAATTGCGGTCTCTAAAGAAGGAGGCCATCTGGTGTGTTCTATGGTGGAACTGGTCCTTGGTGGAACTGGAACTGACCGACTTGACACTGACATTTTTTACAAACCCACCGACTCCCACAGCTACCTGGATTACACCTCTTCCCACCCCATCTCTTGCAAAAATGCCATGCCCTATTCCCAATTCCTCCGCCTCCGCCGTATCTGCTCCCAGGAGGACCAGTTCCACCATAGAACACACCAGATGGTCTCCTTCTTTAGAGACCGCAATTTCCCTTCCCACGTGGTTAAAGATGCCCTCCAACGCATCTCGTCCACATCCCGCACCTCCGCCCTCAGACCCCACCCCTCCAACTGTAACAAGGACAGAACGCCCCTGGTGCTCACCTTCCACTCTACAAACCTTCACATAAACCAAATCATCCGCCGACATTTCCACCACCTCCAAAAAGACCCCACCACCAGGGATATATTTCCCTCCCCACCCCTCTCCGCCTTCCGCAAAGACCGTTCCCTCCGTGACTACCTGGTCAGGTCCACGCCCCCCTACGACCCACCCTCCCATCCTGCCACCGCAGGAACAGTAAAACCTGTGCCCACACCTCCTCTCTCACCTCTATCCAAGGCCCTAAAGGAGCCTTCCACATCCATCAAAGTTTTACCTGCACATCCACTAATATCATTTATTGTATCCGTTGCTCCCGATGCAGTCTCCTCTACATTGCGGAGACCGGGCGCCTCCTAGCAGAGCACTTTAGGGAACATCTCCGAGACACCCGCACTAATCAACCAAACCGCCCCGTGGCTCAACATTTCAACTCCCCCTCCCACTCTGCCGAGGACATGGAGGTCCTGGGCCTCCTTCACCGCCGCTCCCTCACCACCAGACGCCTAGGAACACTTCAACCCCAGGGCATCAATGTGGACTTCAACAGCTTTCTCATTTCCCCTTCCCCCACCTCATCCTAGTTTCAAGCTTCCAGCTCAGCACTGTCCCCATGACTTGTCCTGATTTGTCCGACCTGCCTAGCTCCTTTTCCACCTATCCACTCCACCCTCTCCTCCCTGACCTATCACCTTCATCTCCTCCCCCACTCACCCATTGTACTCTATGCTACTCTCTCCCTACCCCCACCCTCCCCTAACGTATCTCTCCACGCTTCAGGCTCACTGCCTTTATTCTTGATGAAAGGCTTTTGCCCGAAACGTCGATTTCGCTGCTTGTTGGATGCTTCCTGAACTGCTGTGCTCTTCCAGCACCACTGATCCAGAATCTGGTTTCCAGCATCTGCAGTCATTGTTTTTACCTCATTTCTTTCTGCAAAATTCTGTAATACTGCATGCAACTTGATGGCATTTAAGAGTGTAGAAAACAGTTGTAGGGGAAGTAATGCCACTGAATTAGTGATCCAAAACAGCAGGCCTCTGTTCTAGGGATGAAGAGTGTGGTGCTGGAAAACTACAGCCGGAGAAGCAGCACCCGTGGAGCAAGAGAATCGACGTTTCGGCCATAAGCTCTTCATCAAGAATGAGGCTTGTGGGCTGAGGGGACTGAGAGATAAATGGCAGGTGGGTTGGGGTGGGGGGTGCACTGCCTGGTTCCACCTCCTACCCAAAATCCACAAACCTGACTGCCCCCATCGACCCATTGTCTCAGCCTGCTCCCGCCCCACCAAACTCATCTCTGTATACCTTGACACCCTTAGTCAAGGAACCACCCCCACCTATGTTCAGGACACCACCCATGCCCTCCACCCCCTCCATGACTTTTGTTTCTCCTGCCCCCAACGCCTTATCTCCTATTACATTCCCAGTTACCTTCCCCCCAGCTCCATCCCCCTCCCATTTATCTCTCAGCCCCCTGGCTCACAATTCTCATTTGGCTTATTCCCGAAATGTTGATTCTCCTGCTCCTCGGGAGCTGCCTGATTGGCTATGCTTTTCCACCGCCACACTCTTTGACCCTGATCTCCAACATCTGCAGTCCTCACTTTCTCCATTGTTCTGGGGAGTTGAGTTCAAATACCATCAAGGCAGATGGTGAAATTTGAATTCAATCAAATCTGGAATAGACAGCTGACCTTATGAGAAATGTAACCACTGTTGATTCCACTGAAAACCCATCTCGTTCACTCATATTCCTTACCTGGTCTGGCCTACATGTGACTTCAGACTCACAGCAATGTGGTTGACTTTTAACTGGTTTCTGGGCAATTAGGAATGGGCAAGAAATGCTGGTCTAGTCAGCAATGCCAACATCCAATGAATGAACTTTTTAATAAATGGTGGGCAAATGCTACCAATATTTAAAATCCCTAAATGAATGAGTTTCTGTCAGAAGATGAAATAAAACTCTCCAAAAGCAAAATTCAGAATTGCTCAATTTGGCTTCCTCTGCGTCATCAGTTTGGAGGTTTCAGCCATCAGATAATGTGTGCTTTCATTTTTTTACCTGGTAACCTGAACTTGTCGATCTGAAAACAAATCCCATTAGTTCTATTCTCTCAGGTAGAAAATAGGTTACATATCATGCATCTGGGTTACCCGTATCATTTACTAAGGTGCGATGAAGCCTCCATTTAGAAAATGGGAGAAATGTGAAATGTTGAGAATACATAATAAAAGGTGAGCTTATTCTCTCTAACTTGTTGCTTTATGTACATTGGCATTTGCAAAATTGTATTCTCAGGCACTAACCATCTTTCAATCTATCATAGCACTGCGTCTAGCTTCTTTAGTCTCTATTTTCAGCTATCACCTGGACTGTTTTTAAATAACTCAATCAATCCTCACTCCAATTCCTTTTTTCACAAGAAATCAATAATCCAATAAGAGAAGAAAGTTATATTTTTCATTTTTAAAACTTCTCCCCCTCACTAATTAACATTTCACATTGATATGATGTGAAAACCTAAACAGTTCCTATTCTATGTAGCTTCCCTCAATACTTGAATTAAATTTCTCCGATCATCTTTCTCCCAAAGGATAGGATTCTAAGTCCTTTCATTCTAACCTAATTACAGAGAGCCAGTCAAGCCTTCTCTGTAATCTGTTGAAAGGACTCAATATCTTTTGTGGAGATTCAGTCACTAGAATTGGACAACTTTCAAAGTAGGGTATTGTGATAATCAGCCTGTTAGTGAGTACCAGCACTGCAATTTTATCATCTGTATTTCATTTTAAGTGCTTGTGTTTGAGTTTGTTTGCTAATTGCTGTGCTATATCATGCAAGTGATTTTAACAAAAAGGCCCTCAATTTCTGTTTTCATGTTTTGATTGCTTCATGCTTGTCTTTTATATTTTTGGGGGATTTGTATTAAGTGCTATTTAGCCATCAACTTTCCAAGCAGCAAATCTTACTCATTCCCTCTGGAGAACCTCTAACTTGTCCACGCAGAAAGATATTCCAGACATTTTTGAATCATTAGTGTACCTGCTGATTGTAGATTCATAAAGATTGTCATTGAAGATTATATAAATTGGAATGAACAACAAGTAATCTCTGATGAATCAGTCACAGTTATCAATCAGGGAAATATATTTGTTTACAAGCAGGCTCCTACTTTATTTCACAAGGTGGATTTTATAAGAAAATAACAAAGGCGGATTTAAGATAACTGACAGAACGAACAGGGGTGTAATGAGGAGACATTCTTTCCCATCAGTGAGTTGTGATCTGAAATGTGCTGTCTGAAAACGTGCTGGAAGCAGATTCAACAGTGGTTTTCAAAAGATAATTAGAAACCCCATGAAAGGGAAATGTTTGCAGTGCCAGAGGTAAAAGACAGCAGGAATGGGGCTAATTGGATAACTCAAAGTGACCCAATGGGCTGAATGGCTTTCATCTGTACTATATTATTCTAATGGTAAAAGCTTATCACGTCTGTTTTTCTTTTTCATTTAACTCCAGCAAGCTGTGACTTGTTTCACAAGCAGCTCACAGGATCATTTTAACAAATATCTCCTGAAAGTGTAAAAATATTAATTACTATGTGTTTCAGCACATATGCTGATATAATCCTGTGCATAGCTGGTAGCACATAGAACACATCCATGGGGTTCCTCAGACTCGCACTCAGCAACTTTAGCCGAAAGAGGTTTGCCTACTTCCACAACACCTTCGGCTTTCCAACACTACAGAATTATCCTGGCGCCTCTGGCAAAATGTCATTACTGTGAGCAACATCTGGGAGAAAACAAATCGTAGAGGCTTCCAAAAATTGTGCATTTTCCATCACAGTGTTTGCAGTTTCAACTTTATCAGAAAATATCAGAAAATATCAGAGATGAGAGCGAGGTGCTGCTTGACTAAGGCAGCAGGCTGATATCTGAAGAAATTTCAGAAATACATTCAACCTGAGTTGGCACTGTTAACCCATCGTCTACTCCCTCCTTCCGCACAGGGAGAGAGTGCAAATCAGATCAGGTCAATATCCAGACTTGTGGTCAGTTTTGCACTTTTGGGATCTTGGATATCTGGGAATGGGGACACTCAATCATCCTCTCAACTGAACTTGGTTCCAAGCAGGAGATAGTGAGGACTGCAGATGCTGGAGATCAGAGCTTAAAAATGTGTTGCTGGAAAAGCGCAGCAGGTCAGGCAGCATCAAAGGAGAAGAGAATGGATGTTTCGGGCATAAGCCCTTCTTCAGGAATGAGGAGGGTGTGCCAAGCAGGCTAAGATAAAAGGTAGGGAGGAGGGATTTGGGGAGGGGCATTTGGAATGCGATAGGTGGAAGGAGGTTAAGGTGAGGGTGATAGGCTGGAGAGGGGGTGGGGGCGGAGAGGTCGGGAAGGAGATTGCAGGTCAAGAAAGCGGTGCTGAGTCTGAGGGTTAGGACTGAGAAAAGGTGGGGGGAGGGGAAATGAGGAAGCTGGAGAAATCTGCATTCATCCCTTGTGGTTGGAGGGTTCCTAGGCGGAAGATGAGTCACTCTTCTACAGGCGTCGTGTTGCCATGGTCTGGCGATGGAGGAGGCCAAGGACCTGCATGTCCTTGGCGGAGTGGGAGGGGGAGTTAAAGTGTTCAGCCATGAGGCGGTTGGGTTGGTTGGTGCGGGTGTCCCAGAGGTGTTCTCTGAAACATTCCGCAAGTAGGCGGCCTGTTTCCCCAATGTATAGGAGGCCACATCGGGTGTAGCGGATGCAGTAAATGATGTGTGTGGAGGTGCAGGTGAATTTCTGATGGACATTGAAGGATCCCTTGGGGCCTTGGAGGGAAGTGAGGGGGGAGGTGTGTGCGCAAGTTTTGCATTTTTTGCGGTTGCAGGGGAAGGTGCCGGGAGTAGAGGTTGGGTTGGTGTGGGGTGTGGATCTGACAAGGGAGTCGCGGAGGGAGTGGTCTTTCCGGAACGCTGATAGGGGTGGGGAGGGAAATATATCCTTGGTGGTGGGGTCCGTCTGGAGGTGGCGGAAATGACGAAGGATGATCTGATGTATCTGGAGGTTGGTGGAGTGGTAGGTGAGGACAAGTGGGGTTCTGTCCTGGTGGCGATTGGAGGGGCGGGGTTCAAGGGCGGAGGAGCGGGAAGTGGAGGAGATGTGGTGGAGAGCATCGTCAACCACGTCTGAGGGGACATTGCGGTCTTTGAAGAAGGAGGCCATCTGGGTTGTTCGGTATTGGGATTGGTCCTCCTGGGAGCAGATGCGGTGAAGGCGAAGGAATTGGGGGCAGGGTGGGAAGAGGTGTAATCTAGGTAGCTGTGGGAGTCAGTTGGTTTATCGTATACGTCCGTGTTGAGTCGGTCGTGCTCCGCTACATTGATGACTGTATCGGCGCTACCTCGTGCTCCCAGGAGGAGGTTGAACAGTTCATCCACTTTACTAACACCTTCCACCCCAACCTCAAATTTACTTGGACCATCTCAGACTCCTCCCTCCCCTTCCTAGACCTCTCCATTTCTATCTCGGACGACCGACTCAACACCGACGTAAACTATAAACCGACTGATTCCCACAGCTACCTAGATTACACCTCTTCCCACCCTGCCCCCTATAAAAACGACATCCCATATTCCCAATTCCTTTGCCTTCGCCGCATCTGCTCCCAGGAGGACCAATTCCAATACCGAACAACTCAGATGGCCTCCTTCTTCAAAGACCGCAATTTCCCCTCAGACGTGGTTGATGATGCTCTCCACCACATCTCCTCCACTTCTCGCTCCTCCGCCCTTGAACCCCGCCCCTCCAATCGCCACCACGACAGAACCCCACTTGTCCTCATCTACCACCCCACCAACCTCCAGATACATCGGATCATCCTTCGTCATTTCCGCCACCTCCAAACGGACCCCACCACCAAGGATATATTTCCCTCCCCACCCCTATCAGCATTCCGGAAAGACCACTCCCTCCGTGACTCCCTTGTCAGATCCACACCCCCCACCAACCCAACCTCCACTCCCAGCACCTTCCCCTGCAACCGCAAAAAATGCAAAACTTGCGCCCACATCTCCCCCCTCACTTCCCTCCAAGGCCTCAAGGGATCCTTCAATATCCATCAGAAATTCACCTGCACCTCCACACACATCATTTACTGCATCCACTGCACCCGATGTGGCCTCCTATACATTGGAGAGACAGGCCGCCTACTTGCGGAACGTTTCAGAGAACACCTCTGGGACACCCGCACCAACCAACCCAACCGCCTCGTGGCTGAACACTTTAACTCCCCCTCCCACTCCGCCAAGGACATGCAGGTCCTTGGCCTCCTCCATCGCCAGACCATGGCAACATGACGCCTGTAGGAAGAGCGACTCATCTTCCGCCTAGGAACCCTCCAACCACAAGGGATGAATGCAGATTTCTCCAGCTTCCTCATTTCCCCTCCCCCCACCTTTTCTCAGTACCAACCCTCAGACTCAGCACCGCCTTCTTGACCTGCAATCTTCTTCCTGACCTCTCCGCCCCCACCCCCTCTCCAGCCTATCACCCTCACCTTAACCTCCTTCCACCTATTGCATTCCCAACGCCCCTCCCCCAAGTCCCTCCTCCCTACCTTTTATCTTAGCCTGCTTGGCACACCCTCCTCATTCCTGAAGAAGGGCTTATGCCCGAAATGTCGATTCTCCTTCTCCTTTGATGCTGCCTGACCTGCTGCGCTTTTCCAGCAACACATTTTTAAGCTCCAAGCAGGAGATGCCACTCAGAAGGCAAAATATCTGAAAATAAGGAGATTGACTATTAGATAAAATCCTTATAGTAGGATGTTTCGTACCACAGAGTCACAGATTGATAGAAATTAAGAAAAGAACTATAGAGTCATAGAGTTATAGAAACATTCAGTATTGAAACAGGCACTCCGATCCACCATGTTTATATTGAACAACAAATACCAAACTACATGGTCCACAGCCTGCCAGAGGGGAGGTGAGGAGATCAATATGGAGCAAGTTGTTATGAAGTGGAATGCGGTGCCTGAAATAATGTGGAAGTAGATTTAACAGTTACGTTGAACAGGGAATTAGATCAATACTTGAAAGATAATATCAGAAAAGGGGGAGAGAGTGGAATTCATTAGATAACCCTTTCAGAGAACCAGCAGAGATACAATGGGCCTAATGTAATGGATCTGATAATATGTCGTCATTCCCACATCAATGATGGTTTCCAGTATTCAAGAAGTTGACTCAGGGTCAATTTTGACAAGTTTCATGGAAGGTTCCTCTCTCCAAGGTCTAATGGGTTTTCTGACACTATCGTTCCAAACTTGCCCCATTACCTACGCACGGTGCTCCCATGGTGCTCTACTCATTGCATCTCTAAACCTGCCACAGGTGAAGTATTAGCCACTGGTGGGACCTCCTGTGGTTCCTGGCATTCGTGCCACCTTTAAAACTGAATGTGCACCAGGGAGAGTGTAGCTACCTTGCACAGCTCCTGTCAATTGCTCCAGACATGATGGGTAGAGGGAAATTGGCTTCCAGCTTTGCCAACAGACACCTGGAAGGGGAAACGAAGGTGCATGTGGTCACTGCCAATGGAGTATGCCCTGAGGTGTTGGTGATGATGGAGGGCCAGAGGACCAAGGGTGAGCTGGAGTCACTAGATTACAGTTCTGACTTTCATGTTGGGGTTGTCACTGTCTTGTTTCTATCCAGCAGGTAGGAGAATGGGGAATTGTGTATCAATGAGGCAAAGTTTTGCCATCATTGTGGGAGCTAGTGCATGCTAATATATGCAAATATGCCTCTCACCACTGGCTAGCAAGAAACTTATCTCACTGTTCAATGCTTAGTTGAGAAATAGCACTTTTTACTATCAATGGCGGGAATCACGTGGTTCTCCCAAACTTTCTCACCATTGCCCATGTTGTTCAGGGATTGGGAAGATTTTGCCCCAAATCTTACTCCACAAAAGTTCATGGGGCCACAAGCAGTGTTTTTGACCAGCGGAATGATTCCTTTCAGTCTAATCTTTCTGCATCAGATGTACTGTTAATTAGTTAAAATTGAAATTGCTGAATATATTCAGCATCTGTGTAGAGAGGAACAAAGTTCACATTTCAGGGAAATGATCTTTACCTCTTATACATCCCCCTCCCTTTCTGCCAACTTTAGCCATCACTGGCTTTTAATCTCTGCCCTCAGTTTTGGAATTCCCTTCTTGTTAATTTGAACTTGATTCGATGTGAACAGGATAAAATAAATAAATGTTGTGTAGCAGGTAACATCGGCTGAAAGTTGCACAATTAATGTGTTGATTAATCAACCTAAGGTAAGTTGATTTTGTACATCAGATCTTTGACTTGGCAACACTTTCTTTCACAATTAGATTAGATGGTTGCATGGTGGCTCAGTGGTTAGCACTGCTGCCTCACAGCGCCAGGGACCCGGGGTTGATTCCAGCCTCAGGCGACTGTCTGTGTGGAGTTAGCACATTCTCCCCATGTCTGCATGGGTTTCCTCTGGGTGCTGCAGTTTCCTCCCACAAAGATGTGCAGGTTAGGTGAATTGGCCATATTAAATTGCCAATCGTGTTCAGGGATGTGTAGAGTAGGTGCACTAGTCAGAGCAAATGTAGAATGATAGGGTAGGGGAATGGGTCTTGGTGAGTTAATCTTCACAGTGTGGACTTGTTGGGTCAATGGCCTGTTTCCACACTGTAGGGATTCTATGAAATCCAGATACATCATGGACCAATGTCACTTGTATTAAAATGGCTAGCAAACCAGTTGTCTACCAATATCTCACGGAACCACTTGGCTAGGGTTATATGAAGTCAATAGTAACTTCCACTTATATTACAAAGGTAGAAAAGAAACATTAAACAGGTACACATCTGATTAACACTTGTAAAGCCTGGGATCAGCTGCTAATAGGCTGGCAGGGAATTTGCATTTTGGTTTCCCCTCTTGATTCAGCTTTCAGGTTTGCATTTTAATGAGCATCTAGCATTCCTGCTCTAAATAGGCAAGAGGCTGCTCAGTCACTAAAGCCAGTCTTAGAATCTTAGAATCCCTACAGTGTGGAAACAGGCCCTTTGGCCCAACAAGTTCACACTGACCCTCCGAAGGGTATCCCACACAAACCCATTCCCCTGACTAATGCACCTAACTTACACATCCCCGAACACAATGGGCAATTTAGCATGGGCAATTTAGCATGGGCAATTCACCTGACCTGCACATCTTTTGGGTTGTGGGAGGAAACCGGAGCACCCGGAGGAAACCCATGCAAACACAAGGAGAATGTACAAACTCCACACAGACAAGTCGCCCGAGACTGGAATCAAATCCAGGTCCCTGGCGCTGTGAGGCAGTAGTGCTAGCAACTGAGCCAGCGTGCTGCCCCCAGTCGTGTGGCTGTGATGTGAAACTGTTCAAGACATGCAGTTTAGGTACTGCAGAACAAACCCATTACTCCAGGCATTAGGAAGTCTCTCAAATCCTAAAGAAAGAGGGGATTTTGCATTTATATAATATCTCAGGGACACTTCGAGGTAACTTCTAGTCAATGAAGCATTTTTAGAGTGTATCACTGTTGTATTATGGGATATGTAGCAGCCAACTGGCTCACAGCAACCTCCATCAGACAGCACATGACAAAGGCTGGATGGTAATCCCTTTCCTCAGTTGGTTAATGGACAAACATAAAAGGTGGCACCCAGAGAATTCACTCTTTCAACATGATGCTATGGAAATTTTAACATCACGAGAAGACAGGAGGGGTGTGGAAAATTGTAGATACGTTGATGAATCCATTTACGAAGATGTTCTTTTGACAGAGTGGTGAGCCTGTGGAAGTCTCTGCCACAGAAAACAGTTGATGTCAAAACATTGAATGTTTTCAGGCAAGAGTAAGAGGTAGTTCTTAGGACTAAAGAGATCAAAGGTTATGAGGAGAAAGTAGGAACAGGGGACTGAGTTGGATGATCAGCCATGATCAGATTGAAAGGTGAAGAAGGCTCAAAGGGCTGTTTGGCCAATCCCTGCTCCTATTTTCTATGTTTCCAAGTTCTGGCTATTATGGAGCATTTATGGAAGAGTTCTGAATTCTGCACTTCCTCAGTATTCCACCAACCACCTTGTGCAACAATGTGCTTTTGTTTCTAACATGTTTGAGCCCATCCAGGTCTTGCAAAGAGCTTCATCTGTTGCTGGCCCTCACTCTCTTGCTTCCTCTCATTCACCCCACTCCCTCCACTGCCAACATCAACGAACTTTACTGGTCACATGCCATGGGGGATGACTTTTGCCATTGGGAAACTAGAGAGATCAGGTACACTGTCTGCCATGTGCAATGACAATATCTTAAAGCTGCCCAACTGACAATGGTCATTTGATGCACATGTCTGAAGGTACAGCACTGATATTGCATTGGTTTAGCACATAAACCAAAATGCTCTTTCCCTCACATCCATCACAGCCGCTTGTAACATCTCAGTTCTCCAATAAAGCTGGCCAGCATTCCAACTTTAAAACATCTTTAAATGTCAAGTAGGTTTCAAAAAAAATGAACTAAGCATTTGCTTTATAGCAAAACAGATGTATTTTGTCTTGGAGATTGTTTGCAAAATCGTCAACAAATCAAGTTTCAGTCAGTTTTCCTATCCCTCTGTTTATAGAAATAAGAGGGAGATTCTTTTCACATCTCACCAAGTTACCTTATCAACTCATTCACATTTTAATTTACAATTTTTGACAAATGATTTTCTTGAGGGAAGTCAATAGCACAGTTTAACTTGTCCCAATTCACTTCCTTTGATAATTTCAAACACATGTAATCACAGTCTGGTGCTCCTCCACTCTTGCAGCCCTCAATCTTTTAATAATCACCTAGGAGCTAATCTTTATTTTCATTACTAACACCGCTGCTGATGCTTTCTGAAATGCTGTGGCTGCTTCTGTTGTAATGCTACATATTTCTCCAGGGAATAGGTAGCAAAAGGAAATCATTGAAAGGCTTCATCATCCACTCCGCTCTTAACCAAACCAACTTTTTCTATTAGTGCAGTTGTTTTATGCCATATCTGTTACAAGTATGACAGTTTACAATGAGTATAGCTATTTCAATTGGTAGTGTTCTTGCTTTGGTTCCAATTCTATATTACATATTCTTGGCTGCCACTCCAGTGCAGTGCTGAATTGTCAGAGTGTTGCCTTTTCAGAGTGCTACAAAGCTAACTGTATTTGTTTCTTCTTCAGATGTAAGCACCATTGACAAATTCATCTATTATTGTCCATTCCTAATTGCCCTCAAGAGGGTGGAGTGAGCTGACTACTTTGTGAATTTCTGGAGGGCAGGTGGTGTTGGTTAGGGAGAGAGTTGCAGGGTTTTTTTTTGACCCAGTAACAGTTGACAATAGATTTCCAAGGATTTCCACTTTCCAGTATGGTGTGAGGCTTGATCGGGAACTTGCAGGAAGTGATGTGCCCATGTTTCTGTTGCCCTTGTCCTTCTATGTGGCTGACATAGTGAGTTTAGAAGGTGCTGTTAGAGGAGTCTTGCTGCAATAGATCTTGGAGATAGTAGTCACTACTGTCACGGCTTTGCTCGTAGTGGAAGTGTCATCTTGACATGTGTTCAAAAGGTTGGCCAAAAAGATACTTTTTAATCAGAAAGGTTTCGTGAGGAAATTCGAAAGCCGAGGACCTAGCTGGCTGAAGACAAGGTCAGCAATAGTGAAGACAATGAGGGATATCAACAGGATACTGGCTTATTTCTACCTGAGGAAAAGAAACAAGAAAGTGAAGAAGTTCCCTGAAAACTAACAAGTAACTAACAATCTGTCTTCCATCATTATTGCAATGCAACTAATGTTCCCTTGGTCTCTTCAAATCACGTGATCTTAATTAATATAAACTTTCTCTTGTAATTTTACCATCTTGGAATGTGCCCTGGTTCAGTATTAGTGAGTTATTGGATGCAAATATTGTTGGATCAATAATCAGCACATCATTAACCTGAGATTATTGAGAATAGCTTTCATTTGATTGACTAGAAAATAAGCAGTACATAGGTATTTGACATACGAGTCTCACATATATTTATCTTAACCTATTTCAGTCTTAAACTAATTTTTCAAAATTGTTTTCTGTGTGGAAAGTGAAAAACTAAATTATTTATAGAATTCCTAGACAAATCCTTACATCATGATGGAAATAAATACATTCTGTGCCCAGTAGAGCTTATAATCCAATATCTCAATACCAGACATGAATTAGATCTGATTTATATTGGTTTGGCTTAGCAAACAGTGGTGAGATGTCCAAGTTTTCAGACATGCCATCTGTTGGGGATTGATGGTCTTTATTTTGAATGTAACTGCTCCAACAATTTATTTTAATGTGTGAATGGGCTATGTGGATTTAACGGGAAAGCAAAGCAGACTTATCTGCCTTTAAAACCATGAATTGAATTTGATGATGAAATGTGAGTGAGTAAGCAGTAAAGCCACCCTGGCAATAATGTTTATCTTGTTGGTATTGCTCCCAAGGTCATCACTCTTTGCCACTTGGAAGGATAAAGGCACAGATGTATGAAAACATTACCACAGCAAGTTCATTTCCAAGTCTCATGCACACACTAACTTGACTTAGAAATGGGTTGTTGTTACTTCATCCACATTGGATCACCTGGCATTCCTTCCCTCTTGTGCATACAATAATATCACAAAGACAGCAATGCTTCAAGAAGGCAGCTTAATGCTATTTTCTCGAGATCAACAAGGGATAGGTACTACATGCTAGCATCCCAGCATTGTTTTGTAAAACAAAGCCATCTGTTGTTAGAAAAACCCAGATAATGTGAAGTGTGTGCTGAAACTTTGGCGTGTGCATATGTGTAACATATTGCATAGTATAGAGCTTATCCAAGGTCAAGTTAAGAGTTGAAATCAAAATTGTCTCATGAATTCTTTTCTCATACTTGATTTCAGAACTTTATGAATATGTTAATACATATTCATCCATATATACGTTTGTAAAATATGCAACAAATAATCTAGTGAAAATGTTGTGTTTATTTTCTATTAATTGCATGTTGACTATGTTAATGTATATGGACCAGATTTTAATTACATGCATAAGTTCACATAGGGATCACTGCAACAAAGAAGGCAAGGAGTTTACAAAAGGACCTGGGAGAAGCAGAAGTGATCCTCTGGACCCCATAATCAAGAGACTACCAATGCAGCCCCTATACTGTCCCCAAACCCATAGTTCTCACAACCCTCACAATCCCCAATTCTGTCCCATTTCAGACTTTAAACTACCTCCCACCCACATCGTCCCTCATCTAAACTCCCAATCCTCAACCTGACTTGAACTAGATCCCTTGTCCATTGATGTAAGGATCCACAGGACAATAGCAATAGCCCTGACACTGGCTCTAATTGCAATGTGCTCACATTATACAAGAAACATTTTTAATTACTTCTATTTTGGATGTATGCCGGTACATTTCAGATTTACTATTTCCCCTTTTTAATGTGCTCCATGTTGATATGTTCTGGTGAACACGCCTCAAAACCTGAACTGCAAGTCAGTTCTGATAAAAGCAAGATTGTGTTAGAAAAATGCAGTGAGTAGAGACTAATATGTTGATTAAAATCAGCCCCAGTTACTTAAATCATTGCACACTCCACGCGTGGTAGGAGGGCACAAGTTCTATGCAGGAAAAAAATGTGACCTATGGTTTTTTTTGGATAGAAGGATATTGCTACCATTCCTCTTTCCCTTATTACATGTATAGGCCTATTGGGTTTACAGGGATAGAGGAACAGTCAGTAATGAGTCTGAATGAGAAGTGATTTGCACTAAAAGAATATAGTTTATTGCATTGTAGCAATTAGAATATGTATTACATTAGCTAGTTAGATATTATTACTAAGACCATTGGAGGCAGAGATGATTCATTTGTTCGAACTGAGATCCAGAGCTATTTTTCTGACTCCTCTATCCAACATCATATGGCATTTTCAGATTGGGTGGAGCTTAATGCAGTCTTGAACATTAACCCTTTCTGAAAAATACATAGAAAATAGGAATAGGCCACTCAGTCGATTTGTCTTTCTTAATCTTTTTTCTTTTTGCATACTTATAAAGGGTCTTACCATCCACTGTCATGTTCCTTGCAAGTTGACTGACATTCTCTAATTTTTCTCTCGTAATTAACTTCTTGACCTTTCTATTTCTGAATTCTAAATGATTCCAGTCTTCAGACTTGTTAATTTTTCAAGCAAATTTATATGACTCTTCTTTGGATTGACTGTTATCATTAATTTTTGTTAAACGTGTTTGGGTCAATTTTCCTGATGTATCCTTTTGCCCAAAAGGAATGTTTAGCTGTTGCGTTCATTCATTTCTTAAATATTAACCATTGCTTATGTGCTGTCATGCCTTTCAATGATGTAACCCTGACTACCAAAATGAGGAGCAGACAGATCTGGGAGTTCAGGTCCATTGTACCCTGAAGGTGGCTGCACAGCTAAATAGAGTGGTCAAGAAGGCATATGATATGCTTGTCTTCATCAGACAAGGTATTGAGTATAAGAGCTGGCAGATCATGTTAAAATTGTATATGACTTTGGTTCGGCTGCATTTAGAATACTGTGTACAGTTATAGTGGCCACGTTACCAAAAGGATGTGGACGTTTTGGAGAGGGTGCAGAGAAGGTTTACGAGGATGTTGCCTAGTATGGAAGGTGCTGGCTATGAAGAGAGGTTGAGTAGGTTAGGATTGTTTTCATTATAAAAAGGAGATTGAGGGGGTCCTGATTGAGGTCTACAAAATCATGAAGGTAATAGACAGGATGAATAGAGATAAGCTTTTTCCCAGGGTAAGGGATTCAATAATGAATAACGCATTCAAGGTGAGAGGAGAAAAATTTAAGGGGGATACATGCGGCAAGTACTTTACACAGAGGGTGGTAGGTGCCTGGAACGCATTTCCAGCAGAGGTATTGGAGGCAGGCATGATAGATACATTCAAGGTGAGTCTGGACAGATGCATGAGTAGGTGGGGGACAGAGGGATACAGAGCCTTAGGAATTGACCATATCTTTTCCAAAAAGATATGCATTACAGAGTCTTAGACAGTGGATTTAGATCAGTTCAAGCTTGGAGGGCTGAAGGGCCTGTTCCTTGACTGTAAATTTTCTTTGTTCTCTTTGTTCTTAGGCTCCTCATTTCTCATACCTTTGTGGTTTCAGATTTAGGACTCTCATTTTGGATTAGACTACTTAACTTTCCATCTAAATGAAGAATTCAGTACCTTACCTTATGCAGCAATACAACATCTGAAGACATAATTTTATTCAGTGAATTGTGAGCTGTATGTGTAGATTTGAATCAAAATCCATTGTGTAGAAAAATGTGGGGTGAGTGACCTTGGCTGCACTCCTGTATCCTCCTGTCACATCCCAGAAACATGGAAAGAGGGAAAAAAAATGATGAGCAGAACACATTGCCTAAAGATAGCTCCAGTGAAGAATCTAGCATTAAGCTGAACCAAATGGTCCCTATCTTTGTGTACTGTGTGGGGAAAATGAATGACCTTTTACAAATGAAAGCAATCCCAAAATAAATAAAGAATTGAAAATGCTTAGCAGCTTAGCAGTGAGCATCTATGGAGAGTGATTAGAACAGAAAATGCTGAAGAATCTCAGCAGCATGGGAGGACAGAGAAACGGACTAAACATTTCAAATCCAATATGACTCTTCTTTGGAGCTCAGAAGATCACTGGAGAGAGAAGCAGCTTAACATTTCAAGTTGATGACTTTCTAGCAAAACAAAACAAAAATTTCTTTGGAACGAGTTACTGAAATTATAGGGTTTTCATAACCCTAACATTTTTGTTAATACTCATCTCAAGTCAGTGTGACTTGATATTTATTACAGAACTTGGACTTCAAACCCAATAATTTCCAGTAGATTTGTTGTTCAACTGATGTTGGTGGAAATGAAGTTTACTCCTGAGCAGGTGAAGAGGGGATTATGCTGTATCACCCATTCACTAATTAAAACGGAGAGCAGAATGATAATGAGGACCTTGTTTGCATATCAAAAGATGCAATTGTTAACAATATAATCTCTGGAGAATTTCCTTATGCCTGAAGTTGAAACATTCCCAGCTGGTGCATCTACTAACATGAGGAAAAAAGGAAATTTAAAGTAGGGACTCAACAGCAACTTGAAGTCCCATATGCAGGTACAGTGCTTCCTGTACAATACTATTATGAAAAGCCTCAAGGAGAAAACTGTCAGAGTAATTGAAAATGAAAATATATTTAATGCCTGAAATTCCCATTTAAAATTATTTAATGTAATGCTTGTAGAGAAGTATTTGTCATTAGCTTTAAGTGGTCCTAATATGTTTCTTGGCAACATGGTCTAATGGCACTTTTTGTTGGCAAAGCACAATAATCCACAAATCAGCAATTGGGCTTAAACAAATGGATCATTGCACTGTAAAAGCAATAAGAAATTATATCAAATTTGGAGCACGGTATCTCTGGAAGGATATACTGGTCTTGGAATGAAGGTAACAGAAGTTTACCAGAATAATTAGAAGTGTTAAACTTTGAGGATAATTTTGACAAATTTTAAAGTTTGAGAATCCAGTCATAGACTTTGAGGATAGAAGATTAAGGAGTGATATAATTGTGGTGTTTAAGATGATTTAAGCGGTTGATAGGATAGAAACTATTTGGTCTGATTGGAGGTGTTTTATATGTAGCGTACTTTAAGAAATTTCACCTTTATTGATTCCATGTGTTGTATGTATACAATATCGTGACTCTGCCTGCCAGTTAGACTGCTATAGGTGTGCAGGTTGCGCATATAATTTGTTTTGATGTAATTCTCCTTTATACATTATTGTGTAAAATTGCCTTAAATAAAATATCCCACAAAGTTAATCAGTCTCTGTTGGGCGATTGATTCTAGGACTATTATCGTTAATATGACATGATGAACATGTAAAAGCATCATGCTGAAGAGCTCTATCATGCCGAACGAGTAGCAAGCAAGTTAAAGTACTGAGAAAACACATAGTTGGTAATTTTAAATTTTATCAAAGGACATGAGGCAATCTTCAATATCCTTGTTCATTCCAACACCAGATACTGAAAACATCGCTTGTTGGCGAATAGACAAAACCCTGTCAAGAGGCCAATTTAACATTTGAGAAAGGCAAATGATCAGTCTGTTTGCTAGATTGATTTTGAGCAAGAGAAAGCATATTGTCAAAATTCCCTACTTTAAATTGGAACACAGCAAACCAATAAACGGAGTGAAAAACCTTCAAAAAGCATTTAGAACTACCATGTCCATATTTGGATGAAACCAATGCAGAAAAAGAAATGCATTAAGATTTGTCCAGCAATCTTAAAACATCAGGATTAATAGCTGAAGGGTTGATAGGTCCCCAAAAGTTATGATGTACTTTAGAAGACCAATTCAGGTCAATTTAAACATTTGTATTCATCGACCAGAATTCATGTCATCCAGAAACCAATAGAAACCATAGACTACCTCATATGTAGATACAGATAAAATGGCTCTCTCTGTGATTTTTCCTTTGAAGAGGTAGTAGATTGGCTGAGCTGGTGAATTCATATGGAAGTTTTCCAAAAAGATATGCATTACAAACAAAAGACTTATGGTATCAAAGATTTATTGAAGCAATGAATTAAGTCCAACTGATGCTCATGGTCTGATGAAGCTTACATATCCTAAGAACACACTCAATGGTTAATGCGATCACCAGAACACCCAAACATAGCATTTATGAGGAAGGGATGACCTTCTGCATGCACCAAAAAGATTCTCAGCTTTCAAAACGTTTTTGTCAAAGCATATGGCAGAAAAGGCCATTTGCAGAAGTGGTGCATTGTGGAAAAGGTTGATGTAGTTCAAAGATCCATGCATCAACCAAATAGATTGTGCACAAATTGTACTTTTAAAGACACAGTAAAGATCATTTAGTGTCATGCAGGGCGTATAAACACAAAGTGATTGACAAACCAAAATCTGATGATGTACATGACAAGACAAAGCACAGTGAATATATGTTTTAGACTGTGAACATTGTGGAAAACATTATTATTATCAAACTGTCTGAAATGTTTGCAAAAATCCAAATTATCCAACCTCAGAAAATGGATGACTATTTGCTATTGGCTAGATTTGACACATGGCCAGTAGTAATATACCATTCCCTTGAATTCTAAAATACATATGGCCGCAGTCATGGGAAACTATGATGAAACCTATGAATGTAAAACTGCCAGCATACAATGGTTCACCATATTCATGTGCAGGATCAATGGTGCTAGATCAATCAATCAATCAATCCATCTGAATATCACAGATGTTCTACATTGTTGACACTGCTGGATCAGCAATTGCAGGTATACCAGCACATGATGACCTCATATGAAGTAAAATCTATGAAATAAATTCAAAAATAGAAACTACAACCGATTATGCAAGAAGCACTTGCAGATCTGAATATGAAAAAAGGAATGGAACAGTTTAGAATTAGAATTAGAATTAGAATTCCTACAGTTTACTTTCTTCTGAATGAAGAGAGCTCAGAGTTCAAGTGGAAAATGTGGAATGACTTTCTCAGAAGATACCCTCATTTGAGACTACCATCTCTGAAATGAGGAAGTCTTTAGGGGATATCTCTACTCAGCTCACAAAGATGAATGAAGAGCTGACCAATAAAAAGATTGTCAGTTTACAGGAAGATCTCAAACAACGCGCATATAAAATGGATCAGGCTCAGCATGAGCAGCTACAGAAATGTCAGCTTGAAGTCACAACAATGCTGAAGAAAATGACAGTCCTACAAAACAGGTAGAGATGCACAGCACAGATAATACAGAGCTGCAAATCACCCATGAGTCAGCCCTTCCAGAAATAGATGCTGGTTATGATGTTCTACTGAAAGTAGGTCACAGAGGAAAAGAAAAAAAAATCAGTGAAGCTGTATCTGGAAGAAAGCAAAAAGAAAAATAGCTGAAGAGGCTGTACAGTGATTTGAGCAGTTTATGGAGGAGAAAAACAAACTGCACCAGCAGAAAGCTAAAACTTTGATCAAATTATAAGAATTCAGGTTATGAAACCAGAAGTCGGAATGAGTTAGAAACTTTAAAGGAGAAACAACAGTCAATGCCAAGGAAATTCGAACCATGTGAAGCAGCTTATGGAACAAAATCAGTCATTGGTTAATCAGGTGCAAAATTTAGTTGCAGTTCATGAGGATAAACAAATTTGGAAACAGTAACTACTTTAAATAAAATAAAAGCAGTGACAATATAAACTGCAATTATAGGGGTAATATCACTATTGACAGTGGAAATCAATAGTACCTGCAGACATCACCATCATGAGATCTGAAAATATCAGCAAATTGCTTGTTATTGTAATTAGTGAAAAAACAGGGGATATTGTATTTGTACCATGCCTTTCAAAAAGTTCACATTTAAGGACTCCATGTGCTATGTGCATACAATGTTGTGACTCTGCCTGCTCGTTAGTCTGCTATGGATTTGCAAGTTGTACTAACTAACTAATCTGAGTTAATGTATCTCTAATAAGTGATTGATTGATATAATTGATATGACAGGGGAGCCCAGAACAAGGAAACATGACCTTAGAATTTCCAACCAGCAAACCCATTCTAAAGCAGTATATTTGTGAGATGTACAATATTGTGCCTAGCAGCAATAAGGTTGGATATTCCTGGATGGTCATTCACTTATAGTTGCATTGCCTATTTAGCAAGGCAGATGTTGGCCAACAGGTCAATGAGAAATCTTGATAATCTGGATGTAAACATCTAATCTAAATGTAGAACTAGAGGGCACATAATAATTCAGCATGCATCATGAGCTTGGAGAATTCTTTTATCTTTATGGAGTACCGCTGGCATTACAGATGAAAATATCCCACCCCCCTGTACCCTGCAATGGAAAGAGAAATTGATTCTGAGGTTGGGTATCATTACTTAAACAGATATATTTATGGCCAGAAGTCAAGGATATGATTTGGGGAAATGAATAACATCGATATGGTTAAAGATCTGGTAGCTCTGGATAGCTTTGTGGTGCATGTCTCCCCTTGTGAAATAAAAATATTTGTAGTTTGCTATTTTCTTCCCTGTTGCATATTCTTACAGTGGAGACGAGTAAACTGGATCAAATCAGCTTAATGGTGGACATTGAGCAATGGCATACCATGAAGGAATGTAACAAAAAACAGAAGTTGCTGGAAAAGTTCAGCAAATCTGGCAGCACCTGTGAAGAGAAATCAAGAGTTAATGTTCGGGGTCCGGTGACCCTTCCTCAGTTTTTGTTTCTGATTTACAGCATCTGCAGTTGTTTTGGTTTCCCTGAGGGAATGCCTGAATCTCTGTCCGCTGATTGTGCACAGAATTAGTATTTGACTGATTGCTGGGAGACAACTGAACAAAATTAGTGATGAAAGAAATTCTCGAGTTCCAGAGTTAATGTGTCAGGTCCAGTGACCCTTCTTCAGAATCATTTTGAACTCTGCTCCCCAGATGCTGTCAGACCTGCTGAGTTTTTCCAGCAAATTCTGTTTTTGTTTCCGGAGTCAGTGAGTGTGCATTAAGAAAGCAATGCAGCCTCCAAGCAAGCACACAGTGAGTGTGGACTAAGAAAGGTAACCTAAGAACAATAAGATGCATCCTGCACAGATGCAACCTTGCAGAAGTATGCAAGTATTTAGTGTCCCTGAGTTTCAAAGTATTGAAGCATTGAAACGGTTTGTGAGTTGGACTGGGAGCAAGCATGCTGATGTGGTGAGGCTGGTGGTTTGCTGATGTGTCTGGATGAAGGGTCAAGGAGGATTGCATCCATAGAGCACCCTGAGACATTGTGCTGGGGTAAGCATTTGGTTAGCTGCAGCTGCCAGGTTCCCATGCTGATTTACATTATAAATTTGTACTGTCTAGTTTCTCAGGAAAGGAGGGGAGAATTGGAAGTGGTGGATGAATAAGCTGAGTTGGGATGGTAATGAAATTCAAATACACGCAAATAAGATAGTCACCACTCAATAGTGAGATTCTGAGGTCATTATTTAAATCCTACGGGAAAATCACCAAAACGTCTTCAATGTTGCAATCCTGATTTTCATTCTGTCCATATTTTCCCAATATTTGCACCATTGCTCAAGCCATACTTGAGGGAGGGAAGAATTCTTCCCTGTTTCTTGGCTAATAAAGGAAAATAACCAATTATTGACCTGTTCTGTTACTTTTAGCAATCTGTGAAAATACACTTCAAGTTTCTTGAATTCCTCTATACTTTTCCCTTGTACGTTTTGTCATCTTTAAATGCATCACCTCACATTTCTCAAGACTGAATTCCATTTGCCACTTTTTGCTTCCTAGACCAGTTCATTGATAACTGCCTGCTGTCTGCAGTATTCTTGCTCACAACCAAACACACATACACACACACATACATACACACACACGCACATACACTTCTTGTATTTTCTTTGAACTTAGCCATTCCAAAGTTTTTCCATTGTTGATGATCATGTCAGAAACTCATCCCTAAGGTGAATAATAATGCTTTGGCCTATACCTTTACTAATGGCTAAAGGAAAGCAGACAATGCAGAAGTAATGGAATAAATGAGGCTCCCATGTAATGACACCAAAGCTAGCTAAGGTTAATAGATATTTGAAAACTGTCCACTGCAATAAATTATGATGTTTGTTTTAAATTAACTTTTTTTTTTCCTTTCTTGAACTTGACCATATTTCCTTTTAGACTCTGTGGTGATTGTTGGCAGAAAGACAGAAGTGTTTTCAAATGAAATTCTCTCTTAAAATGAAATAATCTGAATCAATAGTCAAAAGCTTCTCAACTTTAATAATGAAACACACAGAATAGGTGAAAGATAAGAAATCTATCTGGTGAGACTCGAATGACAGATGTAATTAAAATCCATTGAAAGCTATTTCTGAAAGTAAGGGAAATTAAAGTTCAGTCATAATACAATTACTGCTGTCATGGTGACTGTATGGCTTTGTGACACCTATTGTAAGCATCTCTTGATTCTTTCTCATTTGAAAATAATTCTTTGAACTAGTGAATTGCCAGAAAATCAGCATGGAATTACCTTTTGCCTTTAGAATTTAGGTGTTTGGCATTTTCCCAGGTAGAGTAGGATACCCTGACAATGTACAGCTTCAATGCAGGGCGTGTGATCATGGTCACTAGAGTTTCTTACAGCATTCTGCCCAGGAAATGCTTAACAGTTGGTAAAGACCAAGATTGATTACATCTAACTCAATTTAGTTTGATGTATCTATACAGTGTAATTTCAGGTGCTAACTGTGACTCAGTTGATAGCACATTCATTTTGGAACCAAATCAAGCAAAAAGAAACAAAATGATCATTTCAGGGCTTGTTCCTGTACTGATGCCCATGAACATAAGTCATTGCAAGGAGCATTGATGAAGGAAGCCTATACAATTTAAAACATTTGCCAAATCCTTGACGTCTTAATCTAATATTTTGTGTGAATATGCTGTATAATAAATCCTGCCAGAGTCCACACTTTGCGACAAGGAACCCACTTTGGGATCCAAAATCAAGGATCACTTACCAACAATGTAAATTAGCATCAGTCCACAATGTTGAACAATCTATTCACCATGCTTACCTGATCACATGATAGTAAAGAATTGGGGCAGGATTTTGCGGGATGTGGAGTAGAGATTTAAAAAGAAACGTCTGTTGGGTGGCAACAATGGGAATACCACCTCCATTTCCATGCTTGGCTCTTTTCAGTTTCACAGAAACAGGAATGGGCCAGGAACCCTACTCATTTCTCTTTAAAAGTTGATGAAATGAGTGTAGAAAGTGGCATTTCAGACCTTCTGGAGTCTTCAGCAAGGAGACCCATGGTTTGGAAGTCTTTCAAAGACGCACCTGCAGAGTAGAGGTGTGAGCAATGGATTGAAAACTAGAAAGATTATAAAGTTAAGATTCATGTGGTGCTGTGATAGTGTCCTCATTTCTGAGCCAGGAGATCTGGGTTCAAGTCCCACCTACTCCAGAGTGTGTCATTGCATATTGGAACATATGTCGATGAAAATATGTATAAAAATGTGGGTATAAATTGTGTGCCTCCTTTACAATTCAGGGTGAAATGCCGTAGCCTGAGTTATATCTGTGTTTACTAAAGTAAATGATGACAGTGCTGTGTTTTTAAAGATAAATGTCCATGACAATGCAGTAGTCAGATGGTTACTTCTGATAAGTGGCAAGCTGAGGAGATTGTGAAGGCATTGGTAGTGATTTTTCAGGAATCACTGGAGTCAGGGAGTGTCCCTGAAGACTGGAAAATTACTGATGTAATGCCTTTGTTTAAGAAGGGAGCGAGGCAGAAAACAGGAAACTATAGGCTGGTTAGCCTGACGTTAATCGTTAGTAAAATCTTAGAGCCCATCACTAAGTATGAGATTCGGACTACTTAGAAGTGCATGGTAAAACAGGGCTGAGTCAGCACGGCTTCGTCAAAGGGACGTCATGCCTGACAAATGCATTAGAATTCTTTGATGAAGCAATGAGCAGGTTAGACAATGGAGAGCCAGTGGTTGTGATCTATTCGAATTTCCAGAAGGCCTTTGACAAGGTGTCGCACAGGAGGCTTCCAAATAAGATAAGAGCCAATGGTGTTAGGGGCAAGGTGCTGATATGGAAAGAGGATTGACTGACTGGTCGAAGGCAGAGGGTGGGAATAGAGGAATTGTTTTCAGGATGGCATTCAGTGACACTTGGAGTCCTGCAGGGGTCAGTGCTGGGATCACAACTATTCATGTTACATATTAATAATTTGGACAAAGGAACGAAGGGCATTGTTGCTGAGTATGCAGAAGACATAAAGATAGATAGAAGGACAGGTAGTGTTGAAGTGGCAGGCAGGCTGCAGAAGGACTTGGAAAGACTAGGAGAGTGGGCAAAGAAGTGGCAGGTGGAACACATAATGAGAAAATGTGAAGTTATACATTTCAGTAGAAAGAATAGAGGCATAGACTATTTTCTAAATAGGGAAAAGCTTTGGGACTCTGAAGCAGAAGGGGACTTAGGAGTCGTGGTTCAGACTTCTCCTATGGTTAAGTTGCAGGTTCAATTGGAAGGCAAATGCGATGTCAGTATTCATTAGGAGGGCGAGAATACAAGAGGACAGATGTATTGCTGAGGCTGTGTGAGGTTCTGGTTAAACCACATTTGGAATATTGTGAACAGCTTTGGGTCCCGTATCTAAGGAAGGTTAGATAGCGCTGGTTTTGGAGGGAGTCCAGAGGGGGTTTACAAGAATTGTCCCAAGAATTAAGGACTTGTCATACAAAGTGCGATTGAGAACTCCGGATTTACACTCAATGGAGTTGAGGAGGATGAGGCCAGATCTGATTGAAACTTACAGAATATTTAGAGGCCTGGATACAGTAGACCTGGAGAAAGTGATTCCATGAGTAGGAGAGACGAGGATCTGCAGGCACAGCCTCAGAGTGAAGGGTTGACCCTTTAGAACTGATTTGAGGAGGAATTTCTTCAGCCAGTGGATGGTGAATTTATGGAACTCAATGCTGCAGCAAAGTGTGGATGTCAAATCATTGAGTGTATTTAAGATAGTGATAGGTAAGTTCCTGATTTGTAAGGGGATCAAGGGCAACGGGGAGAAGGCAGGAAAATAGGGTTGAGAAACACATCAGCCATGATTGAATGGCAGAGCAGTTTTGATCAGCTGATTGACCTAATTCTGCTCCAATAACTCATATCTTATGTTCTAAGCTCTTGTGGAAGAATGACATTGTAAAAGTGGTAAGATATGACAGAATTGATTATCAGATAGATGAATTGCTGTTCTTAAAGGCTTGCCCAGTGAGAGATCCAGATCTAATTATTCGAACTAAGCCACTGCATTCATTCATTCTTTGCAATATAACCCAGCCATTTGTTTGGCTATTTCAATGCCTTGTGTATGAATGTTTAGTTACCTTCACAGGCACTACGAGATACTGATCTGCAGAATTTCTTCATAAGCCTGTCTTGGAGAATATGGGTTTGACACATTTATGAGCTTATGAATAGGATAATAATTTTTTAAGTATTTGTTTACCTTGACACATATGTGAAAATTTGTACAATTTCTAAATGTTATTATTTTACCGAGTTATGTTTATAAGGTGGTCACTTCTAATTTAGTTTTGAAGGTGTGAGGAAATACATGAGTAGTAAATGAGCTGCCAGAGGATGTGGTGGAGGCTGGTACGATTGCAACATTTAAGAGGTATTTGGATGGGTATATGAATAGGAAGGGTTTGGAGGGATATGGGCCGGGCGCTGGCAGGTGGGACTAGATTGGGTTGGGATATCTGGTCGGCATGGACGGGTTGGACCGAAGGGTCTGTTTCCATGCTGTTCTTCTCTATGACTGTACGACTCTAGTGAGTGAGGAGTTGAAGGGGTGTGAAGGGTTTGGATGAATCAATGAGTAAACTTGCAAAGGTTTATGGGAATGAGGATGACTGAGCCATTGCACTGACCTGAAGAACTGAGTTGATGGCTCTAAAAATAGAGGCATGGCTTTTAATATATATCTTGATCCGTAGCCTGCATCAGTCGCCCTCCTCATTTTTGTGCTGAAGATCCAACTCTAGCGTGTCTTGTTGTCTAGGAGATGAAAATCCTGCCTGCCAGCAAGAGAGAGTGCAGAAAACTCCCAGCTTCCAATTCCAACCTCCACAGAGAAAATCTGGCTCTTGATTTTTTTTAAACACAAATGGTCATCTCCTTATCTATTGAACTCAGCTCATTAATTACCATCCAAAGAACACATCATTTCAAGAATATTGACTTGCTTAAATATGTCAGGTGAAATCCTTTGAAACCATTCAGCTATAATATAAGTTCAGGGTGACATTGTGGCTGAGTAGATTAAAGCATTTGCTTAGTAAAACAGGAGATCCTGAGTTCAAATCTCTGTAGTGCATTTATTCCAAATCAGGCTTTCAAAGAAGCTGATGACAAAAAAAATAGACTAGGCTCATTTTGTGTGATGGCATGATTCCCCACCTCTGAGCCAAGGAGACCTTGGTTCAAGCCCCACCTGCTCCAGACATCCCTGAATACATTGGTTACAATTCATGTTCTCTCCAGCCTACACTGATGATGTCTAGCTGTGATTAAATAGTAGGATAGGGGTCAGGAACAACTGTGAGATTAGCATTATGCCATTCAAGGGTAATGTCAGGAAGCAGCTATTTACACAGTGGTTTATAAACTGTGATTGGTAGAGTTTTGTGAGACAAGGTATAAAGGGTTACAGGACCAAGATGAGTCCATGGACTGATCTAAGAACAGAGGCATGGCACTGATTAGCCAAGATCTAAATGAATGGAGGCTTGAATAATCTATTCTTATTTCTATGTTGGTTGAATATAAAATTCTGCTCTTTTGCTTGGCTGCCATGCCAAACATAACCATTAGTAAAGCCATTACTCAAAAAATATAAGTTGTGATGGTTGTCTCACCCCTAGGGGGAATCTGGTTGGCTGCTGAACTGGATATGTCATTTCCTAAGTAATGCAGACATTAGATGATTATACATTGGCAATCATTTCTCATTGTAATGCCCGTAAAAGGTGTTCTCACTTGTCTCCACATCAATATCTTCAGTCATGGCCTGATGGATCACTTTAAAAGCCGTATTACTCTTTGTGTTTTTTGTAACATATTGTGTGTCAGACTTTCTTAGTGAGGTTATGTGGGCAGATTTACAGAGGTTTGTTTCCCCAGTTGGAGAAACTAGAATTAGGAACCATGGCTTCAGGTTGATGGATCAACCATTTAGAAATGAGAGGATGGGAAATTCTTTCATCACAGAGTTCTCACTGTTGTTTTTGAATTTTTTTACCCCAGAGAAGTTTGAAATGCTCAGTTGTTGAGAATATTCCAAGCCTGAGATTGACCTATTTTGAGCGCTAGGGAATCAAGTGAAATTAAGGCACAGAAGTAAAGTGTTGAGATTGATCAACAGCTTTGATGTTCTTGATTCTAGCAGGTTGGAGGAAATTTATTATCTATCCCTGCCTTTGTTTATTTGGTTCTTGAGGTATGGACTAATGAATTCCATCTGCTTTTTAAAAAGTTTTTGTTTGTTGCTGGCAAGGGCAGCATTTTGTGGTCACCCCTAACTGCATCTGGGAAGAGGGGAGTGATCCACCTTCTTGAACTGCTGCAGTTCATCTGGTGTAGTCATACCTACAGTACTCACAGACAGGAAGACCCAGGATTTTGACTCAGCAATGCTGAAGGAACAGTGGCATAGCTCCAAGTCAGGATGTGACTTGAGAAGAACTTGTGGGTGGTGGTCTCCTCATGCATCTGCTGCCTCTCTCCATTAGATGTTCTGTTTTGCAGTCTGCCTCAATAATTTTTTTATGTCTTGAAAGTTGCAAGAAGGAAATCTTCCATTAGGATCTTCTAGATTCTGCACATTTGATTTGATTGCTAACTTGATAATGTTGAGTTTATTGAACAGCAAGTTTTTTTTATCTATTAGCACTGAAGGAATAGGATCCACCTTTAATATGGGGGTTGGATAATATGGTTTGCGGTATTGAGGGACCAGTGAGAAGACTAAACGAAAATGGCTGGATTAAGGCAAGAAACAAGAAGAATGAAAAGTGGCAAGATGTTGACTGGAAGCATCAATGAATAACTATTAGAGAAGGTTTAAGGTACCATTAGCATAGAACAATGGCTGCTCCTATATTATGACCTTAGAAGTTACTGTTTTATTTTGAATTTTTCTACCTATTCATCCATCCCTCCACTTATCCTTCATTTCAACCATCTATCTCTGCATTTATCTCCTGTTTCATGTCTGTATACAGTAGGTGATAGCAGCAGCAGGTCTGCAGATGAAAGGGTAGATTTCCCTGGATTTCCATTCAGGTTAAATTGCCCGACACCCCATTTTTGGAAAACAATCAGCTCAATTTTCCACCATTTAAATGGGTAGAAGGGAAATTAGCTGGATCTCCCCCACAGAAGTATGCCTGAGCCTTGATATTCACTGTACTGAGTGATGTTATGTTTAGAACTCCAGGAAGCTTTCCCTGTAAAGAGTACAATATCATCTGTGCCATTAATAATGCGTGGTTGCAACCAGCCAAGATTGCACTGAATTGTGAAGCAGAATGGTCTGCGCCTGCTCCTATTTCTCATGTCCTTATGAAAGGAAGATTAAATATATCTTGACTTTCTGCAATAGTGCAAAACAGATAACAGTCCATTTTACATCTCTCATGATGTTTGGTCTCCCATTCGAGCAATGGCTGTCATTTCACTATCACTCATTTTTTGGTTACTGCACAACCTTCAAATTACCCTCAATCAGTGACGATATACAGGACATCAATGAAGAGTATAGGTTAGAAATTGCTTCAAGCAATCAATAGCAACTAAACCTCTATTTAATGCTGGGTTAAGTGGGTCAATTCTGCTGTTAAAAGTGCAGAGAGAACTATCACACAAATGTATTACATATTCACCTGCTAAGATAGCCAAGTTATCGCAGACTTTTAAAAACTAAAGTAAGTGTTTCAGTTTCATTTGCAGATTCATAACTTGGAGAATACATCTAATTTTTCCATGTAATATTATTGAGCTGTTAGTGATGAGGCTCTGTGATGTGCTCAGAAGCTTCCATTACTGGGTGTCAGCACTTACTGGAATAGCTGAATAATTTTGTTAGGAGTGTTCTCCATAAAGTATTCTCAAGGGTTATGTTGGAAAATTGTGCAGTAAATTTTTGCATGTGGAAAATCAAAGAGAACTGTGGTCCTTGTTAAGGGATTATTACTCAAATGCACAGTGAGCAATTTTTGGTGTTCTTTTCAAAAGAGAAAGCTAGTTAAATTTGCAAGATGGTTATATTAAACAGCATGGTTCTTTTATTTACTAAGTGTCTCACAGCTTTATCACTTGTTATAAGGTTTTATCATAAGCACTGGCCAGCTGAAACATTGGCAAGTCTAATTAAAGTCTTTAATACAAGGATAATTGTGGCCAGTTGTATAAGCTAATAATTGGTTTCTTGCCTGGGATGTCTTCAATCTCCATCGACGTTATGTGTGCTCAAGCATAATGTCTTAGTCCTCATAGTCAAATGTACAATATGCCAGGTAACTGTCAGAAAGAAAGACTTGCATCCATATAATTGCTTTCACAACCTTCACATGCATTAAACTGTTTTACAGCCAATAAAGTACCTGTGAAGTGCAGTCACAGTTGTAATTGTGAAATGCAATGGTGAATTTGGACAAAACAAATTCCAGCAAATAGTAAAAGAGGACCAGTGATGTTGGTTGAGAGACAGTTAATGGCGAGGACTTCAGAAAGAACTTCGCTGCC
This sequence comes from Chiloscyllium plagiosum, assembly GCF_037043375.1. NCBI lineage: Eukaryota > Metazoa > Chordata > Chondrichthyes > Orectolobiformes > Hemiscylliidae > Chiloscyllium > Chiloscyllium plagiosum. The sequence goes on from NW_028270156.1 coordinate 23,872,006, forward strand.
TCTCTTTAGAATAGCAGGATAGCAGGATTTTTTTAAGGCCAGCTAAGAGGACCTCCACTGAAAGTCACATTGAAGGAAGGCTTTCCAACAGCGCAGTTAAAATATTTGCTTTTGTTATTCGTGCATTACTTGGAAAACTGGCAGAGAAAGGGACTAGGACCCATTTTGTTAATGGGGTAGAAATTATTGTCATTTTAAAATCAAGAAGCATAATTTACAACTGAATAGATACACAAAAATGAAAGCTTGCATTAATACAATGCTTCTCATGGCTTCGGGATGTTTCAAAGTACTTTGTATCAAATGTGGTTTTCCCTTTTATTTGGACAAATGCAGTTGTCAATTTGCAAGCAAAAAACAGCAAATGAACAAACCTTCCTACGCGACACAAAATTCACAACACCAAAGTACACAAGCTGGTCCAGCTGTGCTCTACATAAACCTCTTTTATCCTCTTACAATATCAACACAACCCTCTATTTCTTGATTCCTCACTTACTGAAATTCCCGTTGAACATATGCACGCTGATCAATTCAGTTACTCCAGGTGGTAGTGCATTCCATATTCTAACCATTCTTTGGGTAATAAGTTTCCCCTAAATTCGGTATGAGATTTATTAGTAACAATTATATATTTAAGACTATCTAGTTCAAATCTTCCCCTCAAGTGGCAGCAACCTCTCCTGCTGTATCCTATCAAACTTTTTCATTATCTTAAAGATGTTCACCAGTCTGTCCCTAACTCTTCTATTCTGTAGAGATAATTTTTAGTGGAGTAGTTGAAGTGACTATCATCTATGCATTTAAGGGAGATAGGCATAGAGGCTCAATAATGGGTTTTGATGAATTAACAGGGAAGAAGCTCAGTAGGAGCCTGTCTCTGAGATGCAAATCTGAAATAAGAAAGATATTTCAAAAAGTTTCTGTAACATATGATCGGGGCATCCAAAATCTGTTGAATTGCAGGCATTCACTGGACTCATTTTAAAATTTGGACCGCATTCATGTTAATAGAAATCAATGACCACATCACCAAATGTTGTAAAAGAAAATCTCTAGCCACATTAAAGAAGTTCAAGTTAACATATCAACTTTAGTTGAAGAGCTTCCACCTTTGAGTAACAAAACTGTTCCAAGATGTGACACACTAATGAAATGGCTGGCATTTCACATTATTGGAACGATTAGAGGTCTCTGATTGGAAACTGGCCACAGAGAACTTGCTTGAGGGTCTGGATAGTCACAGGCATGTGGGGATATTTGCAGACCAATTATGTTGCATTTGCTGGTGAGTGATTTTAGGTGGAGGAACAAGAGTTTGTCAGCATCTTTGTTTTAATTGTCCAACTATCACTTCGTCTCAATATGTGGATTGAAATAGAAATTAAAGGTGTCAGAGATATGAAGGATGACTTCAAGAATTTTCAGTTGAAACTTTATTGCTGGAACAGCACAGCAGGTCAGGCAGCATCCAGGGAACAGGAGATTCGACGTTTCGGGCACAGGCCCTTCTTCAGGAATGAGCAGAGAGTGTTCAGCAGGAGAAGATAAAAGGTAGGGAGGAGGGACTTGGAGGAGGGGCATTGGAAATGTGATAGGTGGAAAGAGGTCAAGGTGAGGGTGATAGGTCGGAGTAGGATGGAGGCGGAGAGGTCAAGAAGAAGACTGCAGGTCAGGAAGGCGGTGCCGGGCTGGAGGGATTCGGCTGAGACAAGGTGGGGGGAGGGGGGATGAAGAAACTGGTGAAGTCCAAGTTCATCCCCTGTGGTTGGAGGGTTCCCAGTCGGAAGATAAGACGCTCCTCCTCCGACCGTCGCGTTGTTGTGGTTTGGCGGTGGATGAGTCCAATGACCTGCATATCCTCGGTGGAGTGGGAGGGGGAGTTGAAATGCTGTGCTACAGGGTGGTTGGGTTGGTTCGTCCGGGTGGCCCAGAGGTGCTCTCTGAATCGCTCCGCAAGTAGGCGGCCTGTCTCCCCAATATAGAGGAGGCCACACCGGCTGCAGCGGATGCAGTAGATGATGTGGGTGGAGGTGCAGGTGAATCTGTGGCGGATATGGAAGTTTCCTTTGGGGCCTTGGAGAGAAGTGAGGGGGGAGGTGTGGGCGCAAGTGTTGCACCTCCTGCGGTTGCAAGGGAAGGTGCCGGGAGTGGAGGTTGGGTCGGTGGGGGGTGTGGATCTGACAAGGGAGTCGCGGAGGGAGTGGTCTCTATGGAAAGCTGATAGGGGAGGGGAGGGAAATATATCCTTGGTGCTGGGGTCTGTTTGGAGGTGGCGGAAGTGACGGCGGATGATGCGCTGTACATGGAGATTGGTGGGGTGGTAGGTGAGGACCAGTGGGGTTCTGTCCTGGTGGCGGTTGGAGGGGCGGGGCTCAAGGGCGGAGGAGCGGGAAGTGGAGGAGATGCGGTGGAGGGCACCGTCGACCACGTCGGGGGGGGAAATTGCGGTCCTTGAAGAAGGAAGCCATCTGTGTTGTACGTATTTTGAACTGGTCCTCCTGGGAGCAGATGCGGCGGAGACGAAGGAATTGGGAGAATGGGATGGCGTTTTTACAGGGGGCAGGATGGGAGGAGGTGTAGTCCAGGTAGCTGTGGGAGTCGGTTGGTTTGTAGTAGATGTCCGTGTTGATTCGGTCGCCTGAGATAGAAACAGAAAGGTCTAGGAAGGGGAGGGAGGAGTCCGAGACTGTCCAGGTGAATTTGAGGTCGGGGTGGAAGGTGTTAGTGTAGTGGATGAACTGTTCAACGTCCTCGTGGGAGCACGAGGTAGCGCCGATACAGTCATCAATGTAGCGAAGGAAAAGATGGGGGGTGGGGCCAGTGTAGTTGCGGAAGATGGATTGTTCCACATACCCTACGAAGAGGCAGGCATAGCTGGGGCCCATGCGGGTGCCCATGGCTACTCCTTTTGTTTGGAGAAAGTGGGAGGATTGGAAAGAAAAGTTGTTCAGGGTGAGGACCAGTTCGGTCAGTCGAAGGAGGGTGTCGGTGGAAGGGTACTGGGTGGTACGGTGGGAAAGGAAGAAGCGGAGTGCTTTGAGTCCTTCGTGATGGGGGATGGAGGTGTACAGGGACTGGATGTCCATGGTGAAGATGAGGCGTTGGGGACTGGGGAAGCGGAAATCCTGGAGGAGGTGGAGGGCGTGGGTGGTGTCACGAACGTAGGTGGGGAGTTCTTGGACTAATGGGGACAGGACCGTGTTGAGGTATGCCGAGATGAGTTCGGTTGGGCAGGAGCAGGCTGAGACGATGGGTCGTCCGGGGCAGTCAGGTTTGTGGATTTTGGGCAGGAGGTAGAAACGGGCGGTGCGGGGTTGTGGGACTATGAGGTTGGAGGCGGTGGATGGGAGGTCCCCTGAGGTGATGAGGTTATGGATGGTCTGGGAGATGATGGTTTGGTGGTGGGGGGTGGGGTCATGGTCAAGGGGACGGTACTTGGACCGTTTCAACTTTGATCTCCAGCATCTGCAGACCTCACTTTCTCCTTCAAGAATTTTCAGACATGGATGAAGAAACTAAATAATCGGTGCCTGCATTCATTGGCTAACCTAAAAACAGAGTTGAGGATATGCTGAAGACTTGAATTTACAATAAAATAAAATCTGAAACATGAGAATTCAATGGGGCTTTCAAAAACATGTGTATAGTCCTTACAAAACAGGCACCACTTGTATTTATTGCCCATCCTGAATTGTCCTTCAGACTGTGGTAAATTATTAATGCAATTCATGTAGTGTCGTACACCCCTCAGTTCTTTCATGAAGGTAGTGCCGTCATGAAGGAATTTTCCAAATCAGGATGGCAACTATCTTTGTGGGGAATTTGGAGGCAGTAGTGTTCCCAAATCATAGAATCCCCACAGTGTAGAAACAGGCTATTTGGCCCATCGGGTCCACACCAATCCCTCTGAACAGCATCCCGCCCAGACCCACCCTATCCCTATAACTCTGCATATCCATGGCTAATCTGCCTAATCTACACATCCCTGGATATTATGGGCAATTTTGCATGGCCAGTTCACTGAACCTGCACATCATTGGACTGTGGGGACAAACCAGAGCACCACGAGGAAACTCACACAGACACGGGGGAGAATGTGCAAACTTCACACAGCCAGTCACCTGAGGATGGAATTAAAAACAGGTCCCTGGCGCTGTGAGGCAGCAGTGCTAAACACTGAGCAACTGTGCCACCCTGCCTTTGAGCTGCTAACGTCTCCTGCCTTTCACCTTCTGATATTAGCAGCTGCAGGTTTGGAAGATGTCTTTAGTGGATTATAGGGAATAATGTTGAAGCAACAAAGAAATTAACATAAGATGCTTCGGAAAGGTGGGAGGAAACAACAAGGGAGAAGAGGCAGTGCACCATATGATGCAGTGAATGTTCCTGAATTCACTCAGTAATGAGACAAAATATGCTGGGATTTCTCTGTGGTGGCATAATCAACATTTTACAAAAGGGAATTTACACCAGAATTTCCTGAGAATCTCAAAGCTGATTAGCAGAAAATAAAACAAAAGTGTAAACAATTGGGATGCAGAGAAAATGTGAAACTCACAAAAAAAGTCTTCTTTATTCACATTAGGTGCAACATATGCAAGAAGAAGTGATTGTGTAAGCACTTCACTTTTTAATGTGACTCTCACTGGTGCCATAAAATGTTCATTTAAAGATGCAGAAAATACAGTCTGGCTTTCAGCGAATGCATTGAGGTATATATATGGTGGCACAGTGGATAGTACTGCTGTCTCACAGCGCCAGAGACCCGGGTTCAATTCCCGCCTCAGGCGACTCTGTGTGGAGTTTGCACATTCTCCCCGTGTCTGCGTGAGTTTCCTCCGGGTGCTCCAGTTTCCTCCCACAATCCAAAAATGTGCAGGCTAAATTGCCCGTAGATGTAGGAGAATGGGTCTGGGTGGGTTGCGCTTCGGCGGGTCGGTGTGGACTTGTTGGGCCGAAGGGCCTGTTTCCACACTGTGAGAAATCTAATCTATAAACAATGTTCCCTGTTAGCTTAACAATTGCGAGGATGCACAGCAGCAGAAAAAACGTGTGCACACGTCAGCAACCTGAGTTGTACAACTTCTGGTCTGGTTAAAACATACTGCCTAGACTATTCACCACAACTGGTTGCTCAGTGGATGGCACTGCTGCCTCACAGCACCATGGACCCAGGTTTAATTCCAGCCTCGGGTGACTGTCTGTGTGGAGTTTGCACGTTCTCCCCATGTCTGTGGCTTTCCTCCGGGTGCTCCGGTTTCCTCCCACAATCCAAAGATGTGCAGGTCAGGTGGATGGCCATGACTAAGTTGCCCATAGTGTTCATGGATGTGTACGTTAGATGCGTTAGTCAGAGGGAAATGGGTCTGGGTGGGTCTCCCTTTGGAGGGTCAGTGTGGACTTGTTGGGCCGAAGGCCCTGTTTCCACACTGTAGGGAATCTAATATAATCTAAAACTGAGAACAGACTGGTGGCGGAGCAATAGGTGGAAGAGCATCCAACAGAGGGCAGTAGTGAGAAGTGACTGAGGAGTACCTGGTTTAAAATGGTGAAGCCCCAATATTACATTACTGTAGTATTTCCCTCTCTCCCTCCAAAACTATAAGGTGGGGGGGGGCTGTTAGAAAAGCAGCAGAGCTTCAGCAATGTGCATCCTCTTAACTAGTTAGAATGGCAGAACCTCTGGGAAAGCTTGTGCTGTGTGTGGAATGTAAAATGTGGGAGGTTTTAAATTCACAAGTCAAATCTGTCTGAAGCACTAGAGGGTAGCAGTCCTTGAACAACATAGTAGTAATCTTAGAAATACTACCTCTGCCATGTGCTTCACTATTTAGTCAAAGGCAAATCAGGGAGAGAAGTGTGTGCCTTGATGGATGGTGTAGAAGGGAGGGGTTTAGATTTTTGGGATATTGGGATCACTTTTGGGAGAGGAGAAAGCTCTCAGAAGAGATGGGCTTCACTTGAGCAGAAATCTCCTGGCTGAGACAGTGAATAGGGGTAGAATTAAACTTGTAAGGCAGGCTGAGTGGGTTGGCTAATGGGCTTAGCTTTGGAAGTACCAGAGAAGGCAAAAGAGAGTAGATGGGGAACGGGGAAAAGGAGGTCATCAAAGACTTGAGTGTTGACAGTGAACAAGGAAATGGTCTCTTTCCAGTGGATAAGAAAGAGATAAGGGCAGAGTTAACTTGTATGTATGTAAACACATGGAGTAAAGTGGACAAAATTGCGGAACTTGAAGCAGAAATTGCTCTGGGGGACATGACATAGACATATTGACAGAAATATGGTTCAAACTAAAACAGGACTTGATACTTATATCCTGGTTATAATGTCTTTAGTAGAAACAAGGCAGGTAAAAATGGAGGAGGCGTAATAGTTTTGGTCAAAGATGGTATCATTGTCCTTGATTGAGATGCAGTACCCTAATTAAAATCTATATGATTAGAGGTAAGAAACGGGATGGAACAGTGACCTTCTTAGGTATTTATTATTGAGCTCCAAATAGTGGGGAGGAAGTAGAAGACAGCATTTGTAGGCAGATTATGGAAATCTGACTGACAAGTTTGGTTGTGTTACTTGGTGATTTCAATAACCCTTGAGTGGACTGGGGAAAAGCTAGATTGTGGGGAATGGAAGGGAAGAAATTCTTGCAGTGTGTGTAGGGAACTTTCTGGAACAGTGGATTACCAGTCCAATCAGAGAGGAAGCTGTGCTGGATCTAGGCCAAGGTAATGAGGAAGGCCAAGTGGAGAAAATCCAGGTGGATGATCATTTGGGAAATAGTGATCATAATATAATAAGGTTCAACATCAAGTTAGAAAAGGATAAAAATCAGTCAAGAATTAAGATCCCAGATATGGAAAGGGCAGATTTTTGGGGTCTACAAGTTGAACTGAAGCAGCTTGATTGGAAACACATATTGTAGATAAAACAGTGGACGAAAAATGGGAGATTTTCAAAACAGAGAAGAATAGGTTGCCAACTAGATATACAGCCATGAGTAATAACTATGGGTCTCTAAAACTAGAGCAGCTGGATGACTAAGGATATTGATGAGAAAATATGGAAGAGAAAGGAGGTATATGATGTATACTAGAATAAAAATAGCAATAGAAATCAGGAAGAGGTATCTCAAATGAAGAGAGAGGACGAAGGCTGGAATAAGGAGGGCCAACAGGAGGCATGAAGCAAGGATAACTGGATGCGCTAAAACAAATAGTAAAATGTTCTTCAATGTATTAATAGTAAAAGATTATAATGGGGCCATAAGGAACAAGCAGGGTAAACTACTCACTGAAGCAAAGGGTATGGCAGAGATACTAAATGAATACTTTGCTTCTGGCTTTACTATATTAGAACATAGTGACAATGGTCTAGTTGAAAATGTGGGTGCTGAGCAACTGAGCAGTACAGCAATAGATAGAGAAGAGGTGTTAAAATGACTGGCAGCATTCCAGGTAGAGAATTCACCAGGCCTGGATGAATGCATCCTAGATTGCTGAGTGAGTTAAGGTAGCAAATTGCAGAGCAACTAACAGAAACTTTCCAGGTCTCTCTGAACACAGGACTGGACTGGGGGAACTGGAGAATCACAAATGTGACACCATTATTTGAGAAAGGGACAAAGGAAACCCAAGAAACTACAGATCCATGAGCTTAACATCAACAGTGGGAAAGCTGATGGAGGCTATAATACATGATAAGATAAAAATACGCTTCATGAAGAATAAGTTAATACCAGATAATCAATATGGCTGTGAGAAGGGCAGGTCATGTCTGACAAATTTAATTGAATTCTTTGACAAGGTGATAAAGGGAGTGGAAGTGGGTAGTGCTGCGGAAGTCATATATTTAGACTTTCAGAAAGCATTTAATACAGCGCCACATGGCAGCTTGGTTAGCTAATTAGAAATATTTGGAATGGATGGGTCCTTGATTAGAAGTTGACTAAAAGATTGGAATCAGAGAGTAGCTATAGATGGACACTTCTCAGGAAGTTACGCTACACCTGTACAAATCATTGGTCAGACCATGTCTTGAGTATTATATTCAGTCTGGACACCTAATGAAGGAAGGATGCTAAAGTGCTGGAGATAGTGCAAAGGAGATTTATTAGAATGATACCTGGAATGAGGGATTTTAGGTACAGGGAAAGATTAGAGAAATTGGTTTATTCTCCTTGGAGCAGAGAAGATTAAGAGGTGACCATATTGAGGTGTTCAAAATCATGATCAATTTTGACATTTGGAAATTGTACTTTAGATACTACAGATAAATAGAAATTAGAAGACATAAAGGAATTTAACTGGGAGAAAAATATGAAGCATGTGAGAAAGCATTAGAGCACAAGGACAGGCCAATGTTCTGCATTCTTAAAGCAAATAAATTGAGTGTAAGGAACAAGCTGAATGGATTGCAAGTACAAATTAAACTTGGATAGTATGACAATTTAAAATGTAGCAACAAGGTAGTCATGCTTGTAAACTAAATGTACTAGATTACAAAGATCTACAGGAAACAAAGGGGAAATGATAGTGGGGACAGAGTATCCATCATGGTGAAATATATACAGTGATAAGAAAAAGATATAACAAATGTATGCAGGCAGTGGAGACCTTACAGGAGGAATTAAGAAATATGAAATGCATTTGTTTCAGCAGCAGGAAGAGCCGCAGTGTTGACTGGGGGGGGGTTGACAGGAAGGTGAATCAATGATTATAGAAGCGATGAGGAATTTGCAACAGCAACAGTATATGATGGATGGCACTTATAGGAAGGGGGGGGGGAAGTCTCAGATACAGTCACATAAATGGGTTAACTCCAGGAGGGGTAAGAGAGGTCGGCACCTAGGACAGGATATACCCATTTCAAACAGGTATGCTGTTTTGGAAAATGTAGGGGGTGATGGATTCTCAGGGGAATGTAGCACGAACAGACAAGTATCTGGTATTGAGACTGGCTCTAATGCAATGAGGGGTACGTCGGTTTCCAAGAGATCAATTGTGTTAGGGGATTCTGTAGTCCAAGGAACAGATGGTTGGGGGGTGGGGGGGGGGGGGGGGGGGGGGGAGGGGAAGGTGGGAATGTGGTTGGGACCCAGGGAGATAGTGAGGAAAGAGATCGATCTGAGATGGGTACAGTTGAGAACAGAAGTGAATCAAACAGTCAGGGCAGGCAGGGACAAGGTAGGACTAATAAATTAAACTGCATTTATTTCAATGCAAGGGGCCTAACAGGGAAGGCAGATGAACTCAGGGCATGGTTAGTAGGAACATAGGACTGGGATATCATAGCAATTACAGAAACATGGCTCAGGGATGGGCAGATCTGGCAGCTTAATGTTCCAGGATACAAATGCTACAGGAAGCATAGAAAGGGAGGCAAGAGAGGAGAGGGAGTGGCATTTTTGATAAGGGATAGCATTACAGCTGTGTTCAGGGAGGATATTCCCAGAAATACATCCAGGGAAGTTATTTGGGTGGAACTGAGAAATAAGAAAGGGATGATAATCTTATTGGAATTGTATTATAGACCCCCTAATAGTCAGAGGAAAATTGAGAAACAAACTTGTAAGGAGATCTCAGCTATCTGCAAGAGTAATCGGGTAGTTATGGTAGGGGATTTTAACTTTCCAAACATCGACTGGGACTGCCATAGTGTTTAAAGGTTTAGATGGAGAGGAATTTCTTAAGTGCGTACAAGACAATTTTCTGATTCAGTATGTGGATGTACCTACCAGAGAAGGGAAATATGGCAGGGCAGGTGACTGAGAGGTCAGTGGGGGAGCACTTTGGGGCCCGTGACCATAATTCTATTAGATTTAAAATCGTGATGGAAAAGGATAAACCAGATCTAAACATTGAAGTTCTAAATTGGAGAAAGGCCAATTTTGACGGTATTAGGCAAGAACTTTCGAAAGCTGATTAGAGGCAGATATTCGCAGGTAAAGGGACGGCTGGAAAATGGAAAGCCTTCAGAAATGAGATAACAAGAATCCAGAGAAAGTATATTCCTGTCAGGGTGAAAGAAAAGGCTGGTAGGTATAGGGAATGCTGGATGACTAAAGAAATTGAGGGTTTGGTTAAGAAAAAGAAAGAAGCATATGTCATGTATAGACAGGATAGATCGAGTGAATCCTTAGAAGAATATAAAGGAAGTAGGAGTATACTTAAGAGGATAATCAGGAGGGCAAAAAGGGGACATGAGATAGCATTGGCAACTAGAATTAAGGAGAATCCAAAGGGTTTTTACAAATATATTAAGGACAAAAGGGTAACTAGGGAGAGAATAGGGCCCCTCAAAGATCAGAGAGGTAAAAACAATGACTGCAGATGCTGGAAACCAGATTCTGGATCAGTGGTGCTGGAAGAGCACAGCAATTCAGGCAGCATCCGAGGAGCTTCGAAATCGACGTTTCGGGCAAAAGCCCTTCATTAGGAATAAAACCCGAAACGTCGATTTCGAAGCTCCTCGGATGCTGCCTGAATTGCTGTGCTCTTCCAGCACCACTGATCCCCTCAAAGATCAGCAAGGTGGCCTTTGTGTGGAGCCTCAGAAAATGGGGGAGATACTAAATGAATATTTTGCATCAGTATTTACTGTGGAAAAGGATATGGAAGATATAGACTGGAGGGAAATAGATGGTGACACCTTGCAAAATGTCCAGATTACAGAGGAGGAAGTGCTGGATGTCTTGAAACGGTTAAAGATGGATAAATCCCCAGGACCTGATCAGGTGTACCCGAGAACTCTGTGGGAAGCTAGAGAAGTGATTGCTGGGCCTCTTGCTGAGATATTTGTATCATCGATAATCATAGGTGAGGTGCCGGAAGACTGGAGGTTGGCAAACGTGGTGCCACTATTTAAGAAGGGCAGTAAAGACAAGCCAGGGAAGTATAGAGCGATGAGCCTGACCTCAGTGGTGGGCAAGTTGTTGGAGGGAATCCTGAGGGACAGGATGTACATGTATTTGGAAAGGCAAGGACTGATTAGGGATAGTCAACATGGCTTTGTGCATGGGAAATCATGTCTTACAAACTTGATTGAGTTTTTTGAAGAAGTAACAAAGACAATTGATGAGGGCAGAGCAGTAGATGTGATCTATATGGACTTCAGTAAGGCGTTCGACAAGGTTCCCCATGGGAGACTGATTAGCAAGGTTAGATCTCACGGAATACAGGGAGAACTAGCCATTTGGATACAGAACTGGCTCAAAGATAGAAGACAGAAGGTGGTGGTGGAGGATTGTTTTTCAGATTGGAGGCCTGTGACCAGTGGAGTGCCACAAGGATCAGTGCTGGGTCCTCTACTTTTTGTCATTTACATAAATGATTTGGATGCGAGCACAAGATAAATGTGAGGTGCTGCATTTTGGGAAAGGAAATCTTAGCAGGATTTATACACTTAATGGTAAGGCCCTAGGCAGTGTTGCTGAACAAAGAGACCTTGGAGTGCAGGTTCATAGCTCCTTGAAAGTGGAGTCGCAGGTAGATAGGATAGTGAAGAAGGCGTTTGGTATGCTTTCCTTTATTGGTCAGAGTATTGAGTACAGGAGTTGGGAGGTCATGTTACGGCTGTACAGGACATTGGTTAGGCCACTGCTGGAATATTGCGTGCAATTCTGGTCTCCTTCCTATCGGAAAGATGTTGTGAAACTTGAAAGGGTTCAGAAAAGATTTACAAAGATGTTGCCAGGTTTGGAGGATTTGAGCTATAGGGAGAGGCTGAACAGGCTGGGACTGTTTTCCCTGGAGCATTGGAGGCCTTTGGATGACCTTATAGAGGTTTATAAAATTATGAGGGGCATGGAGAGGATAAATAGACAAAGTCTTTTCTCTGGGATCGGGGAGTCCAGAACAAGAGGGCATTGGTTAAAGGTGAGGGGGAAAGATATAAAAGAGACCTAAGGGGCAACTTTTTCACGCAGAGGGTAGTACGTGTATGGAATGAGCTGCCAGAGGATGTGGTGGAGGCTGGTACAATTGCAACATTTAAGAGGCATTTGGATGGATATATGAATAGGAAGGGTTTGGCGGGATATGGGCGGGGTGCTGGCAGGTGGGACTAGATTGGGTTGGGATATCTGGTCGGCATGGACAGGTTGGACCGAAGGGTCTGTTTCCATGCTGTACATTTCTAATACTCTATGACTCTATTTAAAAACTTACCTCATGAATAGGTGGAGCGCATGCTGAGCAGGAGCAGGAGCAAACATGGGACTGCTGAGTATGTAAAGTAATATATTCGGGTGGTTGTGTTACTCAAAACACTACGTAGGTAGCGTCTCCCTCCCATCCTCCTCCACTAATCAAAAGATAACATTTTCTGTGCACCTGATTGGTAAGGTAACTAGTTTTTTTTATTCTTTCTTTTCCTAGTCCCATTGGGAATTTAGAATAGTGGAAATGGTGGTTAGGGCAGCTGAATGGTTCTCTTGCAGAATGTGGGAGGTAAGGGTCAGCACCTCATCTGCGGGAAGTGCACCAAACGCCAGCTCCTCGAAAACTGTGTTGGGGAATTGGAGCTGGAGCTGGATGAACTTTGGATCATTCGGGAGGTGGAGGGGGTTATTGAGAGGAGTTACAGGGAGGGAGTCACACCTCAGGTGCATGAAGGAGGCAGATGGGTTACTGTCAGGGGATGGAAAGGGAACAGGCAGGCAGTGCAGGGAATGTTCCTCTCAACAATAAGTATACTGTTTTGGATATTGTTGGGGGTGACGACTTACCAGTGATAAGCCATGGGGTCCCGGTCTCTGGCACAGAGTCTGTCCCTGTTGCTCAGAAGGAAAGGGAGGAGATGAGCAGAACATTAGTCACTGGGGACTCCATAGTTAGGGGGACACTTAGGAGGTTCTGTGGGAATGAAAATCACTTAATGTTGGTGTGTTGCCTCCCAGGTGTCAGGGTTCATGATGCCTTGGGTCATTTTTTGGGATCCTTGAGGGGGAGGGGGTGTAGCCCTAAGTTGTGGTCCACATAGTCACCAACGACATAGGTAGGAAAAGGGATGGGGATCTAAAGCAGAAATTCAGGGAGCTAGGTTGGAAGCTTAGTGCTAGAACAAACAGAGTTGTTATCTCTGGTTTGTTCTCTATGCCATGTGCTAGCGAGGCAAGGAATAGGGAGAGAGAGGAGTTGAACACGTGGCTACAGGGATGGTAGAGGAGGGAGGGTTTCAGGTATCTGGATAATTGGGGCTCATTCTGGGGTAGTTGGACCTTTACAAACAGGAAGGTCTACACCTGAACCAGAGGCATACTAATATCCTGGGGGGAAATCTGCTAATGCTCTTCTGAAGGGTTTAAACTAATTCAGTAGGGGGATGGGAACATAAATTGTAGCTCCAGTGTCCATGAGGTTGAGAGTAGTGAGGTCAGAAATGAAGTTTCAGGGTTGCAAGAGTTCAATGGCAAGCAGGAAGGCGGTTTGAAGTGAGTCTACTTCAATGCCAGGAGCATCCAGAATAAGGTGGGTGAACTTGCACATGGGTGGGTACCTGGGACTTTGATGTTGTGGCCATTTTGGAGACAAGGATAGAGCATAGAAAGAGAACATAGAAAAATACAGCGCAGTACAGGCCCTTTGACCCTCGATGTTGCGCCGATCCAAGCCCACCTAACCTACACTAGCCCACTATCCTCCATATGCCTATCCAATGCCCGTTTAAATGCCCATAAAGAGGGAGAGTCCACCACTGCTACTGGCAGGGCATTCCATGAACTCACGAGTTGCTGAGTAAAGAATCTACCCCTAACATCTGTCCTATACCTACCACCCCTTAATTTAAAGCTATGCCCCCTCGTAATAGCTGACTCCATACGTGGAAAAAGGTTCTCATGGTCAACCCTATCTAAACCCCTAATCATCTTGTACACTTCTATCAAGTCACCCCTAAACCTTCTTTTCTCCAATGAAAACAGCCCCAAGTGCCTCAGCCTTTCCTCATACGATCTTCCTACCATACCAGGCAACATCCTGGTAAACCTCCTCTGCACCCGTTCCAATGCCTCCACATCCTTCCTATAGTATGGCGACCAAAACTGCACACAATACTCCAGATGTGGCCGCACCAGAGAGTCTTATACAACTGCAACATGACCTCAGGACTCCGGAACTCAATTCCTCTACCAATAAAAGCCAGTACGCCATGTGTCTTCTTCACCGCACTATTTACCTGGGTGGCAACTTTCAGAGATCTGTGTACATGGACACCAAGATCCCTCTGCTCATCCACACTACCAAGTATCTGACCATTATCCCAGTACCCCATCTTTTTGTTACTCTTACCAAAGTGAATCACCTCACACTTACCTACATTGAACTCCATTTGCCACCTTTCTGCCCAGCTCTGCAGCTTATCTATATCCCGCTGTAACCTGACACATTCTTCCTCACTGTCAACAACTCCACTGACTTTTGTATCATCTGCAAACTTGCTCACCCAACCTTCTAGCCCCTCCTCCAGGTCATTTATAAAAATGACAAACAGCAATGGTCCCAAAACAGATCCTTGCGGAACATCGCTAGTAACTGCACTCCAAGATGAACCTTGACCATCAACTACTACCCTCTGTCTTCTTCCAGCCAGCCAATTCCTAATCCAAACCTCCAACTCACCCTCAATGCCGTACCTCCGTATTTTTTGCAGTAGCCTACCATGGGGAACCTTATCAAATGCCTTACTAAAATCCATATACACCACATCTACCGGTTTACCCTCTTCTACCTTCTTAGTCACCTTTTCAAAGAATTCAATCAGGTTTGTGAGGCACGACCTGCCCTTCACAAAACCATGCTGACTATCCTTGATCACATTATTCCTATCCAGATGTTCATAAATCCTATCCCTTACAATTCTCTCTAAGACTTTGCCCACAACAGAAGTGAGACTCACCGGCCTATAGTTACTAGGGTTATCCCTACTCCCCTTCTGGAACAAGGGAACAACATTTGCTATCCTCCAGTCTTCTGGCACTATTCCTGTAGACTACGAGGACATAAAAATCAAGGCCAATGGCTCTGCAATCTCCTCCCTTGCTTCCCAGAGAATCCTAGGATAAATGCCATCAGGCCCAGGGGACTTATCTATTTTCACCCTTTCCAGAATTTCCAACACCTCTTCCCTACATACCTCAAAGCCGTCCATTCTAATTAATTGTGCCTCAGTATTCACATCGGCAACAATGTCCTGTTCTTGAGTGAATACTGACGAAAAGTATTCATTCAGTGTCTCCCCAATCTCTTCAGCCTCCACACGCAACTTCCCACTACTATCCTTGACTGGACCTATTCCTACCGTAGTCATTCTTTTATTCCTGATGTACCTATAGAAAGCCTTTGGGTTTTCCCTAATCCTACCAACTAAGGACTTTTCATGTCCCCTCCTTGCTGCTCTTAGCTCTCTCTTCAGATCCTTCCTGGCTACCTTATAACTCTCAATCGCCCCAATTGAACCTTCACACCTCATTTTACATAGGCCGCCCTCTTCCCTTTAACAAGGGATTCCAATTCCTTATTAAACCACGGCTCCCTCACACGACCCTTTCCTCCCTGCCTGACAGGTACATACTTATCAAGGACACTCAATAGTTGCTCCTTGAACAAGCTCCACACATCAATTGCGCCCTTCCTTTGAAGCCTACTTTTCCAAGACACGCATCCTAAGTCGTGCCTCACCGCATCATAATTTCCCTGCCCCCAGCTATAACTCTTGCCCTGCAGTGCACACTTATCCCTCTCAATCGCTAGAGTAAAAGTCACCGAATTGTGGTCACTGTCCCCAAAGTGCTCACCTACCTCCAATTCTAACACCTGGCCTGGTTCGTTACCCAGAGCCAAATCCAGTATGGCCTCACCTCTTGTTGGCCTATCTACATATTGTGTCAGGACACCTTCCTGCACACATTGGACAAACACTGACCCATCTAACGAACTCGAGCTATAGCTTTCCCAGTCAATATCAGGAAAGTTAAAGTCCCCCATAACAACCACCCTATTACTTTTACTCTTCTCCTGAATCATCCTCGCAATCCTTTCTTCTACGTCTCTAGGACTATTAGGAGGCCTGTAGAAAACTCCTAACAGGGTGACCTCACCTTTCCTATTCCTAACCTCAGCCCAAACTACCTCAGATGGCGAGTCTTCATCCATCGTCCTTTCCACCGCTGTAATACTATCTTTGACAAGCAATGCCACACCTCCCCCTCTTTTACCCCCACCTCTGACCCTACTAAAACATTTAAACCCTGGAACCTGCAACAGCCAATCCTGTCCCTGTTCTACCCATGTCTGCGTAATAGCCACAACATCGAAATCCCAGGTACCAACCCACGCTGCAAGTTCACCTACCTTATTTTGTATACTTCTTGCATTGAAGTATACACACTTCAAGCCACTTTCCTGTTTACAGGCACCCTCCTTTGAGATTGATGCCATGTTCCTAACCTCCCTACACTCTAGGTCCTGCACCCTAACGCTACAGTCTAGGTTCCCATGCGCCTGCAGAGTTAGTTTAAACCCCTGCCAAGAGCACTAGCAAACCTCCCCCAGGGATACTGGTGCCCCTCAGGTTCAGGTGTAGACCATCCTGTTTATAGAGGTCCCACCTTCCCCAGAAAGAACCCCAGTTATCCAGATACCGGAATCCCTCCCTCCTGCACCATCCCTGTAGCCACGCATTTAAACAGGGACAGGAATGGTTATTGCAGGTTCCAGGATTCAGATGTTTCAGTAAGAGCAGAGAAGATGGTAAAAGAGGAGAAGTGTGGCATTGTTAGTCAAGGAGTGTATTACGGTGGCAGAAAGGATGTTTGAGGACTCATCTACTGAGGAAGTGTGGACTTAGAGGAGGTTAGAAACAGGAAAGGAGAGGTCACCTAATTGGGAGTTTTCTATAGGCCTCTGAATTGTTCTAGAAATGTAGAGGAAAGGATAGCAAAGACAATTCTGGATATGAGTGAGCGTTAGCGAGCTTTGAGAAGATTTGTAGCTCACGTTGAGGTTCTGGATATAAGTTTGCTCACTGAGATGGAAAGTTCATTTTCAGATGTTTTGTCACCATACTAGGTAACATCATCAGTGAGCCTCCAGTGAAGCTCCTGGTGTTATGTCTTGTTATGGCCCGACAGAATTCAGCAACAAACCCAAACAAGCAAGCAAAACATGTCCAGAAACCCTAGCCACTCTCCCCTACATCAAAGACATTTCGGAAATGACTGCCAGACTACTCAGACCCCTTGGCATCATGGTAGCCCACAAACCCACCAATACACTAAAACAGCAGCTAATGAACTTGGAAGACCCTATACAGACAACAAAAAACACTAATGTCATTTATAAATACCTTGTAAGAACTGTAACAAACACTACATTGGACAAACAGGCAGAAAGCTAGCCATCAGGATACATGAACATCAACTAGTCACAAAAAGACATGATCACTCTCACTAATATTTTTACATACAGATGAGGAAGGACATCACTTTGACTGGGACAACACATCTATCCTAGGACAAGCCAAACAGAGACATGTGCGAGAGTTGCTAAAAACATGACACTTCAACCGGAACTCTATCAACAAACGCATTGATTTGGATCCCACTTACCACCCTCTGAGAAAAAGAACAGCAAATGACATCACCACTGGAAATGTCATCACCACAGGAAATGACATCACCAACCCAAGGAAACCTAAACACATAGATAAAAAGTGGACAATATCACCTGGGCTTCAGCGGAGGCTCATTGATGATGTTACCTAGTATGGTAACGAAATGTCTGAAAAAGAATCTTTCAGCTCAGCGAGCAAACTTATATCCAGGAGCAAGAGTGACAGGGTCATTGTTATGGCGGACTTTAACTTTCTGAATATTGACTGGGAATACTATAGTTCTGGGTAATCCAAGATAGAGAATGGAAACTTTTCTGGCCATTATAGGCTGTTCCTTTTTTAAGGTATTTGAGGTATTGGAGGTGATTACCTTGAATTCCAGGAGCAGCAATTACTGTTTTATATGCTGTTGAATTGTTTTGGAACTTCGGAGAGAAAAGAAAGACAAAACAAAGGCACTTTTAAAAGGGAGAGGAACAGACAAAGGCAGCACATGGTGAGGTCAGTGCAGGACAGAGAGAAAGAAACCCACACTGCTAAATGACACAGCAGTGATCTTGCACAGTTACTGCCTTTGCTGTTTGAATTCATGTATTGCTGGACATCAGAGTGCATCTGGGAAAATTAGCAAACAGTGATATTTACAACTGATCATGGAGGAACCTGTTTGGGAGAGGTCACAGCACAGAAACAGATAAGTGGATAGCTTTAAGTGTGGCCTTGGGGCCTTGCTGTAAGTCTGCAGTAGTGAATTGAGTGGGTCCTTTCTTGATTATATGTTTTAATGAAATATGTCTCTTGATTAAACTTAAATGTATAAGCCATAAGTATTAATTTAACCTGGAGCAGTGTTTTGTAGAGGAATAAGACAGTGCTATTTTCTGGCTCTGTAGATTGGAAGAAGCAAAAATGACCATTAGGAGAATGATATGCTCTTTTTGTCGGATGTGGGAGTTTAGGGAGAGTTTACGGGTTACTGAGGATTATATCTGCAATAAATGTCATTGGCTGCGATTCCTATTAGATCAAATGGAAAGGTTGAAGCGACAATTAGAGACAATGAGGAATTTACAAGAGCAAGGAGGTGTAATGAATGGCAGTTACAGGAAGGGAAAGTCGCAGATACAGTCACATGGACGGGTTAACTCCAGGAAAGGTAAGAGAGGGAAGCAGGTAGTGCAAGAGTCTTCTGTGACCCATTTCAAACAAATATGCTGTTTTGGAAAATGTAGGGGGTGATGAATTCTCAGGGGAAAGTAGCATGAACAGCCAAGGTTTTGGTATTGAGACTGGCTCTAATGCAACGAGGGGAATGTCGGGTTCCAAGCGATCGATTGTGTTGGGGGAGTCTGTAGTCCGAGGCACACACAGACGTTTCTGTGGCCAGGAGTCAAAAACCAGAATGATGTGTTGCCTCCCTGGTGCCAGGATCAAGGATATCTCAGAGAGGGTGCAGAATGTCCTCAAGGGGGAGAGAGTCCAGCAGGAGGTCATTGTACACATTGGAACCAACGACAAAAGAGGGGAAAAGTTTGAGATTTTGAAGGGAGAATACAGAGAGTTAGGAGGAATTTAAAAAGGAGGTCTTTGAGAGTAGTAATATCTGGATAACTCCTGGTGCTATGAGCTAGTGAGGGCAGGAATAGAACAGATGAATGCATGGCTAAGGAGATAGTGAGGGAGATAGTGAGGAAAGAGATCAATCTGAGACTGGTACAGCTGAGAAAAGAAGCGAGTCAAACAGTCAGGGCAAGCAGGGAACAAGGTAGGACTGATAAATGATACTGCATTTATTTCAATGTAAGATGCCTGACAGGGAAGACAGATGAACTCAGGGCATGGTTAGGAACATGGGACTGGGATATCAGAGCAATTACAGAAACGTGGCTCAGGGATGGACAGGACTGGCAGCTTAATGTTCCAGGATACAAATGCTGCAAGAAACAGAAAGGGAGGCAAGAGAGGAGGGGGAGTGGTATTTTTGATAAGGGATAGCACTACTGCTGTACTGAGGGAGGATATTCTGGAAATACATCCAGGGAAGTTTTATGGGTGGAACTGAGAAATAAGAAAGGGATGATTACCTATTGGGGACTGTATTATAGACCCCCTAATAGTCAGAGGGAAATTGAGAAACAAATTTGTCAGGAGATCTCAGTTATTTGTAAGAATAATAGGATGGCTATGGTAGGGGAGTTTAACTTTCCAAACATAGACTGGGACTGCCATAGTGTTATGGGTTTAGATGGAGACGAAATTGTTAAGCATGCACAGGAAAATTTTCCGATTCAGTATGTCGATATACTTACTAGAGAGGGTGCAAAACCTGACCTACTCTTGGGAAATAACGCAAGGCAGGTGACTGAGGTGTCAGTGGGGGAGCACTTTGGGACCAGCGACCATAATTCTATTTGTTTTAAAATAGTGATGGAGAAAGATAGACCAGATCTAAACGTTGAAGTTCTAAATTGGAGAAAGGCCAATTTTGATGGTATTAGGCAAGAACGTTCTAAAGCTGATTGGAGGCAGATGTTCACAGGTAAAGGGACGGGGGGAAAATGGGAAGCTTTCAGAAATGAGATAACGAGAGTGCAGAGACAGTATATTCCTGTTAGGGTGAAAGAAAAGGCTGGTAGGCATAGAGAATGCTGAATGACTAAAGAAATTGAGGTTTTGTTTAATAAAAAGAAGGACGCATGTGTCAGGTATAGATAGGATAGATCAAGTGAATCCTTATAAGAGTATAAAGAGTGCCGTGGGTGGCATGGTGGCACAGTAGTTAGCACTGCTGCCTCATAGTGCCAGAGACCCGGGTTCAATTCCCGCCTCAGGCGACTGACTGTGTGGAGTTTGCACGTTCTCCCCGTGTCTGTGTGGGTTTCCTCCGGGTGCTCCGGTTTCCTCCCACAGTCCAAAAGATGAGCAGGTAAGGTGAATTGGCCATGCTAAATTGCCCATAGTGTTAAGTAAGGGGTCAATGTAGGGGTATGGGTGGGTTGCGCTTCGGCGGGTTCATGTGGACTTGTTGGGCTGAAGGGCCTGTTTCCCCACTAATGTAATCTATAAAGGCAGTAGGAGTATACTTAAGAGGGAAATTAGGAGGGCAAAAAGGGGACATGAGATAGCTTTGGCAAATAGAGTTCAGGAGAATCCAAGAGGTTTTTACAAATACATTAAGGACAAAAGGGTAACTAAGGAGAGAATAGAGCCCCTCAAAGATCAGCAAGGCGGCCTTTGTGTGCAGGCGCAGAAAATGGGAGGGATACTAAATGAATATTTTGCATCAGTGTTTACTGTGGAAAAAGACATGGACTCAGCGAGTCGTAACTTCATGGAATGCCCTGCCAGTAGCAGTGGTGGACTCTCCCTCTTTATGGGCATTTAAGCGGGCATTGGATAGGTATATGGAGGATAGTGGGTTAGTATAAGTTAGGTGGGCTTGGATCGGCGCAACATCGAGGGCCAAAGGGCCTGTACTGCGCTGTATTCTTCTATGTTCTATATAGATTGTGGGGAAATAGATGGTGATATCTTGCAAAATGTCCATATTACAGATGAGGTCGTGCTGGATGTCTTGAAAAGCATAAAAGTAGATAAACCTCCAGGACCTGACCAGGTGTACACTAGAACTCTGTGGGAAGCTCGGGAAGTGATTGCAGGGCCTCTTGCTGAGATAATTGTATATTTGTATACTTGCTGAGATAGTCACAGGTGAGGTGCCAGAAGACTGGACATTGGCTAAAGTGGTGCCACTATTTAAGGAAGGTGGTAAGGTCAAGCCAAGGAACTTTAGACCAGTGAGCCTGACGATGGTTGTTTGAGGGAATCCTGAGGGACAGGATGTACATATGTTTGGAAAGACAAGGAGTGATTAGGGACAGTCAACATGGCTTTGTGTGTGGGAAATCATGTCTCACAAACTTAATTGAGTTTTTTGAAAAAGTAACAAAGAGGATTGATGAGGGCAGAGCAGTAGATGTGACCTATATGAACTTCAGTAAGACATTTGACAAGGTTCCCCATGGGAGACTAGTTAGCAAGGTTAGATCTCATGAAATACAGGGATAACTAGTCATTTGGATACAGAACTGGCTCAAAGATAGAAGACAGAAGGTGGCGGTGGAGTGTTGTTTTTCAAACTAGAGGCCTGTGACCAGTGGAGTGCCAAAGGATCGGTGCTGGGTCCACTACTTTTCGTCATTTATACTAATGAATTGGATATGAACTTAAGAGGTACAGTTAGTAAGTTTGCAGATGACACCAAAATTGGAGTTGTAGTGGACAGTGAAGAAGGTTACCTCAGATTACAATGGGATCTTGATCAGATGAGCCAAGAGACTGAGGAGTGGCAGATGGATTTTAATTTAGATAAATGCGAGGTGCTGCATTTTGGTAAAGCAAATCTTAGTAGGACTTATACACTTAATGGTAAGATCCTGGAGAGTGTTGCTGAAGACCTTGGAGTGAAAATGGAGTCGCAGGTAGATAGGATAGTGAAGAAGGTGTTTGGTATGCTTTCTTTTATTTGTCAGAGTATTGAGTACAGGAGTCGGGAGTAGAGGAGTACAGATGTTGTGGCTGTACAGTACATTGGTTAGACCACTGCTGGAATGCTGCATGCAATTCTGGCCTCCTTCCTAGTGGAAGGATGTTGTGAAACTTGAAAGGATTCAGAAAAGATTTACAAGGAATTTTCCAGGGTTGGAGGATTTGAGCTACAGGGAGAGGTTGAATAGGCTAGGGCTGTTTTCCTGGAGTGTCGAGGCTGAGGGGTGACCTTATAGAGGTTTACAAAATCATGAGGGGCATGGATAGGGTAAATTGACAAGGTCTTTTCCCTGGGGATGGGGACTCCAGAACTAGAGGGCATAGGTTTCGGGTGAGAGGGGAAAGATATAAAAAAAGACCAAAGGGGCAACATTTTCAAGCAGAGGGTGGAGCGAGGGTGGAATGGGCTGCCAAAGGAAGTGGTGGTGGCTAGTACAATTGCAACATTTAAAAGGCATCTGGATGGATATATGAATAGGAAGGGTTTGGTGGGATATGGGCCAGGTGCTGGCAGGTGGGGCAAGATTGGGTTGGGATATCATGTCGGTATGGACGAGTTGGACCAAAGAGTCTGTTTCTGGGCTGTAGATCTCTATGATTCTCTGACTCCATGTACTTTAGATGGGTCAGTTTTTGTCCAATGTGTGCAGGAGGGTTTCCTGACTCAGTATGTTGACAGGCCAACAAGAGGCGAGGCCACATTGCATTTGGTACTGGGTAATGAACCTGGCCAGGTGTTAGATTTGGAGGTAGGTGAGCAGTTTGGTGATAGTGACCACAATTCGGTTATGTTTACTTTAGCATGGAAAGGCATAGGGATATGCCGCAGGGCAAGATTTATTGCTGGGGGAAGGTAATTATGATGCAATTAGGCAAGATTTAGGATGCATAGGATGGGGAAGGAAACTGCAGGGGATGGGCACAATTGAAATGTGGAGTTTATTCAAGGAACAGCTGCTGCGTGTCTTTGATAAGTATGTACCTGTCAGGCACGGATGAAGTGGTCAAGCGAGGGAGCTGTGGTTTACTAAAGAAGTTAAATTTCTTGTCAAGAGGAAGAAGAAGGCTTATATTAGGATGAGACATGAAAGGTTACTTAGGGGGCTTGAGAGTTAAAAGTTAGTCAGGAAAGACCTAAAGAGGGAGCTAAGAAGAGCCAGGAGGGGACATGAGAAGTCATTCACAGATAGAATCAAGGAAAATCCTAAAGCTTTCTCCAGGTATATCAGGAATAAAAGACTGACTAGAGAAAGATAATGGCTAATCAAGGATAATAATAGGAAGTTGTGCGTGGAGTCCTAGGAGATAAGGGAAGTGTTAATTTAATATTTTTTGTCAGTATTCACACTGGAAAAAGACAATGTTGTCGAGGAGAATATTGAGATACAGGCCACTAGACTAGATGGGATTGAGGTGCATAAGGAGGAGGTGTTAGCAATTCTGGAAAGTGTGAAAATAGATAAGTCCCCTGGGCCGGATGGGATTTATCCAAGAATTCTCTGCGAAGCCAGGGAGGATATTGCAGAGCCTCTGGCTCTGATCTTTGTGTCGTCATTGTCTGCAGAAATAGAAGACTGGAGGATAGCCCCAGTCTTGAACAATATTATCCCCTTGTTCAAGAAGGAGAGAAGAGACAACCCTGGTAATTATAGACTAGCAAGCCTTACTTCGGTTGTGGGTAAGGTGTTGGCTAAGGTTGTAAGTGATAGGATTTATAATCATCTTGAGAGGAATAAGTTGATTAGGGATAGTCAACATGGTTTTGTGAAGGATAGGTCATGCCTCACAAATCTTATTGAGTTCTTTGAGATGATGACCAAACAGGTGGATGAGGTGCTACGACACAGGGCTAATAGTAAGATTCTTGGGAGTGTGGATGAGCAGAGAGACCTTGGTGTCCAATAACATAGATCCCTGAAAGTTCCCACCCAGGTTGATAAAGTTGTTAAGAAGGCATACAGTGTGTTAGCTTTTATTGGTAGAGGGTTTGAGTTTTGGAGCCATGAGGCCATGCTACAGCTGTACAAAACTTTGGTGCAGCCGCACTTGGAATATTGTGTACAGTTCTGGTCACCGCATTATAGGAAAGATATGGAAGCTTTGGAAAGGAAGCAGAGGAGATTTACCAGGATATTGCCTGATATGCAAGGAAGGTCTTATGAGGAAAGGCTGAGGCACTTGAGGCTGTTTTCATGAGAGAGAAGAAGGTTGAAAGGTGACTTAATTGAGACATATAACATAATCAGAGAGTTAGATAGGGTGGACAGTGAGAGCCTTTTTCCTCGGATGGTGATGGCTAGCATGAGGGGACATAGCTTTAAATTGAGGGATGATAGATATAGGGCAGAAATCAGAGGTAGTTTCTTTACTCAGAGAGTAGTAGAGGCGTGGAACGCATTGCTTGCAACAGTAGTAGACTTGCCACCTTGAAGGGCATTTAAATGGTCATTGGATAAATATATGGATGAAAATGGAATAGTGTATGATAGATAGGCTTCAGATTGGTTCCACAGTTCGGCGCAACATCCAAGACCGAATGTAATGTTCTATGTTGCATGTATTGTTGAGAAAGGAGACCAGGAATGGAATTTTATAGAGGCCAGAGCAACATGGGCTATGGTGTGCTTTGTGGCAGATTTGCACAAGAATTCCAGTGAAGCTTGTCTCAGGTTGGGAGCAACTCATTGAATCATCATGTGGAAGCAGGTCATTTGGCCCTTTGAATTGACATCAACCCTCCAAAGGACATCCCACTCAGACCCATACTCCTACCCTATAACCCTATATTTTCCATGGGTCATCCACCTTGCCTGCATATCCTTGGAAACTCTGGGCAGATCCACTTAATCTGCACAGTTTTGGATTGTGGGAGGAAATCAAAGCACCCAGAAGGGACCCATGAAGACACAGGGGGAGTAGATTAGATTCTCTACAGTGTGGAAACAGGCCCTTCGGCCCAACAAGTCCACACCAACCCTCCCAGACCCATTTCCCTCTGACTAACACGATGGGCAATTTAGCATGGCCAATTCACCTGATCTGCACATCTTTGGACTGTGGGAGGAAACCAGAGCACCCGGAGGAAACTCACGCAGACACGGGGAGAATGTGCAAACTCCACACAGACAGTTGCCCAAGGCTGGAATCGAACCTTAGACCCTGGTGCTAAGAGGTAGCAGTGCTAATCACTCGGTGGCTCAGAACGCACAAACTCCACACAGACAGTTGCCAAGAGTAGGATTGAACCTAGCTGAAAATGTGTTGCTGGAAAAGTGCAGCAGGTCAGGCAGCATCCAAGGAGCAGGAGAATCGACGTTTCGGGCATGGTAAGGGCTCATGCCCGAAATGTCGATTCTCCTGCTCCTTGGATGCTCCCTGACCTGCTGCGCTTTTCCAGCAACACATTTTCAGCTCTGATCTCCAGCATCTGCAGTCCTCACTTTCTCCTAGAATTGAACCTAAATCCCTGGCACTGTGACTCAGCAGTGCTCATCACTGAGCCACCATGCCATACATGATTGTATTTCCAGCAGTTTCTGACTACCCTTACATTGCATACACATTCCAATTAAAACTGACACAAGTGACCTGAAGATGAACTGTCTGTCTCCAAGTAGATCTGGACAAAGGAAAACCTTCAGACTAGTTATGTTAAAATGAGCCCTAATGCTTTTACAGGTTACCTGTCACAACACAGTGCAATCGCTAATAAACAAGGTAAAGGTACACTGCTACCTTAACGATGTTCTAATTGATCCATTGATTTGGGCCAACAGTACCTGAAGTGCCTGTCTTTGTCACATGACTGAAATCTGAATTTATCGATTTGCTTAAATATGTGGGAGTCTGGGTTAGTTGCTTTTCCACATCCAAAAGCAGAGCAAGAATCTAGGTTGAGTTGCTAGTCTCTTTCGGACCCTTCCACTCAGTTTCCGAGTTGCTGGCTGGAAAGGTGCCTGCAAACAGGAGAACTATAAATGTTCCCAGTGCATCAAGGAAACTATTGTTGAATACTTACCTCCAGGAAGTTGTAACTCACTTGAATTGTTTTTTTTCATCCCTCTGGAACTACTAAGCTTAATAATGTATAAGCAATCTCCTCTCCTGTCTAGATCTTCTTAATTTCCTGAATGTTTGTGTGTAAAAGGAGTAGCCAGGGAATTCCCCACAATTTGAATGTTTTGTTAATAAACCCTATCTTTGATTTAATCTTAAAGGATTTTACTGAGGGTTTACTTTAAAAGTTGGAATACGAAAACCTTTGGGGAGCTTCTTTCGTCTGACCTTAGTAAGGAACAGGAGTACAAAGAAAAAAAAATCAAACAAATACTCCACTGTCTTGGATATTAAAAGGGGCAAAATGATCATAGTTTAAATTCACCCGTATTCCTCCTTTGTCCATGCCACATTTCAGCCAGCACTGATCAGAACAGAATTGAAGGAATACAAAATCTCAAAGGGAACAACAATTTAATAGTGGATCAGAAAAAGATGCTAAAAATATTGTGGATATATGAAATTTGAAATAAAAACAGGAAGTGCTGGAGAAACTCAGCAAGTCTGGCAACATCTGTGCAGAGAAGAATAGATCAATGTTCCGAATCCAGCAATGAATTAATCAACACGCTAGGATGAGGGTGTTTATTGGTTTGCAGGTGGACTTTGATTGCTTAAGACTTACTATATAGAATGCACCAGGAAACATTTATCCTCTGTTCTTTTGTTAAATTCAAAGCAGAGAGGTTGAACTTGATTGGTCAATATGTTGCCATTTGGGGGTTGGTTAGCTCAATTGACTGGAGAGCTGTGTTTATGTGTTTAATTCCTGAACTGACTGAGGTCCCCATAAAGGACTCTCCTTTTCAACCTCGCCCCTCACCTAAGAAGTGGTGACCCTCAGGTTAAACCACCACTAGTCACCTTCCACTCTCTAATGAGACAGCAGCGCTAGGGTTATAGGGAATGCACCTGGGAATAATTCTCTCAGGCTTTTGTTTAATTGAAAGAGGCACAAGGTTTGGATACATTTGTTCAGTGTGCAAAGATTTAAAACTGCTGTGGCCGTTGTGCACAGATAAGCTAGTACACCTTTCCACATGTGTGGTAATCAAATTTGGGCATTTATTTACCACAAATGTGGATACAACACGTCCAACCCCCAGCCCGGCTCACACACATCCACCCTCTATCTGATAACCTGTGTTCAGGGATATGGCAGATATACCAAGTTTTATCAACGCAAACACGGTAGGGAGCTTTTGTGTTGGCGATCAATCCTCATGCTTCTTGGAAGTGTCTTAGGACGTTGTATTACATTATAGCCGCTACGGAAATGCAACCTGTTGTTGTTGTTGAAGTTGTAGGCAGGGGAATCCCTTTTCCCCCACTCGATTTCTCTGAAGGTTCAGCATCCACTCCAGCCAGCCTATCCCCCACTGCTGAAATCTGCATAAGAACAGCGGGAAATCACAGCCACAGAAAGCCCACTTAGAAAAAAAAAGGCAGTATCTCCTTCATTTTCTCATGGAAAGCACTTTAATTTCATTTACCCGCTGTTTCTATTTCCGATTTAACAAGAGGTTATCAGCAACCGTCTCAGAGATATTGCCAGAAAGGTCAGTGTAAATATCTAATAGCATGTAGCTCTCTCGTCACTGAGGCTTCATGCATTATCCTCGGATTAGAATGGCTAGCAAATATCATAAGGAACAAGAGGAAACGCAGCCCCAGGAATGATTTTAATAACTGCTCGTGGTGTTGCCATTTCCACCAAGGACTTGCTGAGGTTAATAAAGTGAACAGAAATCATATCTCGCATGCTCCTGGCGTGCCAGAAAGATTTTTGCCATTTAAACTTGATTATCACCCGTACACTGTGCCACTAATAAAGCACATGAGTTCCCTGATGTTGGTCAAAATTCATCGGCTTCCAGCCCTCTCCTGGGTTCCGGGTCCAGATGTTAAGAGTTTTCATCTCCCGGATCTGTAGAGACAGAAACTAAAGTTACATCTTCCAGACTCATTACTTGCTTTTTTCGTGCGCGTCACGTGCCATCACTAATATTTAATTAAAACCAATTTCTTGCTGTTTATTTGGGATTGTTGTGCTGAACTGTGGGTGGCTCAGTGATCAGGGCGAAATATGTTTTTTTTCCCCTGGCCATCAGATAGTGTTCCTGTGGCCGCGATGTTATCACCAGCAACACCTTCTGTACCCGTCAGATCCTTTGGAGACCCGTGGGGCACTTAGAAAGGAACACACTGGAATTTGCTTCAGAAGTGAGTGTGGTGTGCGGGCTGCGGGTCGAACAGGCGCTTGCGGACTATCAGGAAGTCAGATATTTACTCTGGAAAAGCATCTAGGGGCTCTGAAAGGAAGAATGCATTCATATAGCGCCTCTCGGGACTGTCCGCAGTTTTCGCGGCGAATTTAGTACATTGTCAAGTGCAGACACTGTTGCAATGGAGGGAATACAACAGGCAATTTATGCACAGCAAGACCCCACAGATATTATAACCAGATAATCTTATTTTGAGAATGTTGGTTGAGGGGTAATTGTCGTTCAGTGAGGGACAATTTGAAACGCGCGCAATTGCCATATAATGTTCACCTCCAAACGAAAAGAAAACCCATCTTCCCTTGATACTCAATGACATTGCTAACATTGACTTCCGGACTCCATATCCTGGGCTTTGCCATTGTCCAGAAAGTGAACCTGGACTGGCCATGTAAACACTGTGGCTAAACAAAACAGGTGCGTGACTGGAAATACTGAGAGAAATAACTCAAAGCCTGTCCACTATCTACAAGGCACAAGTCAGGAGTGTGATGGAATACTCCCTATTTGCCTGGATTAATGTGGTTCCAGCCATCCTCCAATAGTGTGTTTGATTGATCCCGCCTCCAACACATTGTGCATGAAAAAGTAGCCCCAAATGGGCTATATCAATTTAAAGTGATGCCCTTTGGAATGAAGAATGCACCTGCCACATTCCAAAGACTCATGTACAGAGTTGTGGCTGGGTTAACAAACTATGCAGTCTATTTGGACGATGTAGTGATTTTGGAAAGAACACATGGTTCAGTTGGCAGAGCTCTTTGAACGACTACGAGAAGCAAAACTGGTAATAAACTTAAATAAAACTGAATTCGTGAAAGTAGAAATGACATTCTAGGGACATAACATGGAAGGTCATGGAAAGCTGACCCCACGGAACGCAAAGATGAAGGTCATTGAGGAATTTCCATGACCAACCTCGAAGAAAGAGGTGCTTTGATTCTTAGGACTCAGTGGATTCTATCGGAAGTTTGTTCCATACTTCAGCAGTGTAGTGACACCGTTAACTGATTTGCTGAAGAAGAAAACAAAGTTTCGGTGGACAGAACAATGCCAGGAGGCATTTGACCATTTGAAAGCCATATTAACCACCAAACCAGTTTTAGCTACACCAAACTTTTCAAAACCTTTTAAAGTCGCTATTGATGCTAGTGACATAGGAGTTGGAGCTGTACTGCTACAGGAAGATGAGACGGGATTGAACTGCCAGTTGGTTACTTTTTGAAGAAACTCCACATCCACCAGACGAAATACTCCTTAGTCAAAAAGAACTACTGAGTTTGGTACTGGCTTTACAACATTTTAATGTGTATGTCACAAACAATGTATTGGAGAAGGTTGTGTACACAGATCACAATCCTCTTATGTTCTTAGGGCGGCACGGTGGCACAGTGGTTAGCACTGCTGCCTCGCAGCGCCAGAGACCCGGGTTCAATTCCCGACTCAGGCGACTGACTGTGTGGAGTTTGCACGTTCTCCCCGTGTCTGCGTGGGTTTCCTCCGGGTGCTCCGGTTTCCTCCCACAGTCCAAAGATGTGCAGGTTAGGTGAATTGGCCATACTAAATTGCCCGTAGTGTTAGGTAAGGGGTAAATGTAGGGGTATGGGTGGGTTTTGCTTCGGCGGGTCGGTGTGGACTTGTTGGGCCGAAGGGCCTGTTTCCACACTGTAATCTAATCTAATCTAATCTAATTTTAAAGCCAAGAATATGAGACTATTTCATTGGAGTCTTATGTTACAGATTTCTAATTTAAAAATTTAACTAATAAAGTTTAGATGAGATTTGTATTTATTTAATGTTATATATCAGTATATAGGAAGAAGTTAATGTGAACTTAGGTTAAAGTTATCTGTATGTTATGGTAATGTGCTTAAAGAATAGAAAATAAAGAAGCCATCTTTTCATTATGATGGTTTATTTTTTTCTTAAGGGGGGAGGTGTTTTGAAGATGTACTGTACGTTTGAGAGTGAAGGACTTAGCAAGCACACAGAGTGCTGGAGAATTTACAAGTACAATTTGGTCCAGCAGCTAGCACTGGGTGAGTTGTTATGAGACAAAAAAGACAAATTCGAATTAGGCCAATCAGTTTAAATTATACCCCAAAATACCAACCTCCAATCAAGTTTGACTTTAGTATATTGAGAATCTTAAAAACCAATGAAACCATCGGTGCTTTGGGGTTTAAGACTGGGAAAATTTGAACAATTGATAGAAAAACTGCCAAGCCACCAGCATGTATAGATTGCCTGAAACATTGCTTCCTTAAAGATACCTTTATTTATCAATGACCTGTGAAACAGAAATCCCTAAGAAGAAGAAAATCTACAGAGGAAGCTACAAAGGGAAGATTCGACAGCTAGCTGGTTTTGAAATTTCAATTTTTGGTAAATCTTACTCGGGTGTTTTATTGGACTAGTATTATAGAAGGGAAATTAAAAGATAGGTTTGAGGAAGGAGTTGTAAACAGCTATTAGTTAATTATTCTCTGTTATACTTTAAGAAATAAAGTTAATTTTTATTTTAAATAGTTCTTGGCCTCTTGAATTTTCACAGGTTACAGCATGGGATGAATCTTTTCTGTGTGTCAGGTTTAAATTAGTGGCAGGTGGGTTACCCTGTGTCATAACAGGTCACTTTTAAATCTTTCCCCTCTCACCTTTAACCTATGCCCTCTAGTTTTGGACTCCCTTCTCCTGGCTATTCAGCCTTCCGTGCCCCTCATGATTTTATAAATGCCTATAAGGTTACCTTTCCATCTCTGATGCTGCAGGGCAAAAAGCCCAGCCTATTCAGCCTCTCCCTATAACTCAAATCCTCCAATCCCAGCAAAATCCTTGTAAATCTTTTCTGAACCTTTTCAAGTTGAATAACATCTTTCCTATAACAAGGAGACCAGTAATGAATGCAGTATTCTGAAAGTGGCCTCATCAGTTTCCTGCACAGCCACAATATGTCCCTATATAGATGCAACATGACACCCCAACTCCTATATTCAATGCACTGACCAATGAATTGGAGATGCTGGTGTTGGACTGGGGTGTACAAAGTTAAAAATCACACAACACCAGGTTATAGTCCAACAGGTTTAATTAGAAGCACACTAGCTTTCGGAGCGACATTCTTGAGGGAAATCAGGGATAGGCAACAAGAGCTGGCCAAACCAGTAATGCTCACATCAAACATTTAAAATGTGCCAGAGAGCAAACAAATTTTCAGAAGTGGTATTAAAAAAGATACATCAGATTCAACATGGTTTAACTAACCTTACACCGAAATCTATGATCTATCCAATATACCAATGACTCATCTTATTACAAGTTTGTGTGATAAGTAATTTTATATATATTTTTAAGAGGTCAATGATCTCAATTATTTTGTGAAGTAACATAAAATTCAAAGTCAGAGCATTCACTTCCGCACAGTAAGATTGAGCCAAACTGACAATTATCCTTGGTTGGTCTGCACAAACAACTACAGATCAATAGAACCCAGTTCTCATACTTAAATCAGCTTGTGTTAAAACCCAGAAAATGAATGTGTTATCTGCTTGAGCCTCTTCTTTCAAACCTTACTATCATATTGATCCATACAAATCTTCATTAAATTGCAAAAGAAAAGTTATTGGAATTCCTGCAGGGGAGAAGAGCAATGGATCAGTGTTCATAAAACATCTATCCAAATACAACTCTGGTCTTTTATTGCTTGGTAGCAGGTTTTTAGTGCTGGGTGTCCTAGCTTTGATGTATGTGCCAGTGACCAAATCACTCACCCAACTGTGTGTTAGCTCATGCCAAAAGCTGGATTTTACCCC
This sequence comes from Chiloscyllium plagiosum, assembly GCF_037043375.1. Classification (NCBI taxonomy): domain Eukaryota; kingdom Metazoa; phylum Chordata; class Chondrichthyes; order Orectolobiformes; family Hemiscylliidae; genus Chiloscyllium; species Chiloscyllium plagiosum. The sequence continues at coordinate 23,904,317 of NW_028270156.1, forward strand.
TGCAAAGAAAAAGGAACGCAAATTAGCTAGCAGGGGTCAAAATCTGATAAAGTCTGGGACCCTGTAAAAAAAGTGCAAAAAGTACTTAGCAGGGCAGGAAGCATCTGTGGAGGCTGTGACAAATGCTGAAATACTGTTTCAGGTTAGTCACCTTTCCTCAGAACTGGCAGCAATGCCATTTTACACACATTCTTCCACTGGTGAAGATTGTTAACTTAAAGTGAATGTTAGGTTTGTTTATTTGTTTCTCCAGAGATGTTAGCAGATATGTTGAGTATTTTGCAACATTTTCTGTGAGCTAAATTGCCCATAGTGTTCAGGGATGTATAAATTAGATGGATTAGCCATGGAAAATGCGTGGTTACGAGGATAGGGTGGGAACGTGGATTTGGATGGGATACTCTTTGGAGGGTTAGTGCAGACTTGATGGGCCAAATGGCCTCTTTCCACACTGTAGGTATTATATGATTCTAAATATGTCATGCAATTCTAATCATAAAGCAAACTCCCAACGTGAGAGTGGAATGATGTAGGTGCTTGATTCCCTGTCAGCCTCTGTGAAAACTTGAATCCTGCTATAATTGCTCTGGTGTCGTAATAAATCAGTGGTTGTGTAGGACATATCTGTTCCATTTGTAAACATGACTGTCAACTCCGATCATTTATCAATAATTCTCCAGCTATTCTCCTACTCTGACCTATCTGTCCTCAGCCTCCCACACATTTCCAATGTAGCTCAACAAAAATATGAGGAATAGTGCCTCACTTTTACACTAAGCATCTTACAGTGCAGTTTATAATCTTTGTCTCCACTTTGTTCCCTTTGTCTTTGCTGGTTTTGGTATCTCTCTTGTTTCTCTCTTGGTTTCATTTTTTCTGTGTTTTGTGATGGCTGTTGTTCATGGTTCTGCCTTTCACATGTCTTTTTGGTATACCTTTTGTTTTGTACTTGTCCTATTATCATTTCCTTTGGGTTTGTACCATGAACTCATTATTAAGTAACTTCTCCTCTCTTCCAGCCTATTTTGGAGCTACCACTCATTTCTATCCTCGATCTTCCCTCTTTCACTTACTTAAAGTTGATTACAATTCTAATGTTCCTAGTTCTGAATTAAGGTCATTAGCATAAATTATTTAACTGGTCTCTCTCTCTTCTATACACAATTGCTGCCAGACCTGCTGAGTATTTTTAGCACTTATTACAGATTTTCACCATCTGCAGTGTTTTAGTTTTGTGATTCTGCAGTTGGTCGGTTGTGAATTATTGAATGCTATGTGCACTGGGGCATAATTTGTGATGTCTGCAGATTTATACTCCCAAAACCAAAAGGAAAATATTTCAAATGCTGGAAGTGTCTGAAGAAGTCATATTCATTTCAAAACATACACATTAGCAGATCTATTGAGTTTTTGTTTTAAGTTTTATCTATGACTTATACTCCCTCTTTTCACTTCCTACCTACACAAGATTCAATGACAGGGCTAAAGAAAGAGGGCTCATTGCTTCTCAACATTTCTGCCTGTGTCAAAGATGTCTGATTAAACAATTGCAGAATTATGGAAGAGACCAGTCAACTCAGTTGAATGGAGCAGAGTGCTTAATAAGATGAGTTCGGTCCCCATACTGACTGGGGTGGTTCTGGGACCAAAGCTTACTGCTTGACCCATTTTGATATTATGGCAACTCTTAGGCGATGAGGACATTGCATGAAGAGAAAATGAATCACACAGTGTTAACAACACACAAGGAGACCATTCACCTCATTATGTCTGTGTCATTTCTCTAGGGGAAAGCGAGGACGGCAAATGCTGGAGATCAGAGTCGAGAGTGTGGTGCTAGTCGGGTATGAGAAAGTGAGCCGCATCCTTGGAAGAGGCTTCGCTGTAAGGTTAAAATCAACTTCATTCCTAATGAAGGGTTTATTCCCAAAACGGTGATTCTCCTGCTGTTCGGATGCTACCTGACCTGTTGTGCTTTTCCAATACCACACTCATGATTTTGTGTAGTCTCTTTGCAAGGGCAACTCAGGTAGTTCAAATTGCTTTTTTCTCCCTCTGCCCCTGCAATATTTTTTCTGTCCAGATAATTATCCAACACACTTTTCCAAGCCATGATTGAATCTGCCTCCACCTCACTGTCAGGCATTGCAGATCTTAACCGTATACTGGATAAATGATATTTTCTCCTTGTCCTCTTTTGTTGTTTTGCCAATCACCTTAAATCTGTGTCCTCTGGTTCTTAGTTCTACCACCAAAGGGAAATATTTCTCCCCGTTTACTCTGTCCAGACCACTCATTCTTTTGAAAAGCTTGATTCAGTCTCTTCTCAACCTTTTGGTCTCCAAAGAGACCCGTCCCATCTTCTCCACTCCATCCTCATGGCTTACATCCTTCATTCTGGAACCATCCTTGTAAATATTTTCTGTCCCCTAATGCCTTCGCATGCATTTTAAAGTCAGTTTAACATTTAACACAATTTTCATCATAACTTATTTTTGTACTTTATGCATCCTTTTATAAAGCTAGGTTTCTATGTGTCTAAGCAAACCACTTTTTCAGCTTATCAAACCACCTTTAATGATTTATGTAAAGAAATACTCAGGCCCATCTGATCCACACCCTTTTAGAATTGTATCCTATAATTTATATTATCTGTCCATTCTCTTCCCACCAAAATGCAACAAAAGAAAAGCTCAGGGCTTCAGTAAATGAAGTTTCAAACACAGACAAAGCCAACTCTTATTCTTTGAAATGTTTCTATTTACTTAGCACATCTTTAGAAACTTTAGAAACAACTTGATCAAACATCTTGGTTCTTTTTTGATTTTTCTGAGTGAAATCTTCAAGCAGCTTTGTCTGTGATCTCCAGAATTGCCAATTAATGGCTGACCTGAGAAGAAATGCGTTGCAAATCTCACAGAAAGAACAAAATAAAATGATCTACATATGTGTTCCTTTACAGATACCTTGTGACATTTTTTTGTTGAGCAAATTCACCAAAGTTAGCACTATTGAAAGAAGGGATAGAATCTTGCATTTTTTGTGCCTTTCAGGACCTCAGGAAATCTTGAAGTGTTTAACGGCTAATGAAGTGGTCTTGAAGTGTCTTCATTGTTGTAATGTAGGAAATATACACAGCATTTGGACACAGCAGTCTCCCACAAGCTGTAATATATTAATGACCAGATAATCACAAGGGACCTAGTCAATGTAATAGAAACTTTCCGTGTGCAGAAGGGTAAAGAACCAGACTTATTTAAGTTGGTTGGCAAATGAACTAACAGTTCTTATAAAGGAAGTGTGAAAAGGTTGAGAAGAGATGTAAAATGTGTGATCTTTTATATTATATTGTATATGTAATATTTATTTTTGTGTTTGGGTTTGTGAATTTTGAACTAGTGGTATGTGGGATTTTCTGTGTGTCTGTAGGGGCGTCATGATTAATTTGTAAATATTTCTGCAGCCATGGTGATTTTTTTTAAAACAAAAGTGTGATAGACTTCTGAGGAGGAATGGATATTTGTTTACATTGGAAGACATTCATAAATGAACAATATAAACAGTTGTTCCAGCTTAGAGATCAGGTTTTGTTTTTTTGTCTTTTGATTAGCTTGGAAAAGAAACAGGTTTTATTTTAATTTCTGTTTGGGCAGTTCTGAAAGGATGTGGCTGAAGGAGGACAGGTAAAGCAGTTGCTGCTGAGATATACATAAGACCTCAACTGGAGTACTGTGTACAGTTGTGAGTGCCACATTGTAGGAGAGATGTGAATGCATTGGAAATAGCACAGATGCGACTTACAAGAAAGGTTTCAGGAATAAGAAACTTTTGTTGGGAGGATAGATTGAAGTTGGGACTGTTCTTCTTGGAGAATAGAAGGCCGAGAGGAGATTTGTTGGAGATTTTCAAAACTATGAGTGGGATGAATACAGTAGTAAACGGAACAAGAATGACTGGGTATAGATTTAAAGTGATATACAGAGGAAGTACGGGAGCTGTGAGGAAAAAGACTTTTTCACACTCCAAGTAGTTAGGGAATAGGACAGTGTCTGGAAATGTGGTGAGGCATGATCAATGGAAGCATGAGATCACTGGATGATTATTTGGATAAAAATAGTGTGCAAGGGTATGAAGATAAAGCAGGAAATTGTAATGATGCTTATTTGAACAGACAGTATCGATTTCCTTCCTTCTGTGCCATGGAAATCTATGATTCAGAAAGGGAGCTAGTTAGAATTATTAAGAAGTAGTTTGCCTCATTGTAAGGAGTGTAGTCAAAGTTCTTAAATGTGTATTATATGTAAATATGATTTGCTCCGAAAGCTAATGTGCTTCCAATTAAACCTGTTGGACTATAACCTGGTGTTGTGTGATTTTTAAGTATATGTAAATAGTTTGGTTTATTCCATCTGATTTTTATTTCTTTTACATAGTAAACTTGTTTTATTGTTAAAACCAAATCTGCAACATTGTATGTTTATCCTAAGTGCCTAAATTTAATGAGGTTGGAGTTAAAACTTATTTTACCTCATTTGAGAAGGTAGTTGGACAGAAGAAGTGGTCAAAAGAAGTTTGGGCCTAAATGTTACATGGTATTTTGACAGGTACAGCAATGACTGTGGAAGCTAATTTTTTTAGAGCAACAATCTGTAGGGTACAAAACTGTCAAAGAGGCAATGCTCAAAGCTTATGAGCTTCTGCTGAAGCTTATCAAGTAAATGTTAGGATGACAAGAAAGAAATTGGACAGAAATGATCAAATTTGCAAGGGAAAAGAAATGCTGCAGGATAAATGGTTGCGATCTCTCATGATAGTGAAAATATTTGTAAAGGTAATGGAGATTTTAGAAGAAATCATAGATAGCATGTCTGCAGATGCAAAAACGCATTTAGGTATACATTGAGAAGAAGCAACAGTTCTGGCAGATACCTATGAAATCTCACAGAAACAATTACAGGGGCAGAAATGGTCAAATGGAAATCCAGAAGGAATGTGGAGGAATACAAAATTTGTGGATGAAGAGTTACTAACTTTAGAGAACAGACAGATGCCAAAGTTTTAAAGGGGAAATGCTGGAAACAAAAAGTGATGTACAAAAGTTAAAATGCTTCCATTGTAATAAGATTGGATACACCAAAGCCAATTGTTGGTAAAGGAGTTACTCCTGATTTCCTACTGAGTTTGTTATAGACAATCTTACATTTAGAGAAAAAAGACATAAATGGATATAATTTCTCAACCTTACAAATCCTTTTTATCCTTCTCCAAAGTCTCTATTGTCTTTGGAATATGGAGACCATAACTGCGCTTGATGTGATCACTCCAGTATCCCTGTGGAGCTGAGTGAAACTCTGGTTGCTGCACCTGTAACTTTAATGAACAGAATGAGTGTAATGGTGAATGAGAACATTATAGATCTGTCTTGTCAGTTTGGAATAGACTAAGTACAATACAGATAGTTGAAATTCTGTAGCATAATCTAAATATCAAGTCTCATCTGAGACTATGTTATAATGAAATACAAGATAATATTTTTAGTCAGCATGTTGGTCAGTTGTCAGTCATCATAATTAGATCCTCAAGCTTAATTTCTTTCTACAATATTTTCCCTTAAGCTCCCTGGTTCAATGGTAAAGGATGAAATAACTCTTGAAATAAATCCCATTTTAATTACCTTGACTGAATTAATAAGAAATTCTCCACTTATCTTACATTGTTCCCTGGATACAACACATTTGATCTTCACCATATGCCAATTCACAAGATACTTCTCAGTTCATAAATCTTATCATTCAAATGGCTGGAGGCTGCTCACATTTAAAATGCTAGTTTAGGCGTAATGAACAATATAGTGACAAAATATTATATCTTTGATTTGTAACATGCCTTTAACAACTATTTGCAGTTAACATACTTGGAATACTTGGAGTCCATAAACTCAAGAAAGAGATAAATAAATACTCACCATACCAAGAAGTTAACATGATAAATTATTAATGATATGATCATACTGCCTTATAGCTAGGGTATGATACTCTCCTGACAAGTAGTGTATTTAGAGTTAGGGTTGTTAATCATGGTGTAGTGTTATTCTTCCCCCACACTGTAGCCATCTAACCAACTAGCCTTGCTGTACTGCTATGCTCATGATAAAGGGCATCTAATATCAAGAGGATGAGAACCAGTGGGTTTGTTGCATGTAATAATAGACTTGCAGTTATCCCAAAACACCTTCTGTCCAACAAGCACTATTCAAAGTGTAGTCACTGTGGTGATGTGGGAAATGCAACCAATCTACCTGTAGCGAACTCTTAAAAACAACAATGAAAGAATCACCACATAATCTATTGAATTTGTGGTACTGGCCAGGATAGCAGCGATCGGTCCTCTGCCTATCTTCAGAATGGGAGAAAGTGAGGACTGCGGATGCTGGAGAGTCAGAGTCAAAAATTGTAGTGCTGGAAAAGCATAGCAGGTCAGGCAGCATTTGAGGAGCAGGACAGTCAACATTTTGGGCATAGCCCTTCATCATTCCTGACTCTCAACATCGATACTCCTGCTCCTTGGATTCTGCCTGACGTGCTGTGCTTTCCCAGCACCATACTTTTTGACTACATCTTCAGTATGGTGCCATGTGACCTATTACAGCCAGCCAAGCAGGCAGATGGGGGTTTAATCTGACAGCTCACTTGTAAGATGGCACCTGTTACAGAGCAGCATTCTTTCAGTACTGCGCAGGACTGTCAGCCCTGACTTAGCCATTTGGTCTCAAGAGTGATGTGTCGTCATCAGTTATGAAGTATGAGTAACTACCATTGTAACGATGTGCTATAAAGCTTTAAGCACTAAGTAAAGGTAAAGTCACCAAATTCCATTTAGCTGTTGTTTCATTAGAAAGAGACAACTAGTGATAGCTCAACCTGAAGGTCACCAAACCCAGTCAAAAAGTGTGGCACTGGAAAAGCACAAGCAGGTCAGGCAACATCCAAGGATCAGGAGAATCAAAGTTTCGGACATAAGACCTTCATCAGGAATGTTGGGGGGTAGGGAGGAGTGGGAGGAAGGGGGCTGACAGATAAATAGGAGGGTGAGGGTGGAGCTGTGGGAAGGTGCTAGATAGGTTCTGTTGGGGGTGATGGGGATAGGCCAGAGGGGAAGGTGAAGCGGATAGGTGGGAAGGAAGATGGACAGGTAGGACAGTTCAAGAGGGTGGTGCATAGTTGGAGGGTTGGATCTGGAATGAGATGGGTGGGAGGGGAGTTGAAGAAACTGATGAAGTCTATGTTAATGCTGTGTGGTTGGAGGGTGTGAAGTGGAAGATGAGGCGTTCTTCCTTCATGTGTTGGGTGGCTTGGATTTGGCAGTGGAGGACTCCTAGGACTTGCATGTCCTTGGCAGAGTGGTGAAGTGGTTGTTTGGTGTATGTGTCCCAGCAATGTTGCCTGAAACATTCTGCGAGTGGCATCCTGTCTACCCAATGTAAAGGAGACCACATCGAGAGCAATGGACAGAGTAGATGAGGCATTTGGATGTGCAGGGAAATCTCTGCCTGATGTGGAATGATCCTTTGGGGCATGGGGCGGAGGTGAGGAGGGAGTTGTGGGCGCAGGTTTTACATCTCTGCTGGTGCCTGGAGTTGGGGGTAGGTTAGTGGAGGGTGTAGACCTAACGACGGAGTCACAGACGGAATGGTCTCTGTGGAATGCTGTTAGGGATGGGGAGGGAAATATATCTCTGATGGTGGGGTCTGATTGTAGGTGAAGGAAATGGTGGGCTGTATCTGGGGATTAGTGGGGTGGAAGGTGAGGACCAAGGGGGTTCTTTCTTTGTTGCGGTTGGAGGGGTGGGGTTCGTGGGCGGAGGTCCGGGAAGTGGAGGACATTGGAAGGCATTGTTGATCACGTGGAAGGGGAAATTGCGGTCCTTGAAATAGGAGGCCATCTGGGATGTCCTGCAGTGGAATTGCTCCTCCTGGGAGCAGATACAGCAAAGGCGGAGGAATTGGGAGTAAGGGATAGTGTTTTTACAAGAGGGGGAGTGGGAGGATGTATAGTCTGGAGGAGGTGTGTTTGACGTAGATATCTGCGATTGAGTTGGTCACCAGAAATGGAGATGGGGAGGTCCAGCAAGAGGAGGGAGGTATCTGAGATGGTCCAGATGAACTTAAGGTCAGGGTGGCCTTGGGACACTCCAACCACACGGCATCAACATCAACTTCACCAGTTTCGTCATCTCCCCTCCCCCACCTCATCCCAGATCCAACCTTCCAACTGTGCACTGCTTTCTTGAACTGCCCATCTTGTTTCCCACCTATTAAACTCCACCCTCCCCTCTGACCTATCACCATCGCACCCTCCCTCCACCCCAGCAACTACTATCAGCTTCCCAGCTACCTTCCTCCAGTTCCACCCCCATCCTCCTATTTATCTCTCAGCCCCTTCCATTTCCACATTCCTGATGAAGGGCTCATCCTCAAAACATTGATTCTCCTGCTCCTTGGATGCTGCCTGACTTGCTGTGCTTTTCCAGTGCCACACTTTTTGACTCTGTACTCCAGCACCTGCAGTCCTCACTTTCTCCTGGTCACCACACCCCAGGCAAGATAGAGATGTGGAACCTTCATGGTAACGTTACCTGGTCCAGGAATTGGCCCCACACTGTTAGCCTTGCATTGCTTTGAAACCAAGTGCCCAGTTAACTGAGCTAACCAGTAGCTGATCAAGGGGGCTGCTTTTGTCTTGATGGTGAACCTGCTCTGCAAACCACAGTATTTTGGGATTCAATTAAGATAAAGCTACAGATTAATAAGCAGACATGATTAGATTCACTTTTACTGGAGATTGTAATTTTCTGATTGATGTATGGTATGGATGTCAGTTGCCATTTATCAGCCCAAGCAGAACGTTGTCCAGGTCTTGTTGTATACGGATACAGATTGTTTCAGCATCTGGGGAGTTGCAAATTGTACTGCAAATTGTGCAATCAACAGCGAAATTCCCACTTCTGACCTGAGGAACTTTTTTTACTCATGGGATGTGGGTATCACTGGCTGAGTGAGCATTTATTGCCCATCCCTAATTGCCCAGAGGGTAGTTAAGAGTCACCCATGTTGCTGTGGGTCTGGAATCACATTTAGGCATGACCAGGCAAGGACAGCAGTTTCCTTCCCTTAACGACATTAGTGAACCAAATGGGTTTTTCCTGACAATGGTTTCATTATTATTATACTCCTATTTCCACCTTATTATTGAATTCAAATTCCATCATCTGCCGTGGCGGGATTTGAACCCAGGTTCCCAGAACTTTATCTGAGTCTCTGGATTAATAATCTAGCAATAATACCACTAGGCCTACCCATCACGTACCCCTGCAGAAATTTCCTGGGACTAAGATTACTGACTTCCAAAAACCACAACCAACTTCCTTTGTGCATTGTTGAATTCAGCTTTGCTAGATCTCCTGAATGTCTTTATACTTGGTCAAGTGCTGCATAGTTGTCAATCAGTTATCTCACTTCACCTCTTTCGTCTGTGCTTGCATCAGGTCAGGAGCTGTGTGGATCTTGAAAAATCCAAACTGAGTATCAGTGAGTGGGCTAATTTTTGGTCTCTCTTGTGGTGCAGTGGTAGTGTCTCTACCCCTGGACCGAGAGGTTTGGGTTCAAGTCCCATCTGCTCCAGGGGTATATAGTAATATCTCTGAACAGATAAGAAAAATAGGTTAAATTGACAGAAGTCTTGCTGATAGGGATTCCTGTCACTGGAAGGCACATGGTTTAGCCAATTGTTAAAAGGATCAAGGAGGATCTTTGATCACAAGAGATGACTGGGATAAAGAATCCACTGATTCAAAAAGTGATGGATGCAGATTTAGTGGTAATTTTCAAATGGGAATTAGAAATGCAGTTAGACATGAGAAGGGCGTTTTTGCAGGGGATTGGGGAAACTGTCGCAAGTGTAACTATCCAGATATCTGTGGTAAAGAGCTAGCATGGTATACAATGGACCAAATGGCTACCTTGTGTGCTGTAAGACTTTTATGATTCTCTGGAAGTGCATGGATAAGTGTTCATAAAACTTCAAATTGTATTTCACTGTATTTTTACACACATTTAATAGGATTCCTTTCAAAGAGGCAGATGGAAATTAGTGTCTAAAACATTTTCATTATGAAAATGTCTGGTAGATAATGCAAAAGTGTTACTGTAATGGCTTTGTTTGATTTTTGAGTGTACTCCACATTCCACTGTGACTATTATTCTATAACAGAGAATTTTAGATCATAACCAAACTTAAACAGCATAAATGGAAAATAGATTTTTTGACTAAAATCCTGGCATATGTTTACTTTTCTATTGTATACCCCAAAAATTTGTTATTTTCTAAATAAAACATCAAGGCACCACCATCTCTCTCTGGGTTAATCTTTCAATGGTAATTAATATTAAGTTAAAAATTGTTATATGCATGATTATTCTCACTAAACTGTTTGAGATTATTAATGAAGATAATTGATATTGATAAAACTACTGATGTGTCAAGCAGAGATGCTTTGATCATGAAGATAAGGACCATGTAGCCTGATGAACTAGTAATGAAGAGGATCTTTATTATTGTGTTGACAGCTGGAGCAAGTCACTTCTGACAAGTGACTCTGAAACAGTATAAAATGAATTGTATAAAAGTGGGAACGACTTCACAGAATGATACAGTACAAGAGGAGGCTATTTGGCCAACCTTTTCGAGCCCTTTGAAATAAAGGTCTGATTTGTCCTCTTGCACCTGCCTGGTTCTTTGCCTATAGTGGTGCACTTACCTCCCTGTGAAGTACTTATTCAATTGCCTTTTGAAAGCTATTTTATTGACTGTGATCCCACTATCCCTTCAGAGAGTGCATTCCACATCATAAATACTCTCTTCCAACATGTTCTGTCAGGTAGAAGACACAGACACACCAACAGGTTCAAGAACAACTTCTTCCCTGCTGTTTTTAGACGTTGAATGATTCCTGATGAAGGGCTTTTGCCCAAAACGTCGATTCTCCTGCTCCTGCCTGACCTGCTGTGCTTTTCTAGCACCACACTCTCGACTCTAATCTCTAGCATCTGCAGTCCTCACTTTCACCTTGCTAAATGAACCTCTCTAGTTTCAAATCTAATGTTGACCTTGCTTTTGTGCACCTCCTGTGCAGTCGTAATTTTGTATACCTCGCTCTAAGCACCATATGGTCTGTACGTCTTTATTTGTTCTGATCTGTCTGTACTGCTTGCAAAACAAAATTTTTCACTGTGCTTAGTTAATTGTGACAGCAGTAAATCAAATCAAATCGAACAATACACTGTGTGAAGAAATTAATTCTCCTCATCTTCCTCCTGGCTCATCTGACAGTTTTCCTAAATCTGTGTCTTCAGATTCCCACCTTAACAGTGGAAGAGGTTTCTCTTTATTTACTCTTATCAAAACCTTTCACAATTTTCACATATTCATTAATTTACCACTTACTTTCCATCTCTAAATCTAAGCCCAAATTTTCAATTCTCTCCACTTAAATGCTCAAAATTAGACAGTGCGCACAAAGCCGCCTAATGATGAGGCTGAGTTCAAATACAAACTGAATGAAAAGTCAGGATTTCCAGCCTTTCATGATAAAAATAAAACAAAAACTGCTGGAAATGCTTAGAAGTCTGTCAGCTTCTCTAGAGAGAGAAGCGAAGTTAACATTTCAGGTCTGCGGTCTTTCAACAAAAATAAGTCTGGTGAAAGACACTGGCCTGAAAGGTTGGATGAAAAATGACAAGGATGCAAACAACACGTCACACCCCATCCTCAAGAAGAGAAGCAGAAACAGCAATTGCTACGATAACTCAGGCAGCATCTGTGTAGAGAAAGCAGAGTTAACATTTCAGGCCCTGTGACCATTCCTCAGAGTTAATTGTAGCTGAGAAAAGGTCAGTATATCTGTTAAAGGTGGGGAGGTGGGTAGGGGTAAACGATAGGTGGAGATGAAGCCTAGACAGAGAGAACAACGAAGAAGAGAAGTCTGTGGCAATCCAACTGGCTAGTTAGAAGCCCACCCCAAGTGTCAGACAGAACTGTGTCTTCCTCTCACTAGGAGGAGGATTCATTCTCTGGAACTGCTTGGGAATCTTTAACAAACTCTGAATATTTATTGACGTATGATGGGCTGACTGCCAATTTTAACCCTCTCCCCATCTCTGTACTATGTAGGTGAGCTTGGCAGCTTGTAGGAAGCTGGTGGGCTGGCACATGCCCTATTTTACATAACCCCTTCTGTACAAAACACAGCCTGCATGGGCACATCATATCCAGTCTGTTAACTCCCTCCATGGCTACAGCCAGAACTGCTGAGCATTTCCAGCATTTCTACTTCAGATTTCTACCATCCGCGGTATTTTGCGTTTGTATTCCTAAGCTTCTTTCCAAGGGACATTATTCAAAATAGACTCGCCCTTTTCAAAACAAAACAAAATCTGAACACTCTTAACGAAATGACTGAAATGCAAAAGAAATGAAATAATATTCTGATTGTCAGCTCTGGGTTTTAAAGATGAATATGAACAAACATTGCTTGGCATACAAAATAATTTTCTTTTAAAGGAACGTTTTGCCCATAAACAGCAAATAATGTTATTTGTCAAACAGAATAGTGCCTGAGACAAAGAAAACCAGTGGCATTGCAAATGGCACCTTGAAATTTAGTGGAACAGCAATTATAATATATTTCACAGTGGGAGAAAGAATGCTTTCAGTAAATCAACTAAATAAAGTGTGGAAATGTCTGTTGGTGATTACGATTCTGGATAAATTCCCTTTGTGCACTGAACAAAAGTCCAAATCTGCTTTATTGCTTCAGAGAAATGACAGCAGCTCCTCAAGTGCTCAGAGTGTGTGCTGTTATAGCAGAAGCCCACTTAAAACAATGTCTCGGCAGTCAACTGACAGGATCCTGCGTCTGTGGCGAGAATAACAATCTGGCTTGAAACACACTCATTGCTCCCCTGTGAATTTTTATTTCAATGCTCAGTTTTGGACAGTTCTAAAGACTGAGTGTTATTTTATGAGGAATTATCTTTCATGGGGTATAACTTGTAATCACTAAACATAGCGACACAGACTAATAAAGACGTATTGAAAGACAATCAAAAGATTGGGGTCCATTTCTGAAGGGATGGAATTGAAAAGTAGAAGTTACAACAAATTTGATTGGACCACACTTTAAATACTGTGATTAGTTCTGATCTGCATTCTTGAAAATATATATAAAACACTGGAAAGACTGACCAGAATTAACATGGACTGAGAGATTATACTGCTTAAGAAAGATGAAACAGACCAAAGCTCTTTTCTCTGGATAAGACTGAGAGAGGTCATTAAAGTTATTAAAATGTTTGGCTCAGGAAACGTAAAGAAGATATTTCCACTCTTGGTGAGACCAGAATTAGAGGTCACAAGTATAAGGAAATCACTAATAAATCCAAAATGGAATTTAGGAGAATTGTCTTTACTGAGAGAGTAATGGGAATGTGGAACTTGTTACCATCGGGTGCAGTTAGGGGAAATAGAATGGGTGAATTTAAGGGGAAGCTGGATAAACACATGGGAGGGTGAGATTGATAGGATGAGATGAACGACGATTATGTAAGCATAAAGAATGCCATGGACCAGTTGGGCCAAATGGCCAATTTTTGTGCTGTAATGCTTTGCATTATCTTTAAAACTTAAACAGAATTATTACGTGAAACCTGTTCAGTGACATAGAATTGAAATCATAAGAAATGGCTGTTAAGTTTTATTTAATATTCTAATGACTGAGTGTGGGAGGATGAGACAGTGTCCTCTGAGGGATGTCTTGGGTTAGGGTCTATGGGAATGTAGAGGGGGTTGGTTCTAAAGGAAGTGCAGGTTGATGCAGGAGAGCACTTGCCTCCGGCTGGTCCCTGCCGGGTGGTGAGGGAGTTGTTGAACAATAGGCTCCTTGATGGAGAAAGGAGGCTGCGACCCAGAATGTATAGTCAGAGAAACTTTGGAGAAGTAGCAGGTGGTTTTGAGAAGCCTTGAAATCAATGAATAGCAAAGTAGGCAAGCTCTAGAATAGGCAGGTCATCTTCTTGGCCAGATCAAAGCACAAAAATCTACTTTACTACTAATTAATCAAAAAAATCTGAAATTTAGGACTTGATTTTATCATGTGCTTCAGGACCTTGATACCTAGAATAAATTATCCCCAACAGGACTTGCCAGAAGTGCACCTATCTGCATAATCTTCCCGAAGACAACTTCCTCATTTGTCACATTTGCATTTATTGTCCTGGAAAGGGCAGTGGGCAGAATCTTGTTTCCAAACCAACCTGAGGGCTGGAACTTCAGCAGCCCACTGGCAGAACCAGGAACTGCTGAGGGTCATGAATAGCATTCAGGGTAGAGACTGACAATTTGAACATTCAACAAAAGAAACTGTGGCCACAGCTGCCAGGACAACATTGCAGGAGGGGAAGCCCTCAATGGGATGTCATGCTGCTGGAACTCCGGCCTTCTCAGCCTCCCTCCAAAATTGCCTCTGTGTCCAAATTCATTGACCGTAATTGGTGGGCGGTGGTTGAGAAACCAACATGGATGAACTTCCAAAGTGAAGTATGATCCTTAAACATAAATGAAATTTTCTTTCCATATGAACAGACTGTTTAGAAACCAGAGTGACCTCTTCAGTCCGTCTAACCTTCCTCACCATTTTATAAGCTCATGACTGCTCTAGATGAGACATAATGAAACATGTGTAAGGACTTCCTGTTTGGTTCAACTTTAATAGATTGGCTTGAAGAAAACAATCAATCAACAGACTTTGTGCTTGATAAACATTAAAGTTGTTGGTCATTTTCCCAAGATTCACTGCCCAATGAACACTGTTCAGAGACAAAAAATTCAATTTTATGAATATTTAATAGCTAGAGATGATTAGAAAAGCACAGATTAATTCCTCAACCTTAAGTTCCCTCTGGAGTCTTTTTTTCACAGGCGAGAAAGCAAGAGTTTGGTTAAAGATTATTGCCACCACAGCATCTTGATACACTGGGCTGCAAATATGTAGATTGTGGATGTTGGTTTGCTCACTGAGCTGGAAGGTTCGTTTTCAGATGTTTCATCTCCATACTAGGTAATATCTTCAGTGGGCCTCTGGGTGAAGCACTGCTGAAAATTCCTGCTTTCTACTTACATGTTTGGGCTTCTTTGGATTGTGGATGTCATTTCCTGTGGTGATGTTATTTCCTTTTTTCTCTCTTAGGGGATGGTAGATGGGGTCTAACTGGATGTGTTTGTTAATAGTTGGAGTAGATTGTGACTTCATAAAATGTGTGATTTTGAGTCTGCAACTTCTTTTAACTTCTGTTGAGTAATTTTTAAAAAATGAAATAAATATTTAAGTTCTCATTAAAAAGATAGCATTTCCAACAGTATAACAACCATGCACTCAAGCCTCTGAACTCAAACAAGTATTATCAACTGAGCCACTGTAGCCTCAAATTCCCTTTGCTTCCTGCCTCTTGTCTAATTATCGCTATAAAGATTGTGGAGATTGGAAAAAAAAACCTTTTTATTCCTATTTTGACAAAAAAAATCATCAACCTGAAATGTTAACTCTCTTTCTCTTTCCACAAGGGATGCTTGACCAGTTGAATATTTTCAGTATTTTCTGTTTTTCATCTTTTACTCTTGTGTTTGTATTTTGCTGTGTTAAGATTTGAAAATGTGAGGGAAGTGTTGGTTTCGATGGCCATTGGTCAGGTTCCTGCTTGAAGTCTTTAGGTTCTTAATTGGCGGAACTCCATAACTACTAAAAATGTACAGCATGCTCTACAATTCACAGATTTAAAGTTAATCCAAAGCTCATGGACATTTTAACTTTCTCAGGCAAATGATTCACATAATTATTAATGCTTTTATTATATACAGACAGTTATAAGGATGGTGGAAGGTCCTTTGCTTATATCTTCGTTCCAGCAGTATAAGAAACTCAAAACATGTTGAAAGTACAGAGAATTATTGATATGCTAGACAGCATAGCCAGCATAGAAGGCTTGGTGTTGGGATCTCAGACAAAAGATTTCAAATAATTAGAAGGAGAAAGGATTCTTAGTTCCTAAGGGTCTTTCTACCTCTGGGTTAATAAAGGACAATGAAAATATTTGGTTGAGACTATTGCATGATTATTTTTAAAGTTATTTTTAATCAACCTGTCCAGACATAGCTCTGAAGGGTATAACATAGCTCTGAAGCAGG
The DNA here is from genome assembly GCF_037043375.1 of Chiloscyllium plagiosum. Taxonomy (NCBI): domain Eukaryota; kingdom Metazoa; phylum Chordata; class Chondrichthyes; order Orectolobiformes; family Hemiscylliidae; genus Chiloscyllium; species Chiloscyllium plagiosum. Next base: position 23,920,612 of record NW_028270156.1, read on the forward strand.
TAGGGACTTGAATTCAGGCCTCCTGTTTGAGAGGTAAGGATACTATCATTGTGCCACTAGAGCACCCTCACATTTATTTTATAAAATGGGTGGGAATCTGCCTCTTGGAAAGGATATACTGGAAAGTCGCATAACTTTTGAGCATGCTAACAATTAAAGCCACCCTGAAAGGGTGAAATCAGTGACACTCCTTACTTTAAACTCTGAAAGGTTCCCTATCCCTGTGTCTACTGTTCATCTCTTGACGTGTGGACAGACCTGTACACAATCCCATTAGCAAACAGACAACATAAAGCTACCGTTAGCATAATGACAACTCCAACAGGAACCATTCAATATACAAGGAGATGAAGTCAGCAGTTGTGGACAAAAGTTGCACATTTATGGATAAATGACTATTGTCTTTTGAATGTAAAACCACAACTATACAGTGAGACTGAATAAATATCAGAATCTTGGTTTAGTTTTCTCTAGATTCAAATATTAATCACTCTGCTCACCTTCTATGGCCTATAAATGACATATCTTCTTTCCTGTTCAGTTTTGGATCTTCTCTTGGTCTCAAAATGTTACCCCACTTTGACAGACTGACTGGGTGGAATCCTCCATGCCTGGCCAAAGCTTCGGGAAGGTCAGATGAGGGAATTTAATTGGATGGGAAGCAAAATTTTAGGCTCCCAACTGAAAGTTGATGTTTTGCCATGAAGTTTGCAGAATCTTTCAGGCTCTTTTGTTTTTGTTAGCTGATTATGAATACTCTCAGCCACTGGAATTCCGATCAAATTAACCAAAAACAGCAAGCACATATATTCACAAATTCAATCATACAAAGGATGGTGTACCAGTTGAGGAGAGTTCTTCCTTCAAGCTCAACCACATACTCTTCCGTTACTGGGCTTCTTCATAACCATGTTCTTCCTTTACACAAAAGCTGTCGGTGTTAAAGGTGAAGCCACTCCATTTGAGCAGCTCAGGAGAGAAGTCTCAGTCATTTTCACTCTGGCTTGTTATTGCTAAACACTTAAAGTGTTAGGGGTAAAGCCTAATTGGATGAACAAGCCTGCCAAGCAAGCCAGTCACGCTGGCTGACATCAATAAACCTGATTGAGGTAAACAAGCAGGGTTGCCTCAAAATGGAGCTCAAATCAAAAGGCTAGTGTTTTGGTTGTGTCTTTCTCCTGTGCAAACCTTTGGTAAAAAAGCTATTACAATGTGCACATTCTCATATTTGTGATGAAAGATCAGTGACCTGGTGATACTGGAGCTACTAATTGGTCTAGCTCAGTTAGAAGTGTGAACCCTGGCAGGTGTGAGAGAGGCAGTACCACTATGGTGGCAGTGGTGTCACATTAGTAGCTGCAATGAAGTGACAGACAATGTCTGCATGTGAGGCATTTATGGAGATGCCTAGTGACCAATCTCCCTGAGTGCCAGTCCTCTGCAGTGGTTAGCTTGTGATGCCAATCCCCACTCTCAGGAACATGAAGCATTGAGTAGGCAGTGGCACATATCCTGGCAGAGTGCAGAAGACCATTTATCCTCTTATAGCACTGGAACCAGGTTCTTGTGAGCTGCCCTTGGCACTGACCTTCACAGTCACCTCGGTCCAGGCTGACTTCATCGGTTGGGATGGTTTATAAACAGTGTTAGTGTTATGCAGCACGGAAACTGACCCTTTGCCCCAATTCATCCATGCTGACCACATTTCCCAAATTAAACTAGTCCCATTTTCCTGCATTTGGCCCATATCCCTCTAAACCTTTCCTATTCATGTACCTATGCAAATGTTGTAACTGAACCTGCATCTACCACTTCCTCTGGCAGACCATCCATAAAATCCCTATAGTATGGAAACAGGCCATTTGGCCCACTGAATTCATACTGATCCTCTGAAGAGCATCCCACCCAGACCCACCACATCCCCATAAACCCCACATCCAACGCTAATCCACCTAGCACGCACATCCTGAACATCAGGAAAATAACTTTCCTTTTCTCTTGGTAGCCCTCAGAAGAGTCTTAGGGAGACACTGCTGAAGTGTGTTGTCACTTTCTTGCCCAGTCTCTGCACAGGCTGAGTGATGCTCCTGGAGCTCAAATCAAAAGGTTATCATTAAATACTTAGTGGAGTTCTATGCCACTACCTTTTAGCATGATGCTCAGACATCAGAGTCTGGAAGGTCCTTGGGGTCGGCAGAACATCTTACTCATAAAATCTGCCATTTTACCAATGCACACATATGTAAGAAGCAGTATGTCACTGTACAGGAAAACTCAACCAGTTTGTTGATGGAAATCCCTTGCATTCTTATACCCATCTTCACATTTGATCTCAAAACAGAACATTTTGGCCACTCTACCAGCATTCAAGGTTTGGTTACTGATATGATAGGCTGTTGGCAAAACCTCATCAATCTTTGCTGTGTATGTGTTACCGTAAAGCAGAAAATGCAAAATCAATAATATTATATCAATAATTATATTTTTTTGAAATATAATGGTATGATGGTAGTAACACAAATTTAATGTCTCCACTGCATGAGTCATTTATTCTTATACCAGAACATGAACCCATTCTCAGAATAACCTTTCGCTTAGAAACATTTGGCAAATCACTATCAAACAACACACTTCACAAATAAATATAGGACATATATGATCAATATGATGATGGGAAGCTTTGGAAGCCTTTTGGGGCAATTAGTTACACTTATCCCTGCTCGCCCTCCATAGCTCTAAAAAATTTTCCCTCTCAAACATTATTTTCATAAAACTTATTTTTCTTTTGGTTTGACAGTTATTGGTTTGTAATCGTGTTAACATTTAATGATGTTTATCAGGGTTCTTGCTATTATTTGCTGACTGAGTCATGTTCATTTATTGTTCCTGTATTGCGAAGTTAGTTAACGCAGCATTGAATAGTAAAACAATTACTTTAAGATCTTCTTTATCCTTTCTCTCTATTGTTTCTTTTTGCCACTGCAAAGGTGTAGAGTTGAGTGACCCAAGTTCATGGGCTGAATTTAAATCAGTTGTGAGCTTGATCTGCCCAAGGCTGCTGAGTAACTGCTTGGGATTTTTTTTTCACATAGAGGGGTTGACATGCTGTGACTGACAGTTTTAAAGGTTAATCATTTACCAAGACTGGCAGGCTTGTGGGATTTTCTGGCGATGATGGACAAGCTGCATGTAAAATTACTTTCCATCCAGAGACTCGAACAATTTTACAATTCAGCCTGTTAAGTCCAGTGACACTGAAAACAGATGAGTGGATCAGAGCAGAAAGGATTGCATTATACTGGAAACCCATGACAAATATGCAACGATTTCTGATAGGGAGAGACAATTACACAGAGTTAGCAAATATCCTTTCGCTTTTTAGTTTTTCATCACAACCTAATTTTTCTCATATTATGTAAGTAGTTAGTGCTCAAATGGCAGCTGGACACCTGAGGTGTAATGTATTATCACTGGACTGTTAACCCCGATGCCCAGATAATGTTCTGGGGACCTGGGTTTAAATTTCACCATGGCAGATGGTGGAATTTGAATTCAATAAATATATTGAATTAAGAGTCTAATGACAACCATGAATCGATAACGATTAAAATACCTTTAGCCAGAGCACTCCGTTATTTAAGCAACAAAATTGTTGAAGTACCTGTGAAGGATTCATGTAAATATGTGATTCTGTCATTTTGATTGCATGTGTAATCTTATCTTAAAAAATAGCTGATGTGAAATGACAAAGACCCCATCCTGAATAATCCACCAAACCATTGGAGGAATCTAACTTGACAGCTTTTTTTTCCCATTTGGCAAACTGCTGTTGCTTCTCGCCTAAACGCAGCTAAATTCATCAGACCAAGACTCCTCAGAATAACCTGTACCAGGGGTCAAATGCTGTTCCACCTTCTTCAAGCATGAAGTGAATTGTTAAAAGGTACAGAGAGGAACTGGTTTGTCTGGTATATATGTATAGTATCTACCGAGAGAGTGCTACATTGTCTTTAGGATGAGACGTAAAAGCAAGACACTATTGTCCCTATCAGGTGGACATAATTAAACTCATTCAGAGCAGAGAATGAGAATTAGTCCATTGTTGTGGCCAACAGTCCTTCAAAAAGTATCATCAAATGGATTGATTGCATTTACTCCTCTGCTGTTAGTAGGATTTTGCTGTATGTAGATTATCCAAAGCTTTTTCTTGTGTAACAGTAGTGCCCTACACTTTAAAGTAATTTTCTGTTAAATGTCTTCTTACTAACTGTCTGGATGTAAAATGTGCATTGCCCATTGTATCGCCTGAACAAAATAGCAGAGGTTCGTGAGGTCACAAATGAACATCTCACTGAGTTCAGCAGGGTAGTGGTATGGAAAGATAGCCAGATCTTGGGATGTTTTACAAAGGTTTGGACACACGTCATTCAGGATGATAATGGATTTGTACAAGATGGTGATATAGCCAAGCCTGGAAAACAGTGTGCACATCTAATTACGGCAGTACAGGAAAGATATCAAGACATTGGAGGCAGTGCATAAAAGACAATCTGCTATTAAGCTTAAGGCTTATGAGTTCTGAGAGGAGGTGGAGGCTGGTATTGTTTAATTTGGAGGAGAAAAGCTTCAGGGGAAATATTATCGAAGAACTCAAGATTGTTAAGGGAATGCACAAATTGAAACTCAATAACATGTTTGAGATTGTTGCAAATTCTAGAGACAGGGGACGCAAGAGAAGTACAGAGGCAGCTTAAATTTAATCACTTTTTGCAGAGGTGAATGTGGAATGAAAAATACAAAGAAGCAGTGAAAGCAGATAATGTTGGAAATATTTAAAGGGAATTGGGCTGACAGTTGAGGGAACAAGTGATTGATCGGTATGAGGTTTTGGGAAAGTCTCATGAATTGAAGAATCTTCTGGGATCCTGAATTTTCTTTTCCTGAGCTTGACAATGTGAGGTTAGTCAGGTTACTGAAAGCACCAGCAGTATAAAATTTTGGCACTTTAATTTTCTCTCAATGCCTGTTGTACTAACCTTTTGCTCTCACTCTAACTTCCAGTTTTGATAAAATGTCACAGACCTGAAGTGTTAACTTTGTTTCCCTCTCCACAAATGCTATCAGAACTGTTGAGTGTTCTGGTATTTTCTCATTTAATTTAACCAAATCCTTTTGGAATCCAGAATCATTACCTAGAAGTCAAGGGTAAAAACAAAATGCAATAAACTGATTTGTCCTCCTCCGTCCTCAGTTGTAGAGTCATGTGCTTTTGAAGTAGAAAATGGAAAGCGTCTATTTTGCTTTCAGTACTTTCTCCTACCTCACTGACCCTTCTGTCTGACTCTAATCCTTCCCAGCCTTGTACATTTCAGCCCCAAACAAAAATGAAGCTTCTTCCCATCTGCTTTCACAAACCCCCAAATTCATTTCCTTCTGGATACCCCAGATTTTCCTCTTTCCTTTTTAACTGCCTCTCCTTCACCGACAGTTGTCTCATATCATTCACATTTCAGTTTGACTGGCCTCACCCTTTTATGAGTTACATTACCCTGTTCCATAGTAACTCTAATGTCAACAGTTTCGTCTACTAGAACTAGTGTTATCTTTCCAATCTCTCCACAGTACTTCGATGTGTCATTGCTAATCAAATCCCTTTCAGGCTTCAGTCTGGTTTCCATCTTAGCCAGGTCACTAATATTGTGCTGATCAAAGCTACCAATAGTGCCCATCATGTTAGCACAACTTGTTCCCCTGCTGCAGTTTGTTAGGTGTTGTTGAAACAATCTCCTCTCCCAACACTCACAATGTGATTTCATCGGCAGCTTTCTGCAATGGCTCATTCTTATCTGTCTCTCTATAATCAGCCCATGTCCTCTATTCACTCCTCCTCTGCATCTGTCCTGCCAGCATGCCCAAGGTTTACTCCTTGATCCCAGTTACACTCATCCCTGTGCTCTCTGGCTGAGGTATCAATTGCAAGCACATGGTTGCCGTCTACTTACATGCCAATGGCACTGAGCCTTGACTTCATGGATATTGCTCTGCTGAATGTCCCTAAGAACCACAGTGAATCTGTCGGTGCTAAGCCCAAAAACTGATAGCATTTTCTTGTGCTTGTCCTTACTTTGGGTTACGCAGAATGTTTGAGCCCTGAGCTGAGCTTCAAACTCAACATCTCATGCGTCTTCAGGTACACCTTTCGAGCATCTTCATTAATATTCCTATCTTATTCCCTGACCACGAAGATCTTAATCAATGTCTGTGTTTTCTCATTGAGTTTTATGCCACATATACTCAAACACACCCACATCTCTGTTGTCTATAGTAATTGCTGTAAACCTCTTATTGCTGGCCTCATTGATCTCCAGTAGTTCTTCAGTCCTCCAACATATTGACTTCAAAATCCTTGTCTTCCTTTGTAATGTCATTGTTTGTGTTTCTTCACCCTTCCTTTGAAACCTCCATCAGCTCTGCATCCCACCACATACTCTGACTCTGGGAAGTTGGCTTAACGTGTAATTTTACCATCTCCTTGCTTAATCATGACTCTCCCTGCAGTTTGTGAAACATTGCTGATATGCTTTCCCTTTCCAACACTCACCATGTTCCAGCAGTATCCATCCCGGCAATCCACTGTTACTGCCTTAGTAAACAGACCTACAGCTATCACAGATTCCCTTTTGAAACCATTACACCTTGATAACTCACTCCTTTCCTTCACTAATCTTCATAAAATCTAGCCCTGCGTCAGCACCTCCTGGTACCTTCCCTAGTTTTCTTTGATTCCTTCAGATAGTTCATTATGTGAAAGGCGAGGTATGTGTACAAGCTGGAGCTGATGATATTCTTAGTTTCATAAGTAGTTTCTCACATCCACATCTGAAAGCTGTGCAGTTCCTGATGGTTGCTATAGCATCCAGTGTACAATGTCAGGAGGTTTGCATAATGTACAAGTGCCTTTGCTTTGTAAAATACTGAGCTCTGCTCTTTCTACCCTTTCTGATATGTTGTGACCATGCTCATATTCCATTAAACATTGATTGGCATGATTTTACTCTTTATTCTTATTCCACTCTTGATTTTTAAAAATTATTTTGAATTTTTTTCCATACTGAAGAATCTTATAAACAGGATGATCAGGCAGGTACATTACTAGAGTTCTCATGTTATTGAGATAGCAATTCAGAGACCTGGACCTTGTAGAGTTAAAACCCAGAGTGGAAGGTTAAGTAAAATTATAAGGGAGGAAGGAATAGAGGGTTAAGTAGATAAAGATGAATAAGGATGGGAGGAAATGCAAGCAGAGTATAAATGCCAGAATGGACAGATTAGTTAAACTACCTGTTTCTGTGCTACATAGAGGGTGACATGGTGGCATAGTGGTTAGCACTGCTGCCTCACAGCACCAGAGACCCGGGTTCAATTCCTGCCTCGGACGGCTCTCTGTGTGGAGTTTGCATGTTCTCTGCGTGGGTGTGCTCCAGTTTCCTCCCACAATCCAAAAATGTGCAGGTTAGATGAATTGGCCGTGCTAAATTGCCTGTAGTGTTAGGTGTAGGGAAATGGGTCTGGGTGGGTTGTGCTTCAGAGGGTCGGTGTGGACTTGGTGGGCCAAAGGGCCTGTTTCCACATTGTAAGTAATTTAATTTTCCACGTACGAGTACAGATGTTAGCATAAAATCTACTTGCACACTCCACTGATGGCAAGCTGCCCAGGAGGTGCTGTCTTTCAAATTAGAAAGGGGCCTTTCTGTATGTCATAAAATAATCTGTGGTTATTAGTTTGAAACCGGTGAGGGATTTCTTCTGGAGTCCTGGCCAATATTTTTCTCTCGACCATCAGTACAAGTATTTGTACAATCAGTGCAAAAATTGCTTATTTGTTGTCTTGTCTGCATTAATTTATTGCGTGCAAATTGATTCCTGCATTTCCCTTTTCTAAATTTGTTTTTGGGATGTGAGCATCAATGCATTTACTGCCCATACCTAATATGCTTTGAGAAGGTAGTGGTGAACTGCCTTGGGTAACTGTTGCAGTCCTGTGGTGTAGATAGACCTACAGTCTTGTTAGAAAGGGTGTTCCATGATGTTGACCAATGAAGAAATGATGATATAGTTTCAGCTCAGGATAGATTGTGCCTTGGAGGGGAACCTGGCTTCCAATTTGTATACTGCCCTTATTCGAATAGATGGACGACAGTGACTACATTTCAAAAAATCATAAATTGGTTGAGATCAGGAGGTTATTATAGAATGGCAACATTTTTCATCTACTTCTAGTTTCTACATTTCTACTGAAGTCGAGGATTAACCATGATCATACTGAATAGTGGAGCAGACTTGATGGGCTAAATGGCCTACTCTTATACCTAGTTTCTATGAGACTACGACAAACCTCGCTTGAGGAACAGGATGCAGCGGTCCAGTGTGGTAAAAATCACATCAATCCTGGAAAACTAGGTGTGGAGAATATCCATGAAAATCCATTCTCAGAGGCTCCAGGGCTGGGAGTGTAACTTCACAAAATCTACCAGGAGCAGTGAAACAAAATCTTTCCAGTTTCACTTACAAATACGAAATGGGTAATAGCTAGTACTGTCAATAACTCTGAGGCTGTAAATAAACCCTTCTTTGCTTGCTCACGATCAGTACATTTGTAACATTGGATTAGGGGCATGCCATTTAAACCGTGCCCCCCCTCAAGCCTTTTTGTCTGAATTAGATTATTACTGATTTGTATCCTAAATGCCACCTTGATTCTGTAACCTGTAATACACTTGCAGGTAGTTTCCATGTCTTCCTTTATCACCCTCCCATTTGTTCCAAAGCCTTTTTCAAAATCTTTTCACTTTGGAGGCTAGCTTCCCCTTATATTTTTCAATTTCTCTTAACTCTGCAGGCTCCTTCACATGTTTATCAATAGTTTGAAAGCTATTTTTGTTTGTTGAAGGCTTATAATAATTGACACTTCAAAGCTTGTTTTATTCTAACAGGTATATTGTAACTACTTGCTTTTCAGAGCTTTGAATAAAACAACACAGCTCCAACTTTGAGCTGTGGAAGAAACATGCTTTCTTTTAACAACTTGATGCAAAAGTCAATAATATTTAAATATGCACTACTTCTTCCTTAAAACCAGAGCCATTGTAGTGATTGAAAAAGAAACCTCCCACTTACTTTTCCCATCTTTAATCATTTGATCTTAATAATACAGATGTAATGCTTAAGTTTTCTGACATTTATATTTCTTGTTATATCTCTTGAGTCATGGAAATGTTTTGAGCTGAATTGTTTTCTATTGTATCACTCACAAATTGAACGAGAAACTGGTGGAAGTAAAAAAAAATTGCATATAACACCTCTTCACCCTGGGATGTCCCAAAGTGCTTCATAGCTCATGTACATTTTAAAGGCGTTCACTGTTGTAATGTACTTATCAATCAGTATGCGACTTGTATGGGTATATCTGGAAGATAAATTACAGCAAATTTAACAATAGTCTAGTAAACACCACAATGTGATAATGGCCAGACAATCAAATTTTCGGTCCTGCTTGAAAAATGAATATAATCCAGGAGACTGACAGGGAGAACTCCCTGTACTTCTTGATCATAGGATCTTTGACCTCTACCTGAGAGGGCAGACTGACCTTGGTTTTACCTTCCATCTGAAAGATTATCCCTTTGACATTACAGCACTCCCTGAGTACACAGGGAGTCTCAGCTCAAAGGCTGTGCCCATGTTGGAGAATGGGGCTTATCACTGTATCTCTAAACCTCAGTCAATCCCTGACCTTCATTGGCCTGTCTGCACTGCCCCTTCCCAAACACTGTCTGCCAATGTTGTTACTCTCCCAACTGCACTTGTCACTGTTGCTGCCCAGAATTGGCTGATACAAAACGGTGATAGAAATGAAATGTTTGCAGTAATGCTCCCAATGTGTAACCATGGAGGGAGGGGTCAAAGTTTAGTCCTCTGAACCCACTCACTCACCTTTCTATTCTGTGATGTCAACTAACATTTAAAATGTTGCACATCCTGCCCTGTCAATGCTTTCTTACTGATTTCTTTATTCTTACCATGTTTAGTACTTACAAAATGTACTAGAACTAAGAGGTTACATGCACTGGGGTAAATGAATAGGCTGGACTCTTTTCCAGACAAAGAATGGCTGAAAGGAGAACTAATAGAGATCGGGCTCAATGAGGGAGACATAGTGGAGTGGATTCCAGTTGCAGGTAAGATCAGAATGCAATAATAATAAAGGGTAGAATCTTATATAAGTCTGAGCAAAGTAGGCTATGGCGAGATTTGTGATGGAATTGAATAGGAAGTCTGGTGAGGCCTATCTCAGTGGACCAGCTGTGATTTTGAAAAGCAGCAGAATTTGTTTCTCTAGACTGCTTATTGCTTGTTAAATAGCTTGTTCATTCCCAACTCACCTCATTAATATCAGCATCGTAAGTAACCAAACATGTTGAACAAGCTAGATGTTGAAAAAATTCAAATGGAAATCTGAACGAGCACCGAGATTTCTGCTTGCTTTGAAGCACCTACATGTTGCTTAGGACCAAACAGTGTCTCAGTGCACAATCCATGGCCACTAGCCGTACTTGCCTCTCATCCATGGACCTTGGCATCTGGCAGTTGTCAATCTGTCACCATGATCATGGCACTCTCTAAGGCCACACTAGCAGGTCAATCAGCCAACACAGACTTACATTGCAGGGTGCACCAGCGACAACCATTGTAAGGCTGGGACAGGGACACTTTATGTGCAGGGACAGGCACCCAGCCAGCTTGTTATGTTAGTGTTCACTCACTTAGCACCAACCCACATGCTCGTCCAACCAAACCCCCTTCCCTTGCCATGCCATGCCCTGTCTGTTAGCATGTTGGTGCTTCAGTCAGAGCCAAAGACTGTCAGAACTGCTATACTGACATGCTGTTGTGTGCAGACACACAGGCTGCTTGTCTGTAAACATCTTTCTGGGGGTGGGATATATGGCATACTGACAAGATCCATTCAGCACCTATAGCATGTGCCAGCTGTCTGTGTGACAAACACACTGCATGTGTATTTGACTAAATGGTCGTGTTGGAAAGTGGGGGAAGGCTGGTCCTCAGTCTGGTCATGGAGCGGTTTGCTATCAATCGGAGGGAAGGTCTAGGTATCACTCACTGCCAGGGTATCTGTCTGACTACAGTCAGGGGAGTTGGGCAATGGTTAGTCATGTAGGAGCACTCAGTAGTATTCAGAGAAATTGTGCAATACCTGTCAGGAAGCTGCAAAGACAGCAGTCAGAGATCAGCTCAGTCATGTCTAGGGGCTGCTTCCCAAAGACATAGAGTCATAGAGTCATAGAGATGCACAGTATGGAAACAGACCCTTCGGTCTAACCCATCCATACCGACCAGATATCCCAACCCAATCTAGTCCCACCTGCCAGCACCCGGCCCATATCCCTCCAAACCCTTCCTTTTCATATACCCATCCAAATGCCTCTTAAATGTTGCAATTGTACCAGCCTCCATGACTTCCTCTGGCAGCTCATTCCATACACATACCACCACCTGAGTGAAAAAGTTGCCCCATAGGTCTCTTTTATATCTTTCCCCTCTCACTCTAAACCTTTGGCCTCTAGTTCTGGACTCCCTGACTCCAGGGAAAAGATTTTGTCTATTTATCCTATCCATGCCCCTCATAATTTTATAAACCTGTATAAGGTCACCCCTCAGCCTCCGATGCTCCAGAGAAAAAAGACCCAGCCTGTTCAGCCTTTCTCTATAGATCAAATCCTCCAACCCTGGCAACATCCTTGTAAATCTTTTCTGAACCCTTTCAAGTTTCACAACATCTTTCCGATAGGAAGGAGACCAGAATTGCACGCAATATTCCAACAGTAGCCTAACCAATGTGCTTCACAGCCGCAACATGACCTCCCAACTCCTGTACTCAATACTCTGACCAATAAAAGAAAGCATACCAAATGCTTTCTTCACTATCCTATCTACCTGCGACTCCACTTTCAAGGAGCTATGCATCTGCACTCCAAGGTCTCTTCCTGGGTCAAGTACGGTCCTGAGGTGGCATTTGTGAATAGTTAAAGAAGGTGCATGGGGATAACTGCTAGAAAGGTCAGGAGGCAAATAGAGGCATCAATGGAGGTGGGAACAAGGATGGTGAAGGGGGAAGTTCAAATCGTATGGGAAGTATGGGTGGAACAGTACTGGAGGGCATGGTGGGCTACAGAAAGGAAGTCAGTGTTGGAGACCTCCACAGAGGGGAATGATAAGGAGCAGGGTAGGCATCACCTGTTTTTCAAGTTAGCAGGTTGTACCTGGTGGAGTGCCAAAGGGATCAATGCAGGAGTCTCCACTACTTACAATCTAGATGCATGAATTGAACAAAGGGACCCAAGTTTGAGATAGCTAAAATTATTGATGACATCCATTTAAAAAAAGCAGGTTCTGAAGATGTTGCAGAATCTGCAAAATGATATAGACCGAATAAGCAGTTGAGCAAAAGTTTGGCAAATGGAATATGAAAAGACATCTCCCATTTAACATGGAAACAAGGAGGAAATTTGTTTCTTAGAGTGTTGTTAGATTTTAGAATTCTCTCATCCAGAGAGCAGTGGAGGCTGGTTAATTAAATATATTTAAGACAAGTTATACAAACGTTAGGTTGCCTTAGTCAAGGGTCATCAGAAAAGTGGAAAATGGAATTAAGGCCCCTATCAAATCAGCCATGATTTTATTGATGAAGACTCCAGAGGTCAAATGGCTACTTAAGCTATTTCTTATGATCTTAATTTAGACTTGTGATGGTTGAATCAAGGAACATTAGGTTCAAAAACAGCAAGTTTCACACTCATCTGGGTATGGTGAACAAGATGTCACAGTGTTCCAATTATAACAAACAGAGCGGCAAGAAAAGCAGTTCGTGCTATTAATTAACTTGTATAATAAAGAAAGGGATAAGTATTTGAAATGGAATTGAAGAATATGTGAACCAGGATGGGCACAAGCAATCAAGTATATTGGGTGCAATGGTCTACAATTTGATTCATCTTGGTGGGGGTGGGGAGGTTAATACTATATGAAATATCTGTAGCTACAATGAGGTGAGGAGGGGGGGGGATGCAGTGAGGCAGCTCCCCTCTTTTCAAACCCTTTAGTTGGCTGCAATAAAGATTTTTAATTCCTTTATCATGCAACAATGCTCCACTCAAATAAAAATTCATTTACTCACTTGTATCAAATAAGGCATTAATTATAACATTACTTGAGTGAATGGAAGAACATTACTTCGTAATGAAAAAAAATGAGACGTAACATCAAACACACCCACAAACACAGGTATAAAGTTTAAAATGCCCAGTAAATTAAAGGTAAGATAAAAGAAGATGCAATTTAAAAGCCCTTAGAGTGTCCTTGAGGTGTTAGGTTTTAACCAGAGGTCATTGTTGTTTAATTGATGTCTTGTATCCTCAGCTGTAGCAAATACTCTTGCTATGTTTTAGTGAACGGTTGTTGGTGGACAGATATTTCTCCAAATTGCTGTGTCATCATATCCTTCCAGAGAGACTGAAAGAAAGTGGGAAGAAAGAAAGCCAGTCTCCTTCAATTCCAGTTAGAAATCCATCCTCCTCTCTACTACTCTGCCAAAGCAGCTGCTTGAAATACAGTTCATTCATGTATTCCCATATTTGGGCTCATTGTTTTTCAAGCTGGCTAATTTGCAGGTATGTCTTTCATCACCAACATGTGGAATATATTCATAGTTATAAATCAAACAGGAGATAGAGTTTCACTACCTTTGTAATATGTTAAATGTGGCTCAGTCTGTCTATGTTTAGCTCTCATAAATTTCACAAAGCTGGACTAACCTGTGGTCAGCTGATTGCCATGGCCATTTTAAGTCAGTCCTTTCCCTTCTTAAAGCCAATTTAATTTGTGAAGATCCAAAAAAAATTAGATGATGTAAGTTGAAAATTGATAGTCCACATTTTACTGTAATATTGTGAAATATGTGTGTGTTCAGCAGTTTTATCCTGGGCAATTTTACAATGGGTAATCATTTTGATGGTTTACCTGTGGGAGATGTAGATTGGCTCATTTCTTCCTTGAGAAAATGTAGAACAGTCCGTCAAATTCATGAAAGGACAAATTCTGTTTGGTCCGATTTAAATCAAGAGTTCAAGTAAACCTGGGACTGTGATAAGACACCTCCTAAGTGACAGTGGCTTTGGTCCAAATTATGTTTGTATTCTTTTAACTCGCTAATGAAGCTTTGCATGAGAGTACCAGAAGGGCACGAAAATAGGAAGGAAGGATTGAGGAACGAAAAATACGGGATGGGTATGATAAGATCTTTGCCATCCACTAAAATTTGGGAGTGTATTAAATTTGTTGAACTGTCCTCAGTGCCTTACTTCTGCTGAGACAGGCTCCGGGCAGGGAATACAACTTTACACAATCTTCATACACTGTTTGGAAGAAAATCTTTTCATAGTCTCTTGCAGTTAAAAAATAGATAATAAGCAAATTTTCAATATTTTAAAGTTACAAACCAACAGTCTTAAATTACTGGCGATCGATGAGTTGAGAGCATCATTTCCTGTTCTTATTAGGGCCTCTTTCAGCATCTTGTTCCTCCTCATTTGTATACATGCAGAGCTTGTCCATAGGGGATGGCTTCTTTAATATGTTCAGAGTGGAAGCTAGAGAAGTGCAGCACTGTGAGATTATCCGTGTACTTATAATAGAGTGAGGTACTGAGACGTCCATCCTTGATGGAAATGCGTGTGATCAAGAATGAGACTGATTCTGAAGAGTAGTACATGGTAAGTCTGATGACGGGATGAAACGTGTTGATATCATTGTGTATTTGCTTCAGTGATACCTTGCCATGAGTCCAAAGGAAGAAAATTAATCGATGTATCTGATGTATAACATTGAATGAAGGTCCTGTGCAGTAAAAAGGTCTTGCTCGAACTTGTGCATGAAGACATTATGGTATTGAGGTGCAAATCTGGTACTCATGTCTGTTCTGTGTGTCTGGATGAAGAGCTGGTTGTTGAAGGTGAAGACGTTGTGGGTGAGGATGGCATGTATGTGTTGAGGATGGCACCTGGAAATTGGCAGTTATTGGTGTTGAGTTCTGAGGTTGTTGTAGTGATGCCAACATCATGGGGGATGTGGGTGTAGAGTGCTGAAACGTTCATTGTGATGAGGAATGTTCCTGGTTTTACTGGTTTGTGGTTGCTAAATTTCCATAAGAAGTCTGTAGTGTCATGACAGAAGCTGGGGATTCCCTGTACAATGGGTTTCAAGATGCCCTTAAAAAAGGTCCCACAGCCTGTTACGATGGGAAGTCCTGGTCTGTTGGCTTTGTATGTCTTCGGAAGGCAGCAGAAGTCTCCTCTGGGAGAAGTATGCGGAATGAAAGTGCATAGGATTCTCTGAAGGTATGGTTCAAAGGTTTTAATCAATCTATTGAGTTGACGGGTGTTAGAGGGCATAGGTTTAAGGTGAGAGGGGAAAGATTTAAAAGGGACCTGAGCGGCAATATTTTCACACTGAAGGTGGTGCGTGTATGGAATGAGCTGCAAGAGGAAGTTGTAAAAGCCGGAACAAATACAACATTCAAAATGCATCTGGATGGGTATATGAATAGGAAGGGTTTAGAACGATATGGGCCAAATGATGGTAAATAGAACTGGATTGATTTAGGATATCTGGTTGGCATGGATGAGTTGGACCGAAGGGTCTTTTTCTATGTTGTACATCTCTATGGCTTATGACTCTAAGATAAGGGTGTCATGGAAACACATCACCCTCTCAACCAGGTCAGTGAATTGTGTAGTGATGCCAAGGAGAGTCAAGCAGACCCTGGCAAGGTGATGTCAAGAGTGTAGTGCTGGAAAAGAACAGCAGGTCAGGCAACATCCGAGAAGCAGGAGAATTCCTGATGAAGGGCTTATGCCTGAAATGTTGATTCTCCTGCTCCTTGGATGCTGCCTGACCTGCTGTGCTTTTCTAGCACCACACTCTCAACTCTGGTCTCCAGCATCTGCAGTCCTCACTTTCTCCTACTTGGCAAGGCAGTGTTGGGCTGGCTGATAGGAAAAGGGGCATTGCTGAAGGGATGCCCATTGCTGATGGGGTTTCTCCACTGACCATAGAATATCTAATTTGGAGAGTCCACACACCCACCCCAACAACCCCGATTGTTCAGGGATATTACCAGGATTGCTTCATAGCATAGACACCACTGGTAGAATGCCAGTGATAGAAAGAGAGAAACTTGATTGGCTGCATAGTGACTTAATGAGCATCTGTGTGTTTGGACCATCTTTCATCTTCCCAGTCTCCTGTTAAATGGCATGATGGAAAATAAATGAGCATCACGCCCCTTATTTCCTCAACATTTTATAGGCACTCTCCTGCTACCCTCCTCCCTTCTCCCAGCCCATTTCTTGACTGCTGGTAAGATCCAGGTCAGTATTTTACCTTCCCCCCCCCCCCCCCCCCCATTTGTTATAAACTCCTTTCAGATATATTTTAAATCCAGATAGTGGCTGTCTCCTACCAATAGTGCTGGAAGGTATTTGACAGTTGGCATATTAAAACCTGTCCAATCGCTGACACAAGTTGAATTTTATGTTGTTACACTGCCAGTTGATCTGAACAGCAGAGTTTCTTTTGTGTAATTTGGTAGTGAGGTTGGGAAGGCAAACTGGGCGATTCTTTTGCAGCAATGGCCATGAAATGTCATCTTCCTGGAAGCATTTGCAATGAAGGTGGGTCAAAGTAATCTTTCAATTATCAGTTTAAAGAAATAATTTGTATTCAAATATCATCTTTCATTGTTTGGGAACATCTCAAAGCGTTTTAAAGGTAATGAAGTTGTGGTGAAAGGTATGTATAGTATTATATGTTTGGATTTGGATTTCAAAATAGAGGCAGATAAATGTGGGTCAGTCCTGTGAAGGAAATGTTTTTAAATAGTCCGAAAGACATTTCGACAGTAACGTTGGTGCATCAGTTCCAAGAAAGCATATGCTTTCAGTTGAGTGCCTCAGAGAGCTGGGAGAACTGACCATTCCCCTTTCATTGTACAAATGTTTTATTTTAAAAGCTTGAAAGCATTCTCAAGTAGATCAACCCCAGATATTTCAGAGTCTGTGTCTTTACAACATTCTGAAAAAAACCACAGACAACCTAACTTTGTTAAAGGAGCAACATCGTTACATCTGTTGTTAAAGAATGTCAGTAGCTTCATGTGGAGATGTTTCAGTGACTAATCAGCACATTGTGAAAATGTGTGGTGCTGGTTAAGCAGCATCCGAGGAGCAGGAGATTGACATTTCAGGCATAAGCCCTTGATGAAGGGCTTATGCCTGAAACATTGACTCTCCTGTTCCTCGGATGCTGCCTGACCAGCTGTGCTTTTCCAGCACCACACTTTTTGACTCTGACCCTCCAGCATCTGCAGTCTTCACTTTCTCCTAACCACAACATTGACCAACCACAAAACTTAAATGTGTGATCTGGCAAGCTAGGTTTCTTGCTGAGATCTGCCTTGTCTGGTATCACCATTATTTGGCATTAAATAAAGTACTTGTTGCGATGTAGTCACGTTTGTAATATAGGAAAGATAGCAACCGATGTTTACATAGAAATCTTCCACAAATAGCATTGCGATAATGACGAAAAAAATCTGTTTTAGAATCAAAATGTGGGATATAGGTAAAGTAGTGTTACTTCTGCAATCATAATTACTTATGCAAGGGAAATGCACTCACACCAGTGTATAATTGTTACAACCCAAGAGCTGAGTCAACAAGAATGAAAACTATGTGGAGGAAATATATAATTGTTTTTGTATTAGCTAAAATGTGAATGCAAGAATGAAACATGCCTGCTAACAATGGTAGACAAATACACAAGGTGCTGTGAGGATGTAGGTTAAGCCAGATATGCTTGTGCAAGCAGTAGTTATAAGCATCTGTTTCCCACTTTTGCAAAAACACAAAAACAAACCCCAATTAAAAGGTCATAAGGATCAATATGGTTAGGGAAAGGGAGGAAATGGCACATGTGGAGGAAGTAGATAATCATGAAGAAGGATATACCTAACAATGGGCCACAGCAGGATGTGGTGAAATGGCCAAGTAAAACTTGTACTTTGTTATGCACAAGGCCGGATAAGGCAAGAGATAAACAATAGTAATGGGCACCGGGTTTGGAGTAGTGAATCCTATATAAGATATGTACTTGCTAAACTCTGGGTGCCCTATTCCAGGCACCACGCTTGCAAGCATATAATAAACATACTGATTGCTTCAGATCTTGTCTCGGACTGAAATTATTGAAGTGAGTGAGCTTTGTTTCTCACAATGGGGGGCTCATCCGGGATGTTCTTCCATCGCTGGGGGGAGTGGCTGGCCCTGGACACTGGGAAGACGCGACCCGTTCCCAATTGAGGAGTGGTCTCGTGTCCCGGTTTGGTCCGCTCCCTTGGACAACTGGTACGAATCCCACAAGAGAGACATCTGAATCAGACAGTGAAAGGAGTTCGATAGAAAATACAGCAACAAGGGGCCAGGCAACTCTGTGCACAGAACAAGGTAAGAAAACTGACTTTTAAGTATTGCCTTGGTGGCCGGGAAAAGGGGTATTTAATCGCTGAGAGGCTGGCAAGGGCCCCGAGAAATGGGGGGTAGGCAGAGTAACTGTCACGGAGTAAAGGAAGAAAAAGTCCCTGGTAACATTCCTCCTCAAAGTCCGTTGGGGAGGATGTTGCAGGAATGGACAAGTAACACTTGTACTAGGGTAAAAGATAAAAAGAAAATGATTAAATATTGTTGTTTAGTATGGACCAAAGAACCAATCCTTCGCCCGGCTGTCTTCTGGCCAAAGTATGGTTCGGACGAGGATTGGGTATGTCAGTATTTAGAGTTGTATGTGAATACAAAATGACCTTTTAGTCAAGAAGAGGCGGACAATGCGTCCTGTTGGAAGGGCAGTTTGGGAATGATTCCCCCTCTGCCCCACCCAGTCCCTGGGATCCTCTTGGCTGCTTGCCCCCGCCATACCATAAAATCAGATTAGGTGAAAATGGGGGAGGAGGAGAGACAGACAGACAGGGACAGGGAACGAATGACCCACAAGAGGAGGACAAAGGGGCAGTGGACGGGGATGTTGTTGTTCCCGACCCTCAATCCTCAACAAAAGAAAGGGAAGATAAAGTAGATGTAGAGGAGGCCTCCGGAGTCTCTAAACCAAAGCCTAAGGGGGAAAAACAAAAACAAAAAAAGGGGTAGAATGTAAAGACTTATCTCCTTCGGGAGGTACCAATAGGGGACAAAGAGATTGGGTTTGTAAGTCCCCCCCTCACCAGTGGGGAGGTCAGAACATTTAAAAAGGAGATGAAGGTCCTGGTTAAGGATCCGGTAAGGTTGTCTGAACAAATTGATCAATTCTTGGGGCCCAGTCTGTATACGTGGACTGAGTTAATGTCTATTTTGAATATACTATTTACTGGGGAAGAAAGGGGACTTATACGAGGAGCAGCCATTAAAATATGGGACAGGGAACATCCCACTGGAGATGGGGATGCTGGACAGGGAGAGACGAAGTTTCCCCTCAGAGAGCCCCAGTGGGAAAATCAAAACCCAGAGCATAGAGAAGAAATGAGGGAATTGAAAGACCTGATTCTAAAAGGAATAAGAGAGGCAGTTCCGAAGTCACAGAATTTGACTAAAGTCTTTGAAGTTAGACAGGAAAAAGATGAGACTCCCTCAGCTTTCTTGCAAAGATTAAGAGACTCAATGCGGAAATACTCTGGAATGAACCCTGAGGACCCAGTGGCACAGGGTCTTTTGAAAGTACATTTTGTGACAAAGGCATGGCCAGACATACAGAGAAAGATACAGAAGATAGAAGGGTGGAGCGAAAAACCATTAGATGAATTGTTAAGAGAGGCACAGAAAGTGTTTGTAAAGAGAGAAGATGAAAGACAAAAACAGAAGGCAAAAATGATGGTAGCTACGGTTGATGAAGTAGTTAAGAAAAGAATTGAACCAATAGTGAGCAATTGGACCGGCGAGTGGCAGCATGTAGGACAGAGAGGAAGAGGGAGAGGGAGAGGAAAAGGGGGAGCATTTGATAGAGGGTTCGGGCGACAGGGGCAGAGATGGAAGTCTTCACAGGCAGGATGCTATTATTGTGGAAAGATAGGGCATTTTAAGTGGGTGTGTCCTGATTTACAAAGAGAAGAAAGGGCAATTCCGCTTATGAATTTTGATGAAGAATAGGGGTGTCAGGGGTTCCTGCCCCCGGGGACTCACCAGGAACCCTTGATAAACTTGAAGGTGGGACCCTGTAGGGAAGAGGTAGTCTTCCTAGTAGATATGGGGGCAGCACGGTCATCACTGAATTTTAAACCAAAGAAAGTAGAAATGTCAACGCGGTCAATTACTGTTTCCGGGGAAAAAGGGGAAGGATTTACTGTTCCAGTATTTAAACCTATGATGATAGAAGGTCCTAAGGATAGAGTCACAGGGGAACTGTTGTATATCCCTGACATAGGAAGTAACTTACTAGAGAGAGATTTAATTATCCTCTTAGGACTGGAGATTGGAATTCAGGAAAAAGAATTAGTTGTATAAATGGCAATGTTGACAGAGGATGTGAAGAGAGAGATAGACCCTATTGTATGGGCTAGGGAAGGGAATCGTGGAAAAATAAAGATCCCTCCCCTAGAAATAAGTTTAAAAAGGAAAGGGGACGTTGTCTGTGAGCGACAATATCCCATTTCCATAGAAGGTAAACGAGGACTGCAGCCAGTAATTGAGGGACTGATTAGAGATGGACTGTTGGAGCCATGTATGTCTCCTTATAATACCCCAATTCTACCAGTGCGGAAATCCGATGGAACTTATCGATTGGTGCAGGATTTGAGAACATTGAATCGAATAGTACAGATCAGACACCCAGTGGTGCCAAATCCCTATACCTTATTAAGTAAGATCCCTCATGACTGCAAATGGTTTAGTATGATAGATTTAAAGGATACCTTTTGGGCTTGTCCCTTGGCGGAGGAAAGTAGGAATTTGCCTTTGAATGGGAAGATCCCAAGACAGGACGGAAGCAGCAATACCGGTGGACCGTGCTCCCCCAGGGGTTTACAGAATCCCTGAATTTATTTGGACAGATGCTAGAACAAATATTGGAGAAATTTAGCAGCCCCAAGGGAACTACCCTGTTGCAGTATGTAGACGACCTCTTAGTAACAGGTAAAAGAAGAGAAAGAATAGTAGAAGCCACTAACAAATTATTGAATTTCCTGGGTCAGCAGGGACTGCGAGTATCTAAAAACAAACTACAATATGTGGAGCGAGAAGTGAAATACTTGGGACATTTAGTTAGTGAGGGAAAGCGAAAGATAAGCCCGGAACGGATAGAGGGAATAGTGGGGATGCCGCTGCCCAGGACTAAATGGGAATTACGTAAATTTTGGGGTCTAACAGGATATTGCAGATTGTGGATTGATTCTCTTCTCAAAAGACTAAGAAATTATTTCTCAAACTATTAGAGGAGGGACCAAAGTGTCTAAGTTGGGATGATGAGGAAAAGAACTAGTTGAGAAACTCAAAAGAGATCTGATCCATGCCCCCGTGTTAGCCTTACCTTCTCTAGATAAACGTTTCCACCTCTTTGATACCATAGATAAGGGAGCGGCTTTGGGAGTATTAACCCAGAGGTGGGGAGGAATGAAACAGCCAGTTGCATATCTTTCAAAGCTATTGGACCAGTATCCCGGGGGTGGCCTGAGCGTGTGCAGGCCGTGGCTGCCACTGCACTGTTGGTGGAGGAAAGCAGAAAGCTTACTTTGGAGGAGCCCTAATAGTAAGCACCCCACACCAAGTGAGAACGATCTTAAACCAAAAAGCTGGGCGATGGTTGACAGACTCGCGGATTCTGAAATATGAGGCAATATTAATAGAAAAGGATGATCTAGTGTTGGTCACGGACAATTGTTTAAATCCAGCTGCCTTTCTTTGGAAAGGGGAAGGAGAATCTCCTCAGAATCCAGAGTATGACTGCCTTGACATTATAGAATACCAAACTAAGGTCCGCATGGACCTGAGAGATGTTCCGCTTCATGCAGGAGCCCGACTTTTTATAGACGGATCATTCCGGGTGACTGAAGGGAAAAGACATAATGGGTATGCAGTCGTAGACGGGACGAAAGATAGTATGGTAGAGGCAGGAAGGTTGCCAAATGGGTGGCCAGCTCAGACCTGCGAACTCTATGCATTGTAAAGAGCCCTTAGGGCATTAGAAAATAAAGAGGGAACAGTATACACTGACTCTAAATATGCATTTGGTGTTGTGCACACTTTTGGAAAGATATGGCAGGAAAGAGGACTGATCAATAACCGGGGGAAGGAATTAGCACATGAGGAGTTGATTAAACGGGTCCTGGAGTCCCTATTAATCCCCCGAGAAATAGCGGTAGTGCACGTAAATGGTCATCAGAAAGGAAATGAACCAGAAGTTACGGGGAATAGATTAGCTGATGAAGTGGCTAAGGAAGCAGCCCTGAACCCACAAGAAGTGGTGATTCATTCCCTAATACCTACTGTCCTAGATCCTCGGGAAGCTCCTATATTTACCGAAAGAGAAGAAAAAGAATTGTAAGACTTAGGGGCTGCAAAAACAGCAGACGGACATTGGATGCTACCTGATGGAAGGGGAATGTTAAACAAAATGATGGTGCGAGAAATTATGGCTGTCCTACATCAAGGCAGCTTTGGGGAGTACAAGCAATGTGTGATTTAGTTCTTAGGGAATATGGATGTAAAGGAATATATACAATTGCTAAACAAATATCTGAGGGATGTATAACATGCAGAAAGGTAAATAAGAAAGTCCTGAGAAAACAGACCCCGGGAGGAAGAGACCCGGGATTGAGACCCTTCCAGAGTATACGATTAGATTATACTGAATTACCCAGAGTAGGAAGACTAAAATATGTGCTTGTCATAGTAGATCATCTATCTGGTTGGGTTGAGGCATACCCCCTAGCTACTGCCATTGCAAATGGGGTGTCTAAAACAATATTAGAGCACATAATTCCCCAATATGGGTTAGTGAACCGTATAGATTCTGACCAAGGAACTCATTTTACCTCTAAAGTGTTACAGGGGGTAATGAAAGGGTTGGGAATTTCCTGGGAGTTCCATACTCCATGGCACCCGCCATCATCAGGAAGGGTTGAGAGAATGAACCAAACACTCAAACGACAGCTCTCTAAATTGATAATAGAAACCAGACTCCCTTGGACCAAATGTTTACCTATAGCTCTCTTGCGAGTACAAACAGCCCCAAGGAAAGATTTGGGACTATTCCCCTATGAAATCTTATTTGGATTACCTTATCTGGGAACAAATGGAGAATTGCCAATTCCCGAGACTAAAGACTTGTTCTTAAAGAAATATATACTGGGCTTGTCCTCCTCTTTGTCTTTCCTCAGGAAACAGGGTTTATTGGTACAGACTCCGCCTCTTGAATTCACCGTTCATCCCATCCGGCTGGGAGCTTGGGTCTTAGTAAAATCATGGACAGAGACTAAATTGCAGCCGGACTGGGAAGGGCCGTATCAGGCTCTTTTGACTACCGAAACGGCAATAAGGATGGCGGAGAAAGGCTGGACTCGCTACACTCGGATCAAAGGGCCAGTGGAATCTCCAGTTGAGGAAGAAGTCTGGACAGCCGAATCAACACAAGAACCGCTGAAACTCAGGCTAAAGAGACTTTGAGTAACTGATTATACAGTGGTGACTCGAGCGCGGGATTATTTCTGTAGGATTGTATATGAAGTCTTTTTGTGCTTCAGCACGTTTTTTTTTAGAATGCTGGGGATGTTTAGAGTTATAATGCTAGCCCTTTTAGTATTGGGATTTTGTCAAATATCATTTTCATTGGTGTTATTAACGGTTCCTGAGTCTGATAATCCACAAATAATAGACACTGATGCATGCAGCTTAGTAAATTGTGGGGATGTGGATAGTCAGAGACAGTACCGCAGCTCAGAGATACATCTTAAGTCCTATGGGGATGGCCTCGGGGATGGTACTTGGTATAATGGTCTCGTCACAGTACACCGGGCCCCCTTCCAACCAGCTCTCGATTGTCCCGATAAAGAAAACCACATGGCACGAAGCAATTCTGGGGGGCACCTATGAGATACAATTAAATGAAACATTTGGGATAGAAATGAAAGCAAATGGGAATGATTTCTCAGGTTGTTGTTTTCGAATTAATGTAGGACAGGGAAAATGGGTAGAACTACTGGATAATAAGGTACAACCTTTCACCCCTCCCGATGACCTTAAAGTAGTAAAAATTATAGAGGTAAAGGACTTAAAACAGACCATTGAAATAGAAACTGGATATGGGGATGCAAAAGCCTGGGTTGAATGGGTAAAATATACTGTAAAAAGTCTGAATAAGAGCAATTGCTATGCATGTGCCTCCGGTAGACCAGTGGCCCAGGTGGTTCCCTTTCCACTTGGAAGCGAGACAGGAAGGGCATGAAATGTATGATAGCCCTGTATCAGGATGAAACTGCATGGAATGATAGGAACTGTACCTCCCTATCTCTGATGTTCTCTCCCTTGGAGAAGAAAGATTTAAAAGCCCCCCCTACGTTTTCAGCAGTAGTCGGAAGTCACACGTCGTCTGTGCGTAGACGAGGTACAAATCGGTCTAGAGATTTGGGGGAGCTGAAATTATGTACAGAGATTAAGAATGTCATCGAAACGGACAATGGAGGGAACTACTCAGCACTAAAGGTTCCCCGAGCGGACCTATGGTGGTACTGTGGAGGCAAAATACTGAGACTCACCCTCCCTCCGGATTGGAGAGGGATATGTGCAATTGTGCAATTGGCAATTCCATTTACCCTGGCATTTGAGAAGGAAAAGATAGTAGGGAAAAAGGGAAGGAGTAAGAGATCACTGTTAGACACTTCTTTCGATGACAGGATTTATCTCGATTCTGTAGAGTCCCTAGGGGGGTGCCTGATGAGTTCAAGGCTCATAATCAGATTACAGCAGGGTTTGAGTCAGCTCTCTTTTGGTGGGTAACAATTACTAAAAATGTAGATTGGATAAATTACATTTTCTATAATCAACAGCGATTTATAAATTATACAAGAGATGCGGTTAAAGGAATATCAGAACAGCTTGATGCAACAAGTAGGATGGCATGGGAAAACAGAATGGCCCTTGATATGATTTTAGCGGAAAAAGGGGGTGTGTGTGTGATGTTAGGAGGAAGCTGTTATACCTTTTATTCCTAATAACACTGCGCCTGATGGTTCAATTACTTGGGCCTTAAGGGAATTGACAACCTTAGCAGAGGAACTGGCTGAGAATTCAAGAGTAGACACATCTCTCACGGGATGGCTTGAATCCTGGTTTGGAAAATGGAAGGGGGTGGTGGTTTCCATCCTTACTTCCCTGATAGTAGTAGTTGGGGTATTGGTAGCCATTGGCTGTTATATCATACCCTGTATACGAGGGCTCACCCAAAGACTGATTGAGGCAGGCTTAATGAAACAGATGCCCCTAAAAGGGAATCAGGCAGAGGAACCTTATCGATTAAATAATGAGGGGATGAGTGAGACCAAGATGGATGAAACCTCCGGAATGATGCTTGCGAATTTTGGGGACGATGCTTAAAAGAAAAATGCAGAAGATAACAAATGGTAATTAAAGAAAAAGGGGGAAATTGTGGGATATAGGTAAAGTAGTGTTACTTCTGCAATCATAATTACTTATGCAAGGGAAATGCACTCACACCAGTGTATAATTGTTTCAACCCAAGAGCTGAGTCAACAAGAATTAAAACTATGTGGAGGAAATATATAATTGTTTTTGTATTAGCTAAAATGTGAATGCAAGAATGAAATGTGCCTGCTAACAATGGTAGACAAATAGATAAGGTGCTGTGAGGATGTAGATTAAGCCAGATATGCCTGTGCAAGCAGTAGTTATAAGCATCTGTTTCCCACTTTTGCAAAAATACAAAAACAAACCCCAATTAAAAGGTCATAAGGATCAATATGGTTAGGGAAAGGGAGGAAATGGCACATGTGGAGGAAGTAGATAATCATGAAGAAGGATATACCTAACAATGGGCCACAGCAGGATGTGGTGAAATGGCCAAGTAAAACTTGTACTTGTTATGCACAAGGCCGGATAAGGCAAGAGATAAACAATAGTAATGGGCACCGGGTTTGGAGTAGTGAATCCTATATAAGATATGTAGTTGCTAACCTCTGTGTGCCCTATTCCAGGCACCACGCTTGCAAGCGTATAATAAACATACTGATTGCTTCAGATCTTGTCTCGGACTGAAGTTATTGAAGTGAGTGAGCTTTGTTTCTCACAAAAACATAGTTAAGGCACAGTTGAGTCTGGGCGACCGCAAGAGACATTTAGTCCTATTATCAGGTAGCTTATTCCTAACCATTAATTCTGCATTTAAAAAAAGTGTCCTCATGTCACCTCTGACACCGAAGATAACTCCCCTGCTTTACTTAAAACAGTGCCATGAAATGTTTTACATCCACCTGAAGAGGCACATGAACTCAAATTAATGGTTCATTCATAAGACCAAATTTCCAACAGTACTGCATTAGGATGTCAGCCTAGATAATGGACTGATAGCTCCCAAATAGGATTTGAAGCTACAGCCACCTGATTCAGAGGCAAAAACAATATCACAGAGTCACAGCTGTTAGTGCTCTTCTTAACTGGATGTGAGTTCATATTAGACTAATTGTATAAATATTTGAAATTATTTTTAGAAAGATAAAGCACACAAACCTGTATGATGCAATATTTATTTAAATATATTAATAATTGATCTTGTCAATGCATTCCAATTAGATTTTCATAAACTGAGCTTATCATTAATTACGCTTGACAATAAGCTCTACACGGTCTCTTTTCCAGTAAAATTGTGTTGCATGCTTAGGATAATAACTGATTTCTATTCAGTTCGGTTCAGATTTCAGCACTTTCAATTTTTGTTCCATCAGAGTTGAATAAGTAGATCTTTAAAAATTCGACCATAAAAATTCCACAAGCTTGCCTCCTACATGATTTCAATCAGAATGGAGAATAAATTCCAACAGTACAGGGGGAAAATTGGAGCTGACCTCTTAGAAAGTGAACGACTGGGACTCTTTCCTCAACAATATGCATTTTATTCAATCTTATCACAACATTGTATATAAAGCTGAATTATTAACCTGTATGTATTATCACCAGTTTGTATTTTTCAGCGTTTTAAAAAAAATGTACAGTTGCATTTAAGAAATTTAACTTTCTTCAGCAACTAGATGGTACTTTTTTTTTCAAAAATAACTTCCCAACTGTTATCTGCTAAAGCAGTGATATCTTTTGACTCTTTTTAAAAAGGTTATTCGCTCAAGCAGGTCTTTTTTATACACAGCCAACAACAGAAACAGAAATTGTTGGAAAAGCTCAGCAGGTCTGGCAGCATTTGTGGAAGGAAATCAGAGTTAACATTTCAGGTCCAGTGACCCTTCCTCAGAATTGATGGTAGCGAGGAAAAGGTTGGGTTTTATGCAGAAGATAGGGTGGTGAGGGATTGGGGGGTGGGGGGGGAGTGCAAGTAGTAAGCAGTAGGTGGAGATAGAGCCCAAAGGACAGCTGGACAGACAATGATCAACCTATGAGATTTACAGATTACTTACAGTGTGGAAACAGGTCTTTTGGCCCAACAAGTCCACACCGACCCACCGAAGTGCAACCCATCCAGACCCATTCCCCCCTTCACCTAACACTACGGGCAATTTAGCATGGCCAATTCACCTAACCTACACATTTTTGGACTGTGGGGGGAAAGCGGAGCACCCGGAGGAAACCCACGCAGACACGGGGAGAATGTGCAAACTCCACACAGTCAGTTGCCTGAGGCGGGAAATGAACCTGGGTCTCTGGCGCTGTGAGGCTGCAGTGCTGACCACTGTGCCACCGTGCCGCCCACGGTGTTTGAATGTTCATGACAAAAATACAGCAGATGCTGGAATCCAAAGTAGACATACAGGAGGCTGGAAGAACACAACAAACCAGATAGCATCAGTAGGTAAAGAGGTCGACATTTCAGGTATAATCCTTCTTCAGGAATTAGTTGCTAATGGAGACTATTAGTGGCTAGCAATGGGTTGTGTGTAATAGCAGACCATGTGATAACAAGGCCTGATGAGTAGGGATAGAACATAAAACATAGAACATAAAGCATAGAACAAAGAACATAGAACAATATAGTGCAGAACACACCCTTAAGCCTTCAATGTTGCGCTGATCTGTGAACTAATCTAAGCCCATCACCCTACACTATCCCATCATCATCCATGTGCTTATCCAAATATTGTTTAAATCTCACTAATGCTGCTGAATTGACTACATTGGCAGGCAGGGCATTCCACGCCCTTACCACTCTCTGAGTAAAGAACCTGCCTCTGATATCTGTCTTAAAATGTATCACCCCTCAATTTGTAGCTATGCCCCTCATACAAGCTGACGTCAACATCCTAGGAAAAGGATTTTCACTGTATACCCTATCTAATCTTCTGATCACCTTGTATGACTCTATCAAATCTCCTCTTAGCCTTCTTCTTTCCAGTGAGAACAGACACAAGTCTCTCAGCCTTTCCTTATAAGACCTTCCCTCCAGACCAGGCAATATCCTGGTAAATCTCCTTTGCACCTTTTCCAATGCTTCCACATCCTTCCTATAATGGCGTGACCAGAACTGTACACATTATTCCAAGTGTGGCCGCACTAGCATTTTGTATTGTTGCAGCATGACATTATGGCTCCGGAACGCAATCCCTCTACCAATAAAACCTAACACACCGTATGCCTTCTTAACAGCATTATCAACCTGGGTGGCAATTTTCAGGGATCTATATACATGGATTCCCAGATCTCTCTGCATATCCACACTGCCAAGAATTTTTCCACTAACCTGGTACTCTGCCTTCCTGTTATTCTTCCCAAAGTGAATCACCTCACATTTATCTGCATTGAACTCCATTTGCCATCTCTCAGCCCAGTTCTACAGTTTATCCAAGTCCCCCTGCAACCTGCAACATTCTTCCACACTGTCCGCTACTCCACCGACTTTAGTGTCATCTGCAACTTACTAACTCATCCACCTATGCCTGCCACCAAGTCATTTATAAAAATGACAAACAGCAGTGGTCCCAAAACAGATCCTTTAGTAACACCATTAGTAACTGGACTCCAGGCTAAATATTTTCCATCAACCATCACTCGCTGCCTTCTTTCAGAAAGCCAGTTTTTAATCCAAACTGCTAAATCGCCCTTAATCCCATGCCTCTGCATTTTCTCCAACAGCCTACCATGTGGAACCTTGTCAAAAGCCTTACTGAAGTCCATATATACCACGTCATCTGCCCTACCCTCATCCACATGCTTGGTCACTTTCTCAATTTGGGATTGGGGTAAGGACATCAGAGAAGGTGCCTCAAACCTTCAAATTGTTGAACTTAATATTGAGTCCAGAAGGCTATACGGTTCCCAAGCGGAAAAGTGGATATTTTTATGTAAATTTGCACATACAGTTGAAATTGCCTAGAGTATTTGACATTCATTCCAGAGACTTGAGCTCAAACTCTAGGCTCACTCTCCAGTGCAATAATGAGGGATTGCTGCCTTGTCAGGGGTGCTGCCTTTAAAGTTAGATGTGAAACTAAAACCCTATTTTTCTGTTCCAGGTGGACATAAAAGATCCCACGACACTGTTTTGAAGAAGAGTAAAGAGATTCTCCACAATGTCCTGGCCAATATTTATCCCTTAATAAGCAGTGCAAAGAATAGGTCATTGTCATATTGGTGCTTATGGGAGATTGCTGTACACAAATTAACATAGAACATAGAAAATAGAACTTTACAGCACAGTACAGGCCCTTCAGCCCTCGATGTTGCATTGACCTGTGAAATTAATCAGATGCCTATCTAACCCACACTGTTTCATTATTATCCATATTTATGTCCAATGCCCATTTAAATGTCTTTAATGTCAGTGAGTCTATTACTATTGCAGGCAGGCAGTTCCACCCCCCTACTACTCTCTGAGTAAAGTAACGACCCCTGATATCTGTCCTAAATCTATCACACCTCAATTTAAAGCTATGTCCCCTCATGTTAGCCTTCACCATCTGAGGAAAATGGCTCTCACTGTCCACCTAATAATTAGCTAACAAGTGTCCTGCATGACAACAGTGACTACATTTCAGAAGCTTTTCACTGACTGTGATTTGCTTTTGTTGTGACAATCAGTATATAAATATAAGCCTTTTTTTCTGCTATTCAATCAAGTGTGCCTGATCTTATCAAACGTATATCAACTCCCACCACCCCTTACTTCCACACATGCCCCAACCGCACTGCCTCATGGGACCCAATGCATTAATGGAAAGCAATAAATGTTGCCATTGGAAACATAATCACAGTAAACAACAATCCTCCAATGGACATTAATTATGAAAGTTTAAACCTAACCACATCCATGAATACTTAACAAATGTTAAATCAATTTCCCTTGTAAGTATCTCTGAAATTGTGCAGTACCCCACCCTTTTTCACTGCACGCTTCCTAATATAATGTGTATACTGCTCAGTATCAGCAACTGCTGATGAGGAGGAGTGAGACCAATGCATTACGTTGTCGTTGTGCACAACCATTAATGACATGACAGACGAGCTTAACAGTAAGGCTCAATCATTTAGTAAACTGTGAATAATCTAGCCCATTAACAGAACTGAAGCAAACACTGAACAGGTTCCACAGCCTAATCAATATTCCATACCCTGGGCCACAGTGGGGAGAATGTAACTTGGTAATTTTTTTTATCAATTTAGCAAAATAAGTAAAACCTGAGCTCCCATCAATTATTTTGCATTCATTCAAACAGGCAAACAACAGAAACCCTGGTAACGCTTACATTATACAGCACGATTACAATATTATCAATTATTTTTGTACAGTAATTGATTTACAATAAATAATTTGGCATTTACATAGAAATGTTTTCAACCTCAGGGCATTCCAAAACATTTACCACCAATGAAGTACTTTGAATGCTTCTGCTGTAATGTAGGGAAGCGTTTCTTGTGAGATTGGTTGTGATCAGGACACCAGGGAGGACTTCTCCTTTGAGATAGGGCAGTCAAATGTCTGGGATATCCTGAGATTGTGATAAACATCTTGAAAATCCAAGTCTTTCTTTAATTCAGAATCAGATGTATCCCAACGCTATCCATTCCTACCATGAACACATTCCAACCCAATCCACCCCTACCGTGAACACATTCCAACCCTATCCATCCCTACCATGAACACATTCCAACCCAACCCACCCCTGCTCTGAACACAATTCAATCCAATCCACATCTACCATGAACACATTCCAACCCTGGCCCCTTTAAAGGGAGCCCAGTATCAACAGAAGGTAATCCATGTGGAAGGGTAAGCAGAAAATCTGATGAGCTGAAGTACCTGCTCCACATTCCTTGGATTTCTCATGTCATTTAATTAAAAAGTGAGAAAATTATTGGAAAAGTTTATTCAAGGCATTGGATTCTATTCACTGACTGAACATACTAATTACATGACTATGGCACTGGGATCATTTTTTAAATTCATGGGCATTAGTATCAAGGCCAGCACTTGTTGCCTATCCCTCATTACACTGAGAATGTGATGGATGTTATACTAATGATAATGAGAAAGTGACAACTGCAGATACTGGAGATCAGAGTCAAGAGTGTGGTGCTGGAAAAGCACAGCAGGTTAGATAGCAGCCGAGGAGCAGGAGAATTGATGTTTCAGCAAGAGCCCTTCATCAGGCATGAGGCTCTCGGTCATGATGAAGAGCTCTTGCCTGAAACATCAATTCTCCTGCTCCTCTGCTTCTATCTAACCTGCTGTGCTTTTCCAGCACCACACTCTCAGTTATTAACGTTAATGGCCTAACAACAATTGCTCATCATGGATTGATTAGTGTCTGTAGGTTAATTTATTTAAAACACATTGTACTTTATGAAGCAGACCTTACATAAACAATTGATTTCTATATATACAACTTGCAAACCCATAAACAAACTAATTGGCGGGCAGAGTCACAGCATTGTACACACAGGCACATGGAGTGCTTAAAAGTGAAACGCATTAAAGGTAAGGTACACTTACAACATCCTCTTCTTTCCAAAAGGAAGTTTAACTATTTGCAATAATAAGTGTGTATACCAAATAGCCATTATTGGAGCTTGAAGTGGTATCTTGTGTGTGGTTTGTTTGGGTCAGTGCACAGCTCTGTCACTGCATCAGCATTTGCCATAGTGCCCATCTCAGCTGTTGGCACTTTCTGCCACATGTCTTGTGAAATTGATTGAAAGCTGGGAATTTCAGCACGTGCCCATATAGGAGGCTACACCTGCCATGCGTCTTGCTATGTTTGGCTATTCTATTGATTGTGTCAACTGTCAAGTTTGTACTTCGGATCTGTAAGCTTCATTCAACTCTGAAGATCACGTTGTACTTGCATCCAAGGTTCGGTAACTCTTCACCACTATAAGTCTGGTTTTTCTAACAAATCTTTCCTGAAAACTTCCATGGGACTGGATGTAATCACCAACTCATTGGCTTTGTTTGCTACCTCTCCGTCTGACAAATCACATTATAAACCCCTTTCTCTGCTTCTGCTAATGAAGTAGTCTATGGATTCTGTAGGTTTCTATTAAAATGACATGAATTCTAGTCGCTGAATGCACAAGATTAATCTGACTCTGAATTGGGCTTCTGATATCCACAATATCACTTGGGGATGTTGTAATTCTTCAACTGTTAATCCTGAGATGTTTGAAATCTGTCTAAACATTCATTCTCAATTGCCAGAGCAAAGGCTGTGCAAATATTATTGGCCACTTTTCTCCATCTGACACAACTGAATCTAGAATCCAAAGGAACCTAGAAATAGGAGAAGACCATTCAGCCCATTGAACTCGCCTGGCATTCTAGATCATGGCTGATCATCTCTTCAATGCCACATCCCCCCCATTATCTCCATATTCATAACGTCATTAGTTTCCAGAAAATGATCAGTTTCTGTTTTGAATTTCCTCAATGACTGAACTTCCACAGCCTCCTATAATTCCACAGCTTCACCATCCTCTTAGTGAAGTAATTCTTCCTCATCTCAGTCTAATGTGGTTGTCCCCTTGTCCTGAGATTACGTCCCTAGCTCTTGAGTCAGCAGCCAAGGAAGGCATCTGTATCCACCCTGTCATTCCCTGTACAAATTTCAATGAGATAAACACACATTCTTCAAAATTCTAGAGAATAAAGCTCAGAAAATGGTTCCAATTTTGTCTGATACAGCTGTGTTGTAATTTGAGCTAAGGAATTTTAGTAATATTCTGACAATATGCCTTTGACCTTCCCTTGCTTGCTATTGATCTCGAACATACCCTTGCCTTGATAAGAATTTGTCTGATTACCGGCAATCTGTGTTTTCACTCTCCAAGACTATAATGAGCAAAATTGTTGAGGTTTGTTACATGTGCTTGAACATGATTAAAGACTGTTGGTTATGTGTTTCAACCTAAAGCAAGTTCCAAACTCAAGACCTCATCAGCCCAACATTTTCCACTGCTGTTCACTATGCCATGGTGATGGCAGTGGTCTAATAATCAATCATTCGTCATGAATTGATTAACTCTCTTTATTTAAAACAGTAAAACACATTACAAGTTATGAAGCAGACATTTCAGCAAACAATCTGATTTCTTTGTGTGCAACTTGCAAATCCACAGCAAACTAATTAGCAGTCAGGGTTGCAACGTTGTATACACACAGCACATAGAATCCTTGCAGATGACCTCTCTTCAAGCTAAGATACATGTACAACAGTGGGGAGACACTATCTTGAATCATTGCAGTTAATTTAATGTAGGCACATCCAATGTGCTCTTAGGGAGGAAATTCCAGGATTTTGACCCAGAGTCATTCTAGGTGTGACTGAATATTTCTAAGTCAGGATATTGGGGAATTTGCATGAGGTGGTATTCGCATACATCTACTGTCCTGATTTTTCTACATGGCAGAGGTCATGAGTTTGAAAATAAATATTGAAAAGCCTGGATGAGTTTTGAAGGGCAACTTGTGTCTGGAACACACTTATTCCAGAGTGCAGTTGTGAAGGAAGTAAATGTTGAGGTGTTAAATGGGGTGCCAGTCAAGCGTGCTGTTTTGTCTTGGATGGTGTTGATTTTCTTGAGTGTTGTTGGAGCAGCACTTGTTCAGGCAAATTGACAGTATTCTATCACACTCTGGATGTCTCCCTGATAGATAGTTGAGGACTAGAGATGTCAGGATTTGAGTTACTTGTGACAGTATTCCTGATGTGCTGTTGTGGCCAGTTAAATTACTGATCAATGGTGACCCTCAAGTTTGTTGATTGTGGGAGATTGAATGATGGCAATGACATTGAATGTCAAAGAGCAATGGTTACTTTTTATTTTATTGGAGATAGACATTGTCTGACCTTGTGTGAAAGCTTCTTGTCAAATATTAGCTCATGACTAAATGTTGTCCAGGTCTTTCTGCATATAGACATTAACTATTTCAGTATCTGAGGAATTGCAAGTGGTGCTGGACATTTTACAATCATCATTGAATTCCTGCCTTCAGTCCTAATGAGGGAAGAAAGACCATTGATGAAGCCCCTGGAGATTTCTGGGCTGATGATACAACTCTAAGGAACTCCTGCGGTGATGTTCTTGGACTGAGATGACTGACATCCAAAAACCGCAACTATCTTTCCTACTGCTAGTTATGGCTCTGATCAGTGGAGAGTTCCCCCCTCCTCCCCGCCCCTCCCACCCCAACCCCATAGCCACTGATTGCTATTTGCTAAGTCTTCTTGATGCCACAATCAGTCTGACGCTGCCTTGATGTCAAAGGTTGTCACTTTCACCTCACTTCTTGTTACATCAATGGACCACGGAGATGCTTGGAGGTAATGGCTCTTCATAAGAATATAAGAATGGAAGAACGAGGAGCAGGAGTAGGCCGTCCAGCCCTTTGTGCCTGTTCTGCCTTTCAATAAAATCATGGCTGATCTTTTCATGGACTCAGATTCACTTATCTGTGCTCTCACTGTATCCCTTAATTACTTTATTGTTCAAAAAAAAACTACCTTAGTTTTAAAAATGTTTACTGAAGTAGTGTCACCTACGTCACTGGGTAAGGAATTCCACAGATTAACAACTCTCTGGGTGAAGAAGTTCATTCTCAATTCAATCCTAAATCTGCTCTCTCTAATCTTGAGGCTATGCCTTCTTGACCTAGTTTCACCTGCCAGTGGAAACACCCTCTCTACTTCTATCTTAACTATTCCCTTCATAATTTTATTTGTTTCTATAAGATCACCCTCATTCTTCTGAATTCCAATGAATATAATCCCAATCTACTCAGTCTTTCCTCATAAACCAAATCCCTCAACTCCAGGATCAACCTAGTGAACCTCCTCTGCACCCCCTCCAGTGACAATACATCCTTTCTCAACTAAGGAGACCAAACCTGCACACAGTACTCCAGGTGTGGCCTCACCAGCACTCTGTACTGCTACAACACAACCTCCCTGTTTTTAAACTCAATCCCTTTAGGAATGAAAGACAAAATTCCATTTGCCTTCCTAATTACTTGGTTGTACCTGCAGACCAACCTTCTGTGATGAAGACATTACACATCCTCATGGACACTGGAGGACAAGTACTGCATGGTGGAATATGCATGCATGACTTTAATTATTCGTTTTCTTGTTAGCAATCTTATTATGCTATGATCAAAATCAGAAGGCCTGCATCTAACCCACACCACTGCATAAATTCAGCAAATGAGGAGGGTAGCACTTGGCTTTGGGATTTGTAATTCTAAAAGAAAACCCACTTAATTGTATCCATGCTCCCTTGAAATTTGACTTCAGTTTAGACTATCGTATTATCAATTATCGTGTGCTTAGATGAAAAGTCTTCCTTCATTTTTGTAACTCATTGTATTTGGGTTTTTCTTTCATTCACAGGATATGGACTTCCTTGCTGACTAGGCCAATACTTACTCCCCATCCCCAAATGTACTCAGCTCAATCTCCAACACATTTGAATGGCATTGGAATTGCAGGGCTACAAGAAATTCAAGGTTACAGGAAATTTAGAGGCAGTGGGTAGTCGGGCCACAAGAAATACATTGTTGCCATTTTGCTGTTATAGCATCTTATCACAGAACATAGAACATTGAACATTACAGCCCAGCACAGGCCCTTAGCCCTCGATGTTGTGCGGACCTGTGAAACCAATCTGAAGTCCGTCTAACCTGCACTATTCCATTATCATCCAAATACTTATCCAATGACCATTTAAATGCCCTGAAATGGTGACTCTACTATTGTTGCAGGCAGGGTGTTTCATGCCCTGAGTGAAGAAAATATATCTGACATCTGTCCTAAATCTATCACCCCTCAATTTAAAGCTATGTCCTTTCATGCTAGCCACCACCACCCGAGGAAAAAGGCTCTCACTGTCAACTCTACCTAATCCTCTGATCATCTTATATGTCTCAATTAAGTCACCTATCAAACTTCTCTCTAA
Organism: Chiloscyllium plagiosum; assembly: GCF_037043375.1. NCBI lineage: Eukaryota > Metazoa > Chordata > Chondrichthyes > Orectolobiformes > Hemiscylliidae > Chiloscyllium > Chiloscyllium plagiosum. The sequence goes on from NW_028270156.1 coordinate 23,957,403, forward strand.
TGAAAACAGCCTCAAGTCCCTCAGCCTTTCCTCATAAAACTTTTCTTCCATACCAGGCAACATCCTGGTAAATCTCCTCTGCACCCTTTCCAAAGCTTCCACATCCTTCCTATAGTGTAGTGACCAGAACTGTACGCAATACTTCAAGTGCAGCCACACCAGAGTTTTGTATAGCCTCAACATGACCTCGTGGCTCCGAAACTCAATCCCTCTACCAATAAAAGCTAACATACCGTACGCCTTCTTAACAAATATATCAACCTGGGTGCAGACTTTCAGGGATCTATGTACATGGACAGCGAGATCTCTCTGCTCATACACACTCCCAAGAATCTTACCATTAGCCCAGTACTCTGCATTCCTGTTACTGCTTCCAAAGTGAATCACCTCACACTTTTCCACACGAACATAATTACCTCCTGACATAAGCTCTTGGAGACAAAGCTCTGAGGGGATCTGCTATGTGTCTTCTCGATAGTCCAAGGATATATTTTTTGAAGCGGTCTCTTATAAAATTGGACTGCCCTGCTGGTACATGCTTGCTAAACAAAATTACTCAACATCAAATCTTTGTGATCAGCGATGAAATCTCAGAAAGCTAATTGTGGTTTGGTGTGATCAGACTGACCTGAAGGGTACATTTGCACAGCAGAGTTAGCGTCAGCGCAAAGCAGTTTCAGTGTTGCAGCAATATTAAATAGGCAGTGACATTCTGGGGTTAGGAGCTGATTTGGTTTTGGAAGGAGATGGTGTGAAATCCACCCCCCCCCGCACCCCCCGGGGGCTTGTCTCCCACACTCTGGATGGACTCTGCTGAAAGTATAATACCATAAAATCATATAGTCCAGAAGGAAACCACTCGGCCCATCGAACCAATAAGGTTATTTTTTTGAAGTGTTCTTCAATTAGTCCTGCTTCCATGCTCTTTCTGCATGACTGTGCAATAGCTTTTCCTTCCCAAGTATACATCCTATTTCTATTTGAAGTTAGTATTGATTTCCTCTTACAGTGAAGTTTCTGAAGTGCAACTGCATTGATTCTTAGGTTCTGATGGATGACTATTGGGAAGAGATAGCTTTGATGATGCTTGCAGAAAAGAATCTCCACCTCAGTCGCTTCCATTTGTTTGCTCTCTTCATGATAATATCAGGACAAAATCTTTCCTTCGGAAAATCCATAGTTATATCGCATAGCAACATTGCGAGCAGAGCTGACTAAATGTCATAGCAAAAGTTACACCTTCACCAACAAAATACAAGAATGATTTGTGTGCAGGCAAAGAAAGAGCAAACTTCAATAGCAGCACAGAGAACAAACTCCTCAATGTAGTTTGTAGTCGAGAAGAACTGTCAGCAGCTCTTGAACTGTTGAGATGGAGGGGGTGAGGTGGAGGATGTGAGGTGGAGGGGCTGACGTTAAGGGGGTGAGGTTAAGGGGGTAGGTTGAGGGTGTGAGGTAGAGGGTTTGAGATGGGGGTGTGAGGGAGAAGGTGCGAGGTGGAGGGGGTGAGGTGAAGGGACTGAGGTTGGGGGGTGAGGTTGAGGGTGTGAGGTGGAGGGGGTGAGGTGGACGGGTTGAAGCAATGGAGGTGATGTGGAGTGTGTCAGGTGGAGGGGTTGAGGTGGGAGTGGTGAGGCAGTGGGAGTGAGGTTGAGGGTGTGAAGTGGAGAGGATGAGGTAGAGGGGGTGGGGTTTCGGGGTGAGGTGGAAACAATGAGGTTAAGGGGTGAGGTTGAGGGTGTAAGGTGGAGGGGGTGAGGTGGAGGGGTTGAGGCAGCGGAGGTGACGTGGAGTTTGTCAGGTGGAGGGGGTGAAGTGGGGGTGGTGAGGCAGAGGAGGTGAGGTTGAGGGTGTGAGGTAGTGGGGTGGGGTGTAGGGGGTGAGGTGGTGGGTGTAAGGCAGAGGGAGTAAGGCGTACAAGTTGAGATACAGAAGGTGAGGTGGAAGGTGTGAGATGGAGGGTTGAGGTGCAGGATGTGATGTGGAGGGTGTGATGAAGAAGGTGTGAGGTGGAAGGGCTGAGGTGGAGGGGGTGACATGGTGGGGGTGAGGTGGAGGGAGTGAGGTTGAGGGTGTGAGGCAGTGGAGGTGAGGTAGAGGGGTGAGGCTGTGGAGATGAGGTGGAGGATGTGTGATGGAGCGGGTGAGGTAGAGAGGGTGAGGCAGAGGGACTGATGTGAAGGGGTTGAAGTGGAGGGAGGGAGGGATGTAGAGTACCTAGCAATGCCCTGACCTTCCATGATCCTACTAAAGCTGACAGAACAGGCTTGTAAGATATGTTTCGGGAAATTATTGGGCAGGGCATCTTTTTGAAAGTAGTACCTCCCACCTCCCTAACTCTGTATTCTCCTTCTACCCCACTACTTTTCAGGGTATCTGTTTTTATATGTTTCTAGCATCTCAAGCACCCCCAACTTTCATTGCTCCCTGGTAGCTGTGTCACCAGCTGACTAGGCCACAGGCTCTGGAAGTGTCTAGCCTGTACTTTACTCCTTTAAGACATGACTTAAAACCTCCATATTTGACCATCTTTTGGTCACCTCACCCAATCTGCATGATTCTCCGATGGTTGCAGAACCTCTGAGCTTGGATCAAATGCTGGGAGCCAGACTGAGAGAGGTTGGCTGCCTTGGAGCTCATACCTACTTAATGGTGGCATGTGCCTTCCTGAAGCCTGCGGCCCAGCCTTAGCACTGTTAGATCTGGACATGGACAATGCCACCAAGACCAGAGAGCACATCTGAAGCAGGGCAGGGATCATGAAGGTGCCTGGGAGATAATTGAAAATTAAGCCAAGCAGATAAGTCCCTCTGATCAGAGGAGTAACCCTTCCAGATAGCTGCTGAGGTTGCTGTTCCTGTATTCAGTTTCCCCTTAAGGGCAAAGAGCCTAGCTCCAATACAATGTTGCAAAGAATGGTCCCTTTCAGAATGACTTAGAATGTGCTTCTGAAATAACAGAGAGCAGTTGGGTCATATATTGAAGAGCAGTTTTTTTCCAGTTTGGAGAGTTAGTCAGGAAAGGAAAAGGGCAGACTGGAAGTTGCGTTGAACAATGAAATTTGAATAAACGATTGTCGAAGAATGACTGATCTCCTTCTTTGGTAAATGAGTGTCTATTCTTATAGTTGTCCATCTCCCTTCTACTCCTAGATCACTGAAGGGTGGCAGAGTGTCCTGTTTCCCCCCCCCCCCCCCCCCCCCCCCCCCCACTGTATAGGAGTTGGTATTCTCCTTATGTGATGGAAGACCACTCTGGTCTCAGCAACAGATAGAGGTCTTAAATATGTGAATTGGGCTGTCTCTGTTCATCAGGCCACTGATCTGGATCCGCAATATGACTACCTGCTATTGTCCTCCCCCACTCAACCTACGCAACACCCATCTTCACTCCCACTATCAATATCTCCTTATGTGGCTCAATGCGATATTTTGCTTTGCAATATGTTTACAGAGGTACGTTTGGATGTTTTATTAAGTGAAAAGGAACAATTTAAATATAAGTTGCTGTTGGTGAACTTGGATACAGTTACTGAAGTGGCAAATGTTAAGCAGCAGCTTCCGCAAAGATATTCTCCTCCATTTATTCCCTCAAACGTTTCACGGGATGAGCAGACTCTCAGAGGAGAATCCTCACACCTTTGTAGCATGCAATTTGATGCTAATGCTCGATGCTGTCTGATTTTATAATCAAGATATATCTTTTGTTAAGATCTGTATACTATTTTACTAGAAGTATATTAGCTTCAATAAATATTTCAGCCAACTCCTGTGAGTCATGACTATCTAATTCCTTCCTTCCATCATTGCTATTAACTACAAGGTTCAGATAGATGCTCTTAATTAACATTTTCAAGCAAGTTACTGCTCCAATTACAAGCTGTAATGGCTGATATTAGGCCCTGCCTGTACTTGTTGGTAATGGAACTGCCATAGTAGAAAATGAATCAAAAGTGACCAATCATTTGCCCCATGGAAATAAAAGATAACTGAAATTATACTGTTCAAATAGAGGAAAGAGGAGAAAAAGAAGAAGGAAACAGGGAAATAAAAGGAGGAGAGAGGGAGAGAAAAGGCTCAAGCACATGAAAAGAGGGAAGAGAAGGAATAGGAAATAGAAAGAGAAAGAAAGATGATAGGGGAAAGAGGAGATCAAAAAGAGAACAGACAGAAGACGGGAGTGGGGAGAGATGAAAGCAAAGAGAAGAGAAGAAGGAAAAGTCGAGTGTGGAGACGGGCAAGAGGCAAGAGAGGGAGATTTACTCTCCTGGATTGATCTATAAAGTTTCAATTCATATAATATTCTCCTCACATCAAATGTGTTTATGAGATTAAGTTTGATGATAGAAGACAGTTCAAGAGGTTTGGAAGTGGAGTGATTCCTACATATTTTTCTATCACCATATCAGTGACCATGGGAACCTTTCGATCTTTGTCCAATGATTTTGGCTGTGAGCCTATCACACCTTCCTGTATCTCACAGAATCCAACAACAGGACACTCAAAGCTGGAGTCATTGATTTTTTTTCCCAAGGAGAATAACTGATCAACAGATGAGAAAAGGAGCAGTTACATTATCTGTCTTACTGATAAACCTTGTGCAGCAAAAGCAAGTGAGATGATAAATTCCACATTGTGAATGGGTTTTCTAAAATTGGCAGTCCTTTTGATTGCTTGTCTTTTTAAGGTGAATTGCAAAATAAGCATCATAAGGAAATGTTTATGTGGTGACTTGTTATAATCTAAAATGCCCTTATATGAGAGGATGGTGGAAACAGGTTCAATAACAAATTACAAAAGGTGATTAGATAAATGTTTGGAAGGGGAAAAGCTGAAAGAAAAACAGAAGGCAATGGAACTAGTCAGACAACTCTTGCTAAAAGCAAGTCTCAGAATGGATGAATGGCTTCCTTTTGTGTTGCATCATTCTGTATCTTTATGTATCATGGTTTCTTAACCAGAGAGCTTGTTTATTTTAAGTAAAACTGTCTTGGGGCCTCAAGGTTACGTGCGAAATCAGACACATCATGACCTACAATTTGATGAAGCGCCCAAGACCATTTCATGACTTCTCGAGACTTTCCAATTTGTCATCTTCAAGGGGCTTGAGAGGTACACAAGGTCCTCTTCAATCCCTCCTCACATCCCTTCTTGAATTCACAGAATTAATCCAGCCAAGTTATAAGATGATTGCAGAGTCTTATGTTGAACAATGACATTGAAATGCATGACAGTATGATTCAGATGTCATGCTATGTTGCACATTGAAAATGAGAATGGTGAACCACACTAAAGTTGAGTTATGGGCACTTCAGTGATTTGCAGCCACATCCTCATAAGCCTGTAGAATTACTGGACCGTGATACTGAACGGAAAGTATCTCCCATGCATAAGAGAGGTCAAGCACCTGAATTTACAAGAATATGAAGGAGGAATAGGAATAGGTCACTCAACCTTTTCAGCCTGCTCCGCCATTCAATGAGACCATGGCTGATCTGATTTCAACTTCAAATCTACATTCCTGCATTTCCCCAGTATTCATTCATCCTTTTGACAATCAAGAACCAAACTATGACTGCCTAAATATTTAAAGATTCTGCATCTGTAGTCTTTTGAGGAAGGGAATCCCCAGGACTCACAACCCTCTGAGAGCAAAAAAGAAATCCTCACCACTGTTTCAAATGAGTGATCCTTGAATTTGAAACTATGACTCCTAATTTTAGATTCTCTCACAAGAGGAAACATCCTTTCAACATCCACCTGGTCAATTCTACTCAGGATTTTATATGTTTCAGTTAAGTCACCCTGATTCTCCCAACCTCCAGAGGATACAGGCCTAGCTTGTTTAGCTTTTTCCCATAATGCAATCTACTCATTCCAGGTATTAGTCTAGTAAATATTTTCTGAATTGCTTCATATCCTTGTGTAAATATGGTGTCTAGAACTGTCTACAGTACTCCAGACACAGTCTCTCCAATGCATGAAAATCGACGTTTCAGGCAAAAGCCCTACATCAGGAATAGAGGCAGGATGCCTGCAGGGTGGAGAAATAAATGAGAGGGGGGTGGAGGTGGGGAGAAAGTAGCATAGAGTACAATAGGTGAATGGGGGTGGGGATGGAGGTGATAGGTCAGAGAGGAGGGTGGGGGAAGGTAGCAAAGAGTACAATGGGCTTTTGCCCGAAACGTCGATTATCCTGCTCCTCGGATGCTGCCTGACCTGCTGTGCTTTTCCAGCACCTCTCTAATCTAGACTCTGGTTTCCAGCATCTGCCGTCCTTGTTTTTACGCAGTCTCTCCAATCCCTATGTAACTGAAGCAGAATCGCCCGACTCTTGTGTTCAATTCTCCTCGCAATAAAACAGCATATTCTATCAGTTTCCTGATTACTTGCTGTACCTCGATACTAATCTTTTGCAATTCATGCACTAGGATCTCTCTGCATCTTAGAACTCTGCAACCTCAGACTATTTAAATAATATGCTTCCTTTTTCATGGACAATTTCACACTTCCCCACGTTGTATTCTATTTGCCAGATCTTTATCCCCTCATGCTACCTATTGTGTCCCTTTGTAGGCTCCTTATGTCCACTTCATAACTCTTTGTATCATTAGCAAGTGTAGCTACCATATCTTTGATCCCTTCATCCAAATCATTAAATTGTAAAGAGTTGGGGCCCCAGCGCTAAACCCTTTGATTTTTGATAGATTTCATTCTTGTGGCCTGAAAAAAATTCATTTACTCCTATTCTTTGCTTCCTGTTAGCCAGCCAATCTTCTATTCATACCTAGGTGTGAACCCTTATATACAAGCTTTTATTTTACCCAATAATCTTTGATGTGGTATCTTATCAAATGCCTAATGGAAATCTAAATACAATACATCCACTGGTTCCCCTTTATCTACAACACAAGTTACTTTTTAAAAGAACTTCAATAAATTAGTTAAACAAAAACCTAACATTAATGTTTAACTGACCGATCATTACTTTATAACATGCTTTCAAACATGAATACACACCCAAACTTCAAGGCAAAAACATAAGACAAGATTGCTCACAGCCTGGTAGGCCAGGTGCTGATCCATCAAATGTTCTCAAGGGGAGCTGGACTCACTTTTGATTTGGAAAGAGATCATACTGCATTGGAGCAAGGTGTCTTTGCAAATAAGACATTGTTATGTATTGTTCTGAATGTTATGTATATTATATAGAGTCATAGAGATGTACAGCATGGAAACAGACCCTTCGGTCCAACCCATCCAGGCCGACCAGATATCCCAACCCAATCTATTCCCACCTGCCAACACCCGACCCATATCCCTCCAAACTCTTTCTATTCATATACCCATCCAAATACCTCTTAAATGTTGCAATTGTACCAACCTCCACCACTTTCTCTGGTAGCTCATTCCATACACGTACCACCCTCTGCAAGAAAAAGTTGCCCCTTACGTCCCTTTTATATCTTTCCTCTCTCACCCTAAACCAATGCCCCCTCGTTCTGGACTCCCCCACACCAGGGAAAAGACTTTGTCTAATAATCCTATCCATGTCCCTCATAATTTTGTAAACCTCTATAAGGTCACCCCTCAGCCTCCGACACTCCAGGGAAAACAGCCCCAGCCTGTTCAGTCTCTCCCCATTGTTCAAATCCTCCAATCCTGGCAACATCCTTGTAAATCTTTTCTGAACCCTTTCAAGTTTCACAACATCTTTCCGATAGGAAGGAGACCAGAATTGCACACAATATTCCAACAGTGACCTAATCAATGTCCTGTACAGCCGCAACATGACCTCCCAGCTCCTGTACTCAATACTCTGACCAATAAAGTAAAGCATACTAAACACCTTTTTCACTATCCTATCTACCTGCAACTCCACTTTCAAAAAGCTATGAACCTGGACTCCAAGGTCTCATTGTTCAGCAGCACTCTCTAGGACCTTACCATTAAGTGTATAAGTTCTATATGTAGTGACTAAAGAAATATCTGCAAGTTTCAGTCGGGAAGGTTTCAGAGCTGCACATCACAGAATATATCGTAACATTTCAGATCTCACCAGTGAGATTTCCTGGGCAGATTCCAATTGTCTACTAAGTAGGAGGGGGTCAGTGCTGGTGATGAAGGCTCCAGAATATCTTTTTTCCTTATTGGTCCTGGGTTAGTGTTTGATAGTTTTGTGTTTCTCAGGCTGTGGGTGTGATTGGTAGAGGGTGGGGTTGGGAGGTGTGTACAGTTCTAACTATGATGCTCCACACATAATGGTGCAGGCCTGCTGGAAAAGCATTAATTTACATGTTCATATCCTGCCCTTCCACAAATCAGTGGCCTACCATGTCAGAACTAATTCCAGAATTTCATGAATATCTGCCGCTAATATCTGACAACTGAATTGCATCCCAGAAAGATTTTGTTTTACGATCAACTTAGGGAAGGTTCATGAAGAGGCCATTAGGGAAAAGGAAAAATAAACCTCACAATAGATTTAAAAGGGACCTGAGGGGCAACTCTTTCAAGCAGAGGGTGACATATGTATGGAATGAGCTGCCAGAGGATGTGGTGGTGGCTGGTACAATTACAATATTTACAAGTCCTCTGGATAGCCACATGAATAGGACAATTTTTAGGTTTAGGCTGATAATGGCAAGTAACATTCATACTAAATAAGTGACAGGCAATTATCATCTTTAACAGGAGAGAAAATCTAACCATCACCCTTGATAATGGGAGTCCTCAACATCGACTCTGATCCCAAGATGTCTCATGGTGTGTAGTCAAACATGGGCAAAGAAATCTCCTCTACCAAGCACCATGCAGCAAATGCAACAGTACTCCTCCATTTTGAATACCACTTGGAGAAAGCATTGGGGTGGCAAGGACACAGAGAATACAGTGAGTAGGCGTCTTTATGGGCAGAACCATCTCTGAATCCTCCATCACCAACATCCTTGGAGTTACCATCAACTGGAAATTGAACTGCACTAGCTTTATAAATACTGTGGCTATAACAACAGGTCAGAGGCTAGGAATACTGCAGTAAGTAATTCACTTCCTAACTCCCCAAAGTCTGTCCACCATCTCCAAGAAACAAGTCAGGAGTGTTCTGGAATATTCCCCACTTGCCTGGATTAGTGCGGCTCCAATAACTTTCAAGAAATTTGACACCATCCAGGAGACAGCAGTCTGCTTGATTGGCATCACACCCACAAATATTCCCTCCTCCAGCACTAGCATTCAGTAGCAGCAGTGTGTACTATCCACAAGGTTCACTGCAGAAATTCAAAGATCCTGAGATAGCTACCAAAGACATGACTACTTCCAACTAGAAAGGCAAGGGCAGCAGATATATGGGAACACCACCATCTGCAATTTCCCCTTCAAGTCATCACCATCCTGACTTGGAAATAAATCACCACTCCTTCACTGTCGCTGGGTCAAAATCTTGAAACTTCCCCTTAACAGCATAGTGGGTCTACCCACAGCACATGGACTTCAATGGTTCAACTCTACCTTCTGAAGGGCAACCAGTGATCAGAAATAATTGCTGGCCCAGCCAACAATGCCCACATCCTATTAATGAATAAAAACAAAACAGGGGAATGCCAATTTACTGGATCCTAAGCAATTGTTCAATACTTAGAATTACCAATTGAATTAGATTTTATTGTCACGTGTACTCATTTATAGGAATACGTGAGTGCAGTGAAAAGTGTGCAACGTCGCTATTCTCCAGCGCCATCTTGGTTACAACAACGATAATCTCAATAAAAAGGCAACAACAGAAATAAAAGAAGACCGAAAGGTAAGAAAAACTGTCCAGACCTCAATGTCTAGGTCTTACGTCCGCAAAGGTGTTTGAAACCATTGATGCAGGAACCTGAGCCTAGCCATGGCCTGGAATCTCAGTCAGCCTCCGAGTCTCACAGCGGTAGCTGGGGGGAGCCTCATTCTTGCTACTGCCATACCTCTGACTAAAGATAAAACTACCAACTGTTGTGTGATAATGACCAGATGATCTGTTTTTGTGATGTTGTTTAAGGGATAAAATGGGACAGGACAGTGTTGATAAATTCCCATCTCTTCAAAATAATGCCATTGGATCCTTTCTATCTACTGAGAGCATCTCAGTTTCTGACGTGCCAGCTCGGAACTTAGCATAAAAATGGTTGAAGTGGAATTTGAACTCACACTCTTCCACCTCGGAGGTGACATTTCTGTTCACTAAGTCACTGATGACACAAAATTGTTAACAGAAGAAAGAAATGTGAATGAAATTATTTCATTTTGCATCTAACAGGTGTCTAACATTTTGCCAGCAGAAATGGTAAAACCTAATTTTTCTCCCCCATGTTTTTCTTCCTGCAGGAGTTACTGTTCATACCTTTAACAGTCGTTCTATATGGATGGCGATAGGTCTGAAAATATTTGGTGCTTTTGAAAAGCATATCATTTGTTTTGGGGAGATTTGTAATGAGAAGGCACTCTCAACAAGGCAGAAAATGAGATAGAATCAAAAATACTGCACGCATCCTGGTGTATGAATACAGTGAACTTAATGTGAACATCAAAAGCAAAATGCTACCAGTGGAAGCTGGAAATGTAAACTGCCATAAGAACACTCAGCAGACTGGCCAATATTTGCAGAAGGAGAAAATAAAATGGTAAAAAATAAATAAAATAAAACAGAAAAGAAATGGTGGAGGGAAAATTAAAATAAAACACTGCATGTGCTGCTTTTTCCTCAAAGTGAATCCATGTCAACTGTACAGAAATAATCGATCTTTGTGTTGTTTTTATATGATGGGATTTAGGATTGATTTGCTTAGACTAATTATCATGAGTTATCACTGCTTGAGAGGCATTCTAAACAGTTACCATAGTGATACCTATGTGAGTTCACTGAAGCATTTTAAAGGTGGATTCTTCACACAGAGTAGTCAGGCAGGATGATTGCACATTTGAAACTCTTCAGACACTTCTCTTCAGCTGTGTTTCTCTAGTTCCTGATTACGTCTGTACTTTGGACCTTACCACCACACCAACCCCCATCTCAGCTCCTTTCTTGATTAAAAACTAAATCACAGCGGAAACTGCAAACAATTAACCATTTCACCAAGATGAATGGAATGATAGTCAACTAATATTACGATTCAACTTTTACAATGGTCTTCAAAGGCAAAAGCTTCCAGGTAAGCCTGAAATGATAGAAGCATATCGCAGATGGCGTCTTTTTAGCCCATCGTGCCTGTACTAGCTCTTTGAAAGAATGATCCAATTAGACACACTCTCAGTATTTTCTTATAGAACTCCTAAAAAGCAGATTGTCCATTGACTCTCTGAAAAACATCCCTTCCAGACCCATCTCCCCACATTATCCCCATAATCCCATATTTACCATGGCTGATCCATCAAATCTGCACATCTTTGAACAGTAGGAAGAAACTCATGCAGACTCAGGGAGAACATGCAAACGTCACACAGACAGTCACCCAAGGCTGGAATCAAACCTGGATCACTGGCACTGCACTAGCCACTGAGTCACCATGCCACCCTGTAATAACTTTATGATTTTTTTTCTTTTCCAAGTATTTATCCAATCCTGTTTTGAATTTTAACACTAACTGTGCTTCTACCACCCTTACTAGTGTTCCAGGTTGTAACTTGCTGCATGAAAAAAACCTTCTCTGACTGATTCTGTTGCCGATCGTCTTTAATCTGTGTCCCCTTGTTACTGAATCCTCTGTTACATTGTTATGATCCCAGACCACATTATCAAATCACGTTACCATCTGGTTAGAGATAAATAACCTTTATATTTAGTGACAAGTCTGCTGACACCATTGATGCTATAATGAAAGACAACTGACCATCAGAATGTTTTAAATATAAAATTCAGTATTATAAAACCAATTGTTAAAAGTTAAAAGAAAACCCATTTCTCTAAACCCTTTTGTTCTCTTCACTGATATACTCTTTCAGTTTTTTTGGTATTTGTTGGGGGGGGAGGTTTATTACTCTTTACTTGAACACTTGAAAGATTTCGCTGCTGCTGCAATGTTCCTGGGTGTCAGTAAGCACTGCCTATCTTTAAAGAACACAAATGTGAGATCCAGGGGACTTACTAAGAGAGTAAAGCCAAAAGATTCCATACTATTGAGCAAACAACAATAAGCTTTACTATACACGTTACAGTAATACAATCCAGAATATAGGCATTATTTATTTCCAAGACCCCAAATTATCATGTGATTGTTCTATGGTCTTCCCAGAATGTTGATGTACTTCCAAAGGCACAGTGGCTCAGTGGTTAGCACTGCTGCCTCACAGCACCAGAGACCTGGGTTCAATTCCCCCCTCAGGCGACTGATTGTGTGGAGTTTGCACATTTTCCCTGGGTTTCCTCCCACAGTCCATAGATGTGCAGGTTAGGTGAATTGGCCATGCTAAATTGCCTATAGTATTAGGTGAAGGGGTAGACGTAGGGAAATGGGTCTGGGTGGGTTGCGGGTCAGTGTGAACTTGTTGGACCGAAGGGCCTGTTTCCACACTGTAAGTAATCTAATCTAAAATAAAATTGGCTACACCCATACTTGGAGCCTAACAAGTGCTCTGTAAGGGTTTCACACAACTTCCTTGCTTTTGTTTTCTTATGCCTTGATACTCTGCAATTCTTTACACGGAGGGCTGTCAAGGCTGGGTTGTTAAGTATGTTCAAGGCTGAGATTGGAAGATTTTTAATCACTAAGGGAATCAAATTTTATGGAGTTAAAAATCACACAACACCAGGTTTATTTGGAAGCACTAACTTACAGAATGCTGCTCCTTCATCAGGTGGTTGTGAAGATCGTAGGACACAGAATTTATAACAAAAGTTTACAAACGTGATGTAACTGAAATTATATATTGAAAAAGACCCGGATTGTTTGTTAAGTCTCTCATCTTTTAGAATGACCATGTTGGTTTCAGTTCTTTCATATGTAAATCCAAGAACTTTATTTTAAAAGTTACATTCTCAAGTGAACTTTAACAATCGGTGCCATGTCAGGTCAGCCTCACACCTTCAATGCATTACCTGAGCTGACATGGCACCGATTGTTAAAGTTCACTTGAGAGTGCAACTTAAATATTTTCATTGCCTCTCCTCATTTTTCCCATTAAATGTATCACCACAATACCCTGCAAGCCTGATCTTTATCTACTCATTTTATCTACATCCACCTGATGTATTTTTATGATCCTCCTTACTGAGCTCTGCATATGCAAGTTTGTACAATCTGTAAATGTAGACATTGTGTTCTCTACACCTGAGACAAGATCATTAATATATATTAAAAAGAGTAATGGCCCTTTGGAACTCCACTTTATACTTCCCTCCGACCTTATAAGCCACTGCTTTCAGTCCATTAACTGATTTTGTACTAATTTTGCTGCTCATATGAGCATTGGTTCTGTTACACTGTCTTTCAGGGTAATCATTTGCAGGATGGGTGAAAACTCATACAATGTAGCCACTGTTTGGAGACATACAATTTTGAATCGAGCTGTTTGGACATGTTGGACATGTCCCCATTGCAGGAAGCTGGAACTTCTAGGCACGAAGCAGGGACACTGTCACTCTACCACAACAGCCCTCAAATGTGTTTTCTTTTATAAAATTGATAATGATCTTCATGATCAACTTGAGACTTTAATTCCAGATTTTTTTCTTGAATTCAAATTCTACCATCAGCCATGATTCGGGTATTCAGAGATTTACGATTCCTGATGAAGGGCTCCAGCCTGAAATGTTGATTTTTCTGCTCATCGGATGCTGCCTGACCTGCTGTGCTTTTCCAGCACCACACTCTCAACTCTGATCTCCAGCATCTGCAGACCTCACTGTCTCCTCTGTAGATAACCAGTCCATTGTGTCGCTCAATTTGTAAAGTTTTTAAATAATCAGCCTGTTCAGGTATGTTATGGCATGAGTCTGGGGGAGATGGAACTTGAAACTAGATCTCTTGGCCCACAGATAGGGACACTACATCTAGGCCTCAAAATACAATTGTATGTGAGTGCACTGGCTGACTTGCTGTAATCACGTGACTTCTACTTCTGCTGTAAGTTTCTGTGGCAGCTATTAAACACATATCACTTGGAAAATGATGTCAGAGTGGGGCAGCTGAAATTGTGTGGATATTCAGGGCAGTAAGAGAGTTAACTACCTAAAAGCAAGAAAAAGGAAAGCGAAAGCAGGCTGTCACTTTGAATTACCAGGTGCGTCGAAATGGCTGTGCATTTTCCACTGTGCCACTGAGGAAATGGAAAGAGATTTGAGGCTAAGTTGGAATGTTTCCATTCTCAGTGGCAAACCATGAAACAGCTCCTGATTTAATGACATAATCTGAGTATAGAAGAGTTGCAATCTTGCTATCATCTGGGGAAAGAGTACTATTAACTGTATTGCAGGCTAGATGTCACCGAGGAGCTGAAAAAACATTGCTGCTGAAAGAGAGCTCCAAATGAACCAGAAACAAAACAAGAAAAAGATGCAATTGAAAATACCAGAAATCAGTACATTTGCCATGTACTGGCAGCAAAAGGACTTCATCTGGTTCGTGATAAAGGCAAAACTTGCATCTGAGATGCATAGAACAACAGACAAGAAAATATTTCAACAATTTGTTGGATTTGTAAACTATTTAGCGAAGGTCATGCCTAATGTGTCAAGCTCACTGCTAAGGGTGTACAGTGGGGAAGAGAACAGGAAGCAGCTTTCACCAGAATCAAGCAGTTTGATATGGCAATGCCAGTACTGAAGTATCAAAATGGTGAAAGTGAGGATTGCAGATGCTGGAGATTAGAGTTGTTGAAAGTGTGGTGCTGGAAAAGCACAGCAGGACAGGAGCATCCGAGGGGCAGGAGAATCGACGTTTCCTGATAAAGGACTCTTGCCCGAAATGGTGATTCTCCTACTCCTCAGATGCTGCCTGAGCTGCTGTGCTTTTCCAGCACCATACTCTCGACTCTGAGGTATCAAAATGTCAATAAGGACGCCACCTTTCAGTGTAATGCCAGTAAGGCTGGAGTCAGCAAAACCCTTATGTGGCAAAAACAAACAATTGCATCCTGAATGTTAATGGAAACTGAATTGTGCTATGCTCAATAGAGAGATATTATATATGCTTATGAGCATTTTAATCAATACCTGTTTGGGAGAGATGCAGTGGCAATAGATTCCAACCTCAAGACCCTTTGAAGCATTTTCTTCAAAGGGCTTTTACCTATTTCAAGGCAGATGCAAAGAATGTTACTTCATTTGCAGAGATATC
This sequence comes from Chiloscyllium plagiosum, assembly GCF_037043375.1. Taxonomy (NCBI): domain Eukaryota; kingdom Metazoa; phylum Chordata; class Chondrichthyes; order Orectolobiformes; family Hemiscylliidae; genus Chiloscyllium; species Chiloscyllium plagiosum. The sequence goes on from NW_028270156.1 coordinate 23,972,713, forward strand.
CGCCAGACATAGAAATAACGAACACAGATGCACATGCAGTCACTATGAAAAGAAGTTAAGGATTCTAAGATGAAGGATTAAATCTTCCAGATACAATAAGAAGCAACAGCTTGACATGCTCTGGAAGTCATCAGCTAGCAATGCAAATGGATTAGCAATAACCGATATCATGGCAACAGCACTCACCATTAGTAAAACACTGCCTGGTAAAGAGACCTCACCCTAGAAATGAACAGATACCAGATGAATGCCAATGGAAACACATGTGCATACCATGATGGGTGCCATTAAAGACTCTGTATGCAATGCATGTGCAGAGACTAATGGGGTAATGGTAAAGTCACTACAGTCGCTGAATCTTTGGTTGTGTTATTTTCAGGGAGTCCAATCATGGCTCAGAGCAACCTTTCTCATGCTGTGTTCTGCTCCTCGCCTCATGACTTATGCAACTACCTCTTTGCCATTCTTCTCTTTCAATCATGCAGCAGGAAGGTGAAATGCATGCTGTTTCCAGCTTCTTCTGGCAAACAAGTTGCTAATGGGAGGCACGGTGGCACAGTGGTTAGCACTGCTGCATCACAGTGCCAAAGACCCGGGTTCAATTCCCGCTTCAGGCAACTGTCTGTGTGGAGTTTGCACGTTCTCCCCGTGTCTGCGTGGGTTTCCTCCCACGCTCCAAAACTGTGCAAGGTTAGGTGAATTGGTCGTGCTAAATTGCCCGTAGTGTTAGGTGAAGGAGTAAATGTAGGAGAATGGGTCTGGGTGGGTTGCTCTTTGGAGGGTCGGTCTGGACTTGTTGGGCCAAAGGGCCTGTTTCCACACTGTAAGTAATCTAATCTAATGCCATTTCATAACTGGCCAATTATTGTCAGAGCTGAGCTATGATGAGACATAGTGCAATCATTCAACATTCTCAACATGGCAACTTGAGACTTATATTGAATAGTTGTCACCTTATTTATATGCAGTGAATAGAATGACTATATATATTGCTGCAATCAATGACGTCCACCTATAGCAAGGGAATCTAGCAGATAGTTCATAAGGAAGATATGGCATCATCACTGAGACAAGGTACAGAATGACCATCGATCCCAGATGTCCAGCATTCCCAGCAATGAAAATGGATTAGCAATAACTGATATCATGGCAACAGCACTCACCATTAGTAAAACACTGCCTGGTAAAGAGACCTCACCCTAGAAATGAACAGATACCAGATGAATACCAACAGAAACACATGGGCATACAATGTTGGGTGCCATTAAAGACTCTGTTGGCAATGCATATGCAGAGACTAATGGGGTAAAGGTAAAGTCACCATAGTCCCAGGGGATCATAGAGTTGCTCTCTCATCAGAGAGAGCCAATGGGTGGTGAGTTTAATCTGAGGGTGAGGGTCAGGGTCAAGGCCAAGAAAACAGACATGATGGTGACCTCAGCCCATGTGAGAATTGAACTTACACAATTGGTATCGCTGAGCATTGCAAACCTGCCAACTGAGCTGACCTACCACCACTAATGGAAGTAGAACTGACGAAAGAATGAATGATAATTTTAAAAGAGAGGTAAGGCAAACTTTTTCTCTCAGATTGTCATAATGTTTTGGAAATTTCTTCCTCCAAAGACACTAGAAACAGAGCCTTTGAATATTTTTGAGGCTGAGGTAGATAGATTCTTGTTATGCAATGGGGTGAAAGGTTATCAGGGCTAGGTGGGAATGTAGGGTAATCCGATCAACCATGATCTCATTGAATGGCAGAGCAGGCTTGAGGGACCGAGTGAACTACTCAATGTATGTTTGTATGAGATAATTTTTCATTTCAGACTTATTAATTCATTGAAGCGGTATTCCTCCAGTTGCCATGGAAGGATTTCGGAGCATGAACCTGGGACTCAGGATTATTGTCCAGTGACATGAGCTCACCATCATCTCTCCTTCCATACACTCAGAAGAAATGGAAGCGCTGAAATGATGCCTCTCACCAATGAGGTCATTGGGATTGGCGACACTGAGGTTGATGAGGACAGGCATTGGCCAGGCAACAACCAATGGAACCAAGGCCTCTGTCTGTGGGCCAAGCCTTACTCAAAATAGGAGGGTCTACCGTCTGAGTTCGTTGTGAGGTCACCAGTATTTCCCTAGTCATCTCCCCATATTCTGAGGAGCACAGCCTGCTGCTAGTAATTGTGCCTGGCTGCAGGAATTGGCTCCTAGTGGGCTGAATCTGCCTCTGGATGGAGGGAAAGTGCCAGCTTCCCCACCACTAGCAAGATGACATTCTGGCAGCAAGATGGTAGGACATACACTCTGCTCCCACCTTCCCTTACCATTGTACGGGGCATCCTTCCACCTCCCTACTCACTCCCAGAGGGCAAATAAACTTCATCCAAAGCCTCAGCACACTTGCCTTTTGCCAGAACTGACTCGTCACATTTTCAGCATCTGCAGCCTTTAATATTTGTTTTAATTTTGATTTGTTGACTCGCTGCATCTGCTGTGTGCCAAGGGGCTCATTCTAGTGCAGCCAAACAGAATGTCGAAAGCTGGGAAGGTAAGTTGATATTTTAAAATTATTAAAAGCTTTTTGGTCTACAATTATACTCTGACAACTAATCGTTACTAAATTGCTCACAGCAAATATAAGGTCAATATATTCCTAATATGTGAAAATAATTCATAGATTGAAAGATTAGCAGACACTGTTAACCAAATTACACCACTGTTTGATTCAATTCAAAATTTAATTAATTGGCCTCAGGGTAATAAACAAAAGAAATATAAAATCCACAATGTGGTGCTGGAGGAAACCTGAATGGCTTTAACAGATTGTTCCAACAATTGGCTTAGAGTGGATGGACAGGATCTTGCGTTCTTGCCACTGTCAAGCTTGGAGTTAGGGTGACATTCCATTAGGCCATGTCATGTTGTATCTGAACTCTGACCCCTGTGGAATTAAGATCTGGGTAGGAAGGCCAATGGTCTTCAAACAAATGCAATAAGAGCCTGCCTCAAGGATTGGACATCATCAAGAGAGGGAATTAATTGGAGCCAATCCCTCCCTGTGCTTCCAAACCTCCCTCCCTCACTATCTCTGTGGCCCCACCCTGCAAAACTCCACTGCACATTTCTCCCTCCTCACCTCATTACACATCTGTGGCTTGTGGCCTCCATTAGCCTGGAGCTCTGTGTCCGTTCCTGCACTGGTCACAGCCTCCTGAGTGGCGCTGTTGATTGCCAGAGCTTCTTGCCTCTGATTGGCTGGCAGCTGCTGCTAGGTGATATTTCAGCCCCAGGGCCTTGGCTTCGGGGCTCTCCGGTCTCTCACCAGGTCACCAGCCAATGGGGAGACTCCTGACGCCTCAATGAGATTCTACCCAGTATCTCCAGCAGACTGCTAACATTCTATCAGAGTGCATATAATGCAAGCATTGGAATTAAGAATCCATTCTGGACGTTGTAGAGTTATGCTTAGAAAACCATTACTTGTTCATATTCTATCCTAATTATATTTGGAAACTCCTTTCGGAAACCTTTTATTTCTCTCTCCCTGACGTCTTCTTCCTGTTTGGATTTGTTAGTTAATGGGCGAACAGGTCTCTGCTAACTCAACCATTTAGCCAATAAACATGTTCCTAGAGACTATGCTTCTGTAATTATCTGTCTGGGCAGTTGTTTTCAGGAGGATGATCTGCAAGAACACTTTGGAATGAAGGAAACACTCCTGAATTGAAGGGAGGACCCTCATACCTTTTAAATGGGTTATTCATACACACAATTCTTTGTTGCTCACCTTTCCATTACATTTGGATTAACATTGAAATAATAACTCAGTTTAAATTCTTGATTCAGCTACACAGTTAACATCAGTCGTTGCTCATACCTCTTTCGTTCTATGTTGGAGCAGAACAGAATTTATTGTCCCAACCTGTGTTGCTCATGAGCTATCCCACAATCAGCTGAAGACATGGTATGGGGTGAAGAAAACGCACATGAACTGCAGGAGTGCAGTGTTCTCTCTAGATGCTCAGAGGAAGTTTCAGAGATGGGGGACAATGCAAGATCGTTGAGCACATGAAATGCCAGTAACAAATGTTGTCAAGCTATAATTTCCCCATTTAATCCAAACTGAAATCTGTGAAGCTAATTCTTCTGCTAAATTTATATTAAGCTATGTTTTTCTTTCTCTTTCTTATAAGGTGTCCCTCTGTGATTTACTGTGTAACTGGGGTAGAGGAACTCAATGACGACCGTCCCCGGTGTTTCATAGTCAGCACTTGTTGCAAGGAAAGGTAATCATGTGTTGCCTGTCTCCTGAGGCAGAACCCTGTGTTTGGGAAGACAGCTGGGGGCCCCTTCTGAGAGTTGATTGTGCTTATGCCAGCTCTAGCGAATGGAATTGACTGACAGCCAACCTTGGGATCTACACCCAGGACCATCTGGTGTGCAGAGATATGCATTTAACTGTAGCAGTGCACAGCAGCCACCTGACACCAATTTAACCCCTCTGTTTCTCTCATTATTTCTTAATATTTTTGCAATATTTCCCTTCCTCATCTCTGGCTATGTCTATTAGACTCTATCTGGATCACCCTGAGGGGCAGCTTAAAATTTAGCTCCTCTCACTGCACGATGTTGCTGTTGCTGTCTGTTCCCACATCACCACCCCCCCACTCCCCCCTCATGAGGAGCTGTTGGATTTTTCATCTCCCGGGGTGAAATCTCTTCCATCCTCTCAGATGCACTGTTTCCAGAATCTTCCATCACAAAATATCCGACGGCTATTCCTCCCCACTGTCAACTTATTTTGTCCCGTGAGTCCTCTTTTCTAACCCAAGCCCAGTCCAGTTCCTGACGTCCCACTTTGTTGTGCTCTGATTTATGTCTGCATGCCTTCAGATCTTTGATCAATTGATCCCCACTTTATTCCTGACTCTCTTCAGTTATTGCTGCCATTTCTGATCTGCCTGCTTCGTCCAAATCGATGCTCATTCCTTCCAATCCTGCTTTGGCATGTGCCAGCATGGATGCAAATTTGGGCTGAATAACAGGAAACAGCGAGTAGTCACGAGCGTTTTGTTTTTGGACTGGGAGAAGGCATCCAGTGGGACTCTTCAAGGATCCATAGTCAGGCCATGATTTTTGCTGAACTGTATTAACAATTGGAGTTATTTTTAAAGTTCAATTTGTTGAATCTGCCTATGTAAATATGCCTCTGCCTAAGGGTTTCCTCCGGGTGCTCCGGTTTCCTCCCACAGTCCAAAAATGTGCATGTCAGGTGAATTGGCCATGCTAAATTGTCCATAGTGGTAGGTGCATTAGTCAGGGGTAAATATAGGGTAGGGGAATGGGTCTGGGTGGGTTACTCTTCGGAGGTTCGGTGTGGACTTGTTGGAGCAGAAGGGCCTGTTTCCATACTGTAGGAATCTAATCTAATCTAAAATCTAATCTAAAATCTAATCTATATCTAAGCATGGAGCAATGCACCAATGTTATCGATGCTGTGCTGGCTCTGAAGTGCATGCCTCAGGCGCGTTCCATAGACAGACTGACAACTGCCATCAAGATCCAGGTCAGTGTTCTCTGTCTACTGCTCGATATGCACACCAATCACCATAGCAATGGGGTCTCAGCATTGGTGACAAGGTGAGAGGAGAAATGAGGGACCTCGACTTCACTCCAGGTTTCCCTTCCTCTCAGGGAAACAGGATGGTTCCAGCAGTCACCACGCACAGGACCCCCAGCAACTTCCCTTCAAGTCACGCCAGAGGTGCTCAGTCTCTCAAATGATCCTGCTCCACCTGTGCTCCGGAAGAATGAGGAGTGTGAGCCAGCATCTGGGTAGATGCTGTCAGTTGGCCTGGGCCCTCCAAGCCCAAACTCCCCTGTGGACAACTAGCTATGGCCTCCTGGCTAACAGAGAGCAGGCTTCCTCCATCCCAGCTGCGGAGGTTGGGACTGCATCAGGAAAAGGCAGAAAGGTATTTACTGAGGGCACAGAGGTGGCACAGATGATACATCTTTGTGAATAATTGTGCACTTTTGAAGATATCTGTTTTCTCACATTCTTAAAATATCTGCCGTCATTTCTCTACAACTGTCAGATTTGCAATCATCTGAGATATGCCGTCTTTGCAGAAATGCCAAGGATAAAAGCAGTTGTAATGACAAAGCATTGATCATCTCCCATAAGCAACTGACTTCTTGACTGTAGATAGCACCAGATGTTATGGATCCTTGATCCATCATGCTGCCGATATTAGCCACGTTTTTGCAGTTTAACATGGATGACACTGAGGCTTAAAGCAATATGCAAGGATTGTGCGAGGGCCAGTTCACCATAGCTTGTCACATTTATACTCGCCTTACGAGTGAAACAATGTAATTGGTAATGATTCCCAAAAGGACCACATCGTTTTTAACTTGGGGCTGTGAAAATGGGGAAGAAAGCACACTGCTTTAAAAACGAAGGAAATACATGTGCATAAGGAGTTTTGACTTTGACTCAGTGATTAGCACTGCAGCCTCACAGCACTAGGGATCCAGGTTCAATTCCAGCTTCAGGCAACTGTCTGTGTGGAGTTTACACATTCTCCCTGTGTCTGTGTGGGTGTGCTCCAGTTTCCCTCCACAATCCAAAGATGTGCAGATCAGGCAGATTTGCCATGCTAAATTGCCTGTAATGTTTGGTGCCTTAATCAGAGGGAAATGGGTCTGGGTGGGTTGCTCTTTGGAGGGTCGGTGTGGACTTGTTGGGCCGAAGGGCCTGTTTCCATGCTGTAGGGAATCAAATCTAATCTAATGATGAGAAGGAAACAATTTTACTTTGTTGGAACTAGTCCAGACAAATTTGCATCATCTTTTGTGTGTTCAGGGAGCTTTGTGATTGGTCTGACTAGCTCAACACAGACCTTGGGTGTGAAATGCACACCAAAAGCTCCAGGAATCTCCTGCAGCAGCATCTCTTTGTCCCCTTTTTCTATGGAGTGGTACTCTCATTATCAATCAAAATAATAGGAAAAAGTCACATTCAGAGACAATTTAAAAAGAATTCTAAAACATAAGTGAAAGGGAAACACCCAATCGATCAACCAGTGAATCAAAAACTGACCATTCTTTTCAGCCAATATTGTGCCATCAGTGCTAATAATAAAGAGGATTGTGAGAACAACTCATTCCACTTTTGTAGCCTGGATGTATGATACTGAGCTGTTTTATTTAGTGACTACAGAGGAACCTTGATTATCCGATATTCAATTATCCGAACATCGGACAATCCGGCAAGATCGCAAGGTCCCGATGCTGAGCTAAACTATGTTATCCAGCATTCGATTATCCGGAATTCGATTAACCGAATGAAATACTCCTTGCCTGTGTCCTTTGGATAGTCAAGGTTCCTCTGTATATTGTTTTTCCAAACCCATAGTTTTTGTGTCATTCCTGATGAAGAGATTATGCTCGAAATGTCAACTCTCCTACTCCATGGATGCTGCCTGACCGGCTGTGCTTTTCTAGCACCACACTTTTTGATCCATAGTTTTTTGTGCAAATCTGTCTGTCTTTTGTGGTGTCTCTGAATAGGTACATATTTGGGATAAAAGGGATAGAGGTTAAGTTTATCTGTAGTAGTAATTGATTATCCATTGTTTTGTCATTTTTATAAAGTACAGGTGTTTAGAATAAATAGTTACTTTGCCAGTATGGTCTGAACACCTTGGAAAAGGCAGGAACATTTTAAGACCATAAGACCATAAGCAATAGGAGTGGAAGTAAGCCCATCAAGTCCACTCCATCATTCAATCATGGCTGATGGGCATTTCAACGCCACTTACCGGCATTCTCCCCGTATTCCTTAATTCCTTGTGAGATTAAGAATTTATCAATCTCTGCCTTGAAGACATTTAACGTCCCGGCCTCCACTGCGCTCCGTGGCAGTGAATTCCACAAGCTCACTACTCTCTGGCTGAAGAAACGTCTCTTCATTTCTGTTCTAAATTGACCCCCTCTAATTCTAAGGCTGTGCCCACGAGTCCTAGTAACCCCAGCTGATAGAAACAATTTCCCAATGTCCACCTTTTCTAAGCCATGCATTATCTTCTAAGTTTCTGTTAGATATCCCCTTAACCTTCTAAACTCTAACAAATACAATCCCAGCATCCTCAGCTATTCATCGTATATTATACCTACCATTCCAGGGATCATCCTTGTTAATCTCCGCTGAACACGCCCCAGTGCCAGTGTGTCCTTCCTGAGGTTTGGGGCCCAAAACTGGACGCAGTATTCGAAATGAAGCCTAACCAGAGCCTTCTAAAGTCTTAGCAGCACCTCACTGCTTTTACATTCTGACCCTCTTGAAATAAATGACAACATTACATTTGCTTTCTTAACCACGGACTCAACCTGCAAGTCAACCTTTAGAGAATCCTGGACTAGCACTCTCAGATCCCTTTGTTCCTTGGCTTTATGAATTTTGTCACCATTTATAAAATAGTCCTTGCCAGTGTTCTTTTTTCCAAAGTGCAAGACCTTGCATTTGCTCACATTGAATTTCATCAGCCATTTCTTGGACCATTCTCCTAAACTGTCTAAATCTTTCTGCAGCCTCCCCACCTCCTCAGAACAACCTGCCTGTCCACCTAACTTCGTATCATTGGCGAACATCGCCAGAATGCCCCCAGTCTCTTCATCCAGATCATTTATATGTCAAGTAAACAGTTGGGCCCCAACACTGAGCCCTGCGGAACACCACTTGTCACCAGCTGCCATTCCAAGAAAGAACCTTTTATCTCAACTCTCTGCCTTCTGTCAGTCAGCCAATCCACAATCCATGCCAGTAGCTCACCTCGAACACCATGGGCCTTCACCTTACTCAGCAGCTTTTCAAAGGCCTTTTGGAAGTTTAGGTAGATGACATCCATTGGGTTTCCCTGGTCTAACCTACTTGTAACCTCTTCAAAGAATTCTAACAGGTTTGTCAGGCATGACCTCCCCTTACTAAATCCATGCTGACTTGTTCTAATTTGACCCTGCACTTCCAAGAATTTAGAAATCTCATCTTTAACAATGGATTCTAGAATTTTACCTATAATTGGCCTATAATTTTCCATCTTTTGTCTTGATCTTTTCTTGAACAAAGGGGTTACAACAGCGATTTTCCAGTCATCTGGGACTTTCCCTGACTCCAGTGATTTTTGAAAGATCACAACCAATGCCTCCACTATTTCTTCAGCCACCTCCCTCAGAACTCCATTCGGGCCAGGAGATTTATCAGTTTTTAGACCTTTTAGCTTATCATGTACTTTCTCTTTGAATTGGCCACCATACTCAACTCTGCCCCTTGATTCTCCTTATTTGTTGGGATATTACTCATGTCTTCCACTGTGAAGACTGACACAGAGTATTTATTAAGTTCTTCAGCTATTTCCTTATCTCCCATCACTAGCCTTCCTGCATCAATCTGGAGCGGCCCAAACTCGACCTTTGTATCTATGGTCCCCTGTAAGCTGAATACTGATGGAGCCTTATTGCTTGATGAACTCTGCAGGTTGGTGATAGGGTGTTATCAAAGCAACGTGGGTGTAGTCTATATAGCACCTTGCCTCTTAGGGAAGCCAGTGATAATGGAGAATTCCACAGCCTGAGCTGCTTGACTCTCCTCATCACAGGTGAAAGTTATAAACCAGTGTCATCTGGAGAAAATGGCTTCAGTGACATTCTGGGTGTCTTAAATACATTTAATGACTTGGCCTCCATTGCCTTCTGCAGCAATGAGTCCCACAGATTCACCACCTTTTGACTGTAGAAATTCCTCTTCATCTCAGTTCTAAAGAGTCATCCTTTAATCCCGTGCCCTCAGGACGTAGTCTCTCTTACTAGTGGAAACATCTTCTCCATATCCACTCTATCCAGACCTCTCAGTATTTTGTAAGTTTCAATGAGATACCCCCTCATCTTTCTAAACTTCATTGAGTACAAACCCAGAGTCCTTAACCACTCCATATATGACAGGCTCTTCATCCCTCTGGGGCCCCACCAAAGCTAACACATCCTTCCTTATATTCAGGGCCCAAACCTACTCACAATATTCTAAGTGTGGTCTGACCAGACCCTTACACAGCTTCAGCAGTCCATCTCTGCTCTTGTATTCAAGCGCTCTTGAAATGAATGCTAACATTGCATTTTGATTCCTAACTGCCAAGTGGAGGTATATGTTAACCTTAAGAGAATCCTGAACTAGAACTCATAAGTCCCTTTGTGCTTCAGATTTCCAAAGTCTTTTCACATTTACAAGGTAGTATATACTTGTATTCTTCCTACCAAAGTGTTTCATATCATACTTTCCCACATTGTATTCCTTCTGCCACTTCTTTGTCCACTCTCGTAGGCTGTTTAAGTGCTTTTGCAGCCTTTTTTTTTAGATTACATTACAGTGTGGAAACAGGCCCTTTGGCCCAACAAGTCCATACCGACCCGCTGAAGCGTAACCCACCCATACCCCTACATTTACCCCTTACCTAACACTACGGGCAATTTAGCATGGCCAATTCACTTGACCTGCACATCTTTGGACTGTGGGAGGAAACCGGAGCACCCGGAGGAAACCCACGCAGACACAGGGAGAATATGCAAACTCCACACAGTCAGTCGCCTGAGGCAGGAATTGAACCCGGGTCTCTGGCGCTGTGAGGCAGCAGTGCTAACCACTGTGCCACCGTACCTTCCTATCCCTCCATCTATCTTTGTGTCATCTGCAAACTTAGCAACAATGCCCTCAGTTCCTTAGTCTAGACTGTTGATGTATAATGTGAAGAGTTGTGGTTCCAAGACAGACCCCATGTGTGGAACTCTACTAGTTACCAGCTGCCATTCAGAAAAAGATCCCTTTATCCCCATTCTCTGCCTTCTGCCAGTCAGCCAATCCTTTATCCATGTAAGTACCTTGCCCTTATCACCATGGGCTCTCATCTCATTAGGCAACCTCCTGTGCTGCACCTTATTAAAGGCCTTCTAGAAATCAAAATAGATCACATCCACTGGCTCTCCTTTGTCTAACACAACCGTAATTCCTCAAAGAATTCTAATAGATTTATCAGGCAGGTCCTTCCCGCGATGAAACCGTGCCGACTCTGCCCTATTTTACCATGGACTTCCAAGTACTTACAATCTCATCCTTAATAATGGACTCTAAAATCGTACAATGAGGTTAGGTTAACTGGCCTGTAGTTTCCTAACTTCTACCTCCCTCCTTTCTTAAACAGGGACGTTACTTTAAGTATTTACCAGTTCCTTAGGATTCTCCCCAACTCCAGTGATTCCCAAAAGAATACCACCAATGCCTCCACAATCCCCTCAGCTACCTCCTTTAGAACCTTGGGATCTGTTTGATTTATCCACTTTCAGAACTATTAGCTCCCCCAGCACCTTCTCCTTAGTATTGGCAACTACACTCATCTGTCCCTCCAACTCTCTTGAAGTTCTGGTATTCTGCTGGCATCTTCCACTGTGAAAACTGATGCAAAATACATATTCAGTTCCTCTGCTATTTCTTTGTTTCCCATTAGTACATCACCAGCCTCATTTTACAGTGGTCTAATGTCCACTCTTGCCTCTCTCTTATCTTTGATATGCTTTTTGCTATCAATTCTGCGTCCTATGATCCTGCTCCACTAGCTATCTGATGAGAGAGCAGTGCACCAAAAGTTTAGACTGCTAAATAAACCTGTTGGACTATAACCTGGTGTTGTGTGATTTTTAACTATGTCTAAAAATAACTCTTGCAATCTTCTTTCATATGACTAGCTAGCTTGCCATCATATTTCATCTTCCCCTCCTTCATTGCCTTTTTAAGTTGTCCTCTGCTGTTTTTTTTTAAAGGTTTCCAAATCAATTGGCTTCCCATTGATCTTCATTACATTGCATGCGTTTTCTTTTCCTTTTAAGCCGTCCCTGACTTCCCTTGCCAGCTATGGTTAACCCATCCTTCCCTTAGTACGTCTTTTCTTCCTTGAGATGAATTCTTGCTGTGCTCCCAAATTCCTGACAAACTCCTGCCATTGCTGCTCCATGGTCTTCCCTGCTCAGCTTCCCTTCTACTGACTGCCAGACAGAGTAAAAGCACCAAGCAGGTAGTGAAGGTGTCTGCTGGGGACATATCCCTCTCTAACAGTTTTGAATCCTGCTAAGGAATGCAGCAGTGGCTCAGCTGCAGAGAGTGGGAAGAGAAAAAAGAGTTGGAACCCAATGGTGATAGGGAATTCTGTCGTGAAAGCATCAGATACATGTTTCTGCAGCCAAAGATGTACCACCAGGATAGTATGTAACCTCCCTGGTGCAAGGATTTCACTGAGCAGCTGTAGGGCATTCTGTAGGAGGGAGAAAAGGCAGAGTGGTGGACCATATTGGTACCACCCACACAGTCACAAAGAGAGTGAAATTCTGCAAGCAGAATACAAGGAGCTATGAAATAACTGGGAAAAATTAGATTAGATTACATTACAGTGTGGAAACAGGCCCTTCGGCCCAACAAGTCCACACCGACCCGCCGAAGCGCAACCCACCCATACCCCTACATTTACCCCTTACCTAACACTACGGGCAATTTAGCATGGCCAATTCACCTGACCTGCACATCTTTGGACTGTGGGAGGAAACCGGAGCACCCGGAGGAAACCCACGCAGACACGGGGAGAACGTGCAAACTCCACACAGTCAGTCGCCTGAGGCGGGAATTGAACCCGGGTCTCTGGCACTGTGAGGCAGCAATGCTAGCCACTGTGCCACCGTGCCACCCACAAAATGACCTCAAAGTAATAATTTCAGAATTACTCCCAGTGTAATGTGCTACTGAGATTAGGAAAATAATAGATTGATTGCTGGAACGATGGTGTAACTGGGAGGGATTTACACTCTTGAGGCATTGAGGCAGTTTCTAGGGGAAGGCGGGATTTGTAAAAGTTGGACAGGTTGCACCTTAGCAAGACTGGGAGTAACATCTTCACGGAAGTGTTTGCTGGTACTGCGTGGGGCGGTTTAAACTGGAGTGGCAGGGGGACAGGACTTCAGCGGACCGTCAAGCGCAAGGGACAAAAGATAGTTCTGAAAAATGGAAAAATAGGAAGTAGAAATGTAAAATAGAGGAAACAAAGACTAGTAGCAAATAGGGCCATTGTTTGAAAAATGTGTAAAACGATAAGTCTAAAGGTATTACATATGAGTGCATGGAACATTTACAAAAAGGTTGAATTAACAGCACAAATAATTGTTAATGAGTAAAATATGATTGCCATTATTGAGACTTAGCTGCAAGGTGACCAAAACTTAGAAAAGACAGGCAAGAAGGAAAAGGACATGGAGTGCAAGTTGATAAAATACAAAATCAGTGCAATAGTGAGAAAGGGTATTGTTACAGGAAATTTAAATGTGGAATCAGTCTCGATGGAGATAAGAAGTAACAAGGGGTGGAAAACATTAGTGGGAGTTGTCAAGAAGCCTCCAAATAATAATAGTAAGGCAAGGCATCAAACAGGAAATTAGAGATGCATGAAACATGGGTGCAACAGTAATCATGGAATTATTTAATCTGCATGTGCACTCGGCAAACTACATTTGCAATAAAACTGTGACGAATGAATTCCTGGATCAAACACAAGCTTATGTTCAGACCTATTATTATCTTTGCATCTGTATTCACAATAGAGAAGGATGATGTAGGCCTTGAAAGGAAGGAGGGACTCAGTGATATACAAGGAAGGAGGGAAGAGGTATTTAGTGGACTTGAAAGTGGATATGTCCCCAGTTAAGATGTACCCATGGCTGATATGGGAGGCAGGGGTGGAGAATGCAGGGTCTCTGACTTCAATTTTAAAACTCTCTCTGGCCACAGGTGGGGTGCCAGAGGACTGGAGAACTGCTAATTGCAATATCATTATTCACCATGGGTGTTAGGGATAAACCAGGAAACTGCAGACCAGTGAGTCTAACCTTGGTGGTAGGTGAACTACTGGAAAATGTTCTGAGGGGCAGAATTAATCTCCACTTGGAGAGCTAAGTATTAATCAAGATCAGTCAGTACAACTTTGTAACAGGGAGGTTGTATATAACAAATTTGACTGAATTTTGAGAGGAAGTGCCTAACTGTGTAGATGAGGTCAGTGCAGTTGCTGTAGTCATACTTAGATTTCCATCAGGCTTTTGACAAGGTTTCAGGATGTTAAAAAGCTAAGAGCCCTTGAAATTGATGGCAATTTGGCAAATTAGATTCAAAGTTGGCTTCATGGCAGCAAAAGAGGATGAGGTTGAAGGATGTTTTTGTGGATTGAAGCATGTGTTTTGTGGCATACAACAGGGTTTGGTCACTTGCTGTTCATTGTGTAAATTAATCATCTGGCCATGAATGCAGTGAAATATGATCAGTAAGTTCATAGATAACATGGAAATTGGTGGTGTGATAAGTAGTAAGGGAGAAGGGTCATAGGCAGGCTGGCCAGATATGCTGAACAAGGCAAATAGAAGTTTGAGATGTTGCAGTTTGGGAGGACTAACAAGTCAGGGGAGCATATGCTGACTGGTATTACTTTAAGAAGTGGAACAAATCAGAGGGACATTTTTGTGCATGTCCATAGATCCTTCAAGGCAGCAGATTAGGTTGTTCAAAATCCATATGAAATATTTGCCTTCCCTAGGGCAAGTGGTGGGAATTGGGATCTCAGAGTCATTGAGATTGACATCATAGAAATAGGCCCTTCAGCCCAACTTGTCCATGCTGCTTAGTTCTCACAATAAATCTAGTCCCATTTGCTCCATAACTCTCTATACCTATCCCATCCATGTACCTGTCCAATTGTTTCTGAAATGAAAAAATGAAAAAATACCAACCTCACCACTACCTCTGGCAGCACATTCCAGATACTCACCATCCTCTGTGTGAAAGAATTGCCCCTCTGGACTCTTTTGTATCTCTCCTCTTTCACCTCAACCCTCTGCCTTCTAGTTTTAGACACCCCTATCATGGGAAAAGGCTGTCGGCTATCTATCTTACCTATGCCTCTCATGATTGCATAGACTTCTGTAAGGTCACCCCTCAGTCCCCAACGCTCTAGGAAAAAGGTCCCAGCCTGTACAGCCGTTCCTTATAACTCAAACCTTCTAACCCAGATAGCATCATAGTAAATCTTTTCTGCACTCTTTCCAGTGTAATATCCTTTCTATAATAAAGTGACCAGAACTGCACACAGTAGTCCAAAAATGGTCTTATCAATGCCTTGTGCAGCTGTAAGATGACATCCCAACTCCTATACTCAATGTTCCGACTGATAAAAGCAAGCATGCCAGAAACCTTCTTTGACATCCTGTCTATCTGTGACTCCACTTTCAAGGAGCTATGAACCTGTACCCCGAGATCTCT